>NC_057355.1:23685000-24010833 GCF_016509475.1 Prionailurus bengalensis
TGTCAGATGTGTCATTTGCAAATGTCTTCTCCCATTACGTCAGTTGCGTTTTAGTTTGGTTGATTTTTTTTCCTTTGCTGTACAGAAACTTTTTATCTTAATCAGGTAACAATAGTTCATTTTTGCTTTTATTTCCCTTTCCTTCAGAAACATGTCAAGTAAGAAGTTACTATGGCTGAGGTCAAAGAGATTGCTGCCTGGTTTCTTCTGTGGGATTTTGATGGTTTCCTGTCTCACATCTAGGTTTTTCATCTATTTTGAGTTTATTTTTGTGTATGGGATAAGAAAGTGGTCCAGCTTCATTCATCTGCAAGTTGCTGTCCAGTACTCCCAGCACCACTTGCTAAAGAGACTATCTTTTTTCTATTGGATACTCTTTCCTTCTTTGTCAAAGATTAGTTGGCTATGCATTTGTGGGTCCAATTCCGGAGTCTCTATTCTATTCCATTGGTCTATGTGTCTCTTTTTGTGCCAATACCATGCTGTCTTGATTACAGCTTTATAATACAGGTTAAAGACTGGGATTGTGATGTCTCCAACTTTGGTTTTCTTTTTCAACATTATTTTGACTATTTGGGGTCTTTTGTGTTTCCATTCAAATTTTAGGATTATTTCTTCTAGCTCTGTGAAGAATGCTGGTATTTTATCAATTGGGATTGCAGTGAATGTAGATTGCTTTGGGTATTATCGAATTTTAATAATATTTGTTTTCCCAATCCATGAGCATGGAATGTTTTTCTATTTTTTGTCTTCTTCAATTTCTTTCAAAGTTTTCTATAGTTTTCAACATACAGATCTTGTACCTCTTTGGTTAGGTTTATTCCTAGATAGTTTATTGTTTTGGTGTAATTGTAAATGGAATCAATTCCCTGATTTCTCTTTCTGTTGCTTCATTATTGGTGTATAGAAATGTGACCAATTTCTATACATTGATTTTATATCCTGTGACTTTACTGAATTCCTCTATCACCTCTAGGAGTTTTTTCATGGAGTCTTTCAGGTTTTCTACTTCCATGTAGTGTAGAGTCTTTCTTTCAGGTGTTCCATATAGAGTATCATGTCATATTTGAGGAGTGAAAATATGACTTCTTTGTTAATTTGAATGCCTTTTCTTTCTTGTTGTTGTCTGATTGCTAACGCTAGGACTTCCAAAACTATGTTAAACAACAGTGGTGAGAGTGGACCTCCCTGTTGTGTTCCTGATCTCAGCGGGAAAGCCTCTCAGTTTTTCCCCTTTGAGATTGATATTAGCTGTAGGTTTTTCATATATGGCTATTGTCATGTTAAGATATGTTTCTTCTATCCCAACTTTCTTGAGGCTTTTTATTAAGAAAGGGTGTTGCACTTTGCCAAATGCTTTTTCTGCATCTATGGATAGGATAATATGGTTCTTTTCTTTTATTAATGGGATGTATCATGTTGACTAATTTGCAAATATTGAACCAGTTCTTCAGCCCAGGAATGAATCCCACTTGATCATGATGAATAATTCTTTTAACGTTTTGTTGAATTTTATTTGCTAGTACCATGTTGACAATTTTTGCATATGGTTCCATTAGGAATATTGACCTGTAATATTCCTTTTTAGTTGGGTTTTGTTGGGTTTGGGAATCAAGGTAATGCTGAATTCCTAGAATGAGCCTGGAGTTTTAATTTCATTTCTATTTTTTGAAACAGTTTAAGAAGAGTAGGTATTAATTCTGCATTAAATTTCTGATAGAATTCCCTGGAAAGCCATCTAGCCCAGGACTTTTGTTAGGAGATTTTTGATTATTGATTCAATTTCTTTGCTGATTATGGGTCTTTTCAAATTTTCTATTTCTTCCCATTTGAGTATTAGTAGTGTGTGAGTTTCTAGGAATTTGCCCATTTCTCCATATTGCCCACTTTGTTGACAATATTTTTCATAATATTGTCTAATAACTCTTTGAATTTCTGTGATGTTGATTGTGATCTCTCCTCTTTCATCCGTGATTTTATCTGTTTGGTTCTTCTCTCTTTTCTTTTTGAGAAATCTGTCTTGGGGTTTATCAATTTTGTCTATTCTTTCAAAACTCAGGTCTTAGATTAATTGATCTGTTGTACTGTTTTCTGGGGTTCTATAATGTTTATTTCTGCTCTAATGTTTATTATTTCTCTTCTGCTGGCCTTGGGCTTTCTTTATCTAGCTTCTTTAGGTGTAAGGTTAGGTTGTTTATTTTGGGCCTTTCCTGCTTCTTGCGACAGGCCTGAATTGCAATGTATTTTCCTCTTAGGACTGCCTTTGCTGCTTCCCTAAGGGTTTGGACTGTTGAGTTTTCATTTTTATTCACTTCCATATATTTTTTAATTTCTTCTTTAATTTCCTGGTTTACCCATTCATTCTTTAGTAGGATGTTCTTTAACCTCTCCGTATTTGAAGACTTTCCAATTTTTTTCTTGTGGTTGATTTCAAGTTTCACAGAATTGTGATATGAAAATATGCATGGTATGATCTCAATTTTTTTATACTTTTTGAGGGCTGTTTTTTGACCCAGTATGTGATGTATTTTGTAAAATGTTCCATATGCACTTGGAAAGAATGTGTATTCTCCTGCCTTAAGATGAAAAGTTCTAAATATCTCTCTTAAGTCCATCTGGTCCAATGCATCACTCAGAGCCATTGGTTCATTAATGGGTTTCTGTCTATATGATCTGTCCATTGCTTTAAGTGGAGTTTTAAAGTCCTATACAGGGGCTCCTGGGTGGCTCAGTCGGTTAAGCGGCCGACTTCGGCTCAGGTCATGATCTCACAGCCCGTGAGTTCGAGCCCCGCATCGGGCTCTGTGCTGACAGCTCAGAGCCTGGAGCCTGTTTCAGATTCTGTGTCTCCCTCTCTCTGACCCTCCCCTGTTCATGCTCTGTCTCTCTCTGTCTCAAAAATAAATAAATGTTAAAAAATTTTTTGAAAATTCCTATACAATTACAGTATTATTAAACATTTGTTTGTTTGTGATTTATTTATTTGTTTATGTATTTCATATTCCCACGTTGGAGACATAAACATTTACTATAGTTAGCTCTTCTTGATGGATAGTCCCCTTAATTATGATATAATGCCCTTCTTAATCCCTTGTTACAGTCTTAGTTTTAAAACCTAGTTTATCTTATATAAGTGTGACTACTCTGGCTTTCTTTTGACATTCATTATCATAATTGATTCTCCATCTCTTCACTTGCAATCTGCAGGTGTCCTTCATTTCTAAAACGACTCCCCCATATGCATAATATTGATGGTTCTTGTTTTTTTAATTCATTCTAATACCCTATGTCTTTTGATTGGGTATTTAGTCCATTTACATTTAGAATGATTACTGAAAGATATAGATTCAGTGCCACTGTGTTACCTGGAGGTTTTGTGTTTGTTGTGATGTCTCTAGTACTTTGTAGTCTTTGCTGCCTTCCACTAACAGACCTCCCCTTAGGATCTCTTTCAGGGATAGTTTAGTGGTCATGAACTCCTTTAGGTTTTGTTTGTCTAGGGAAGCCTTTATCTCTCCTTCAATTCTGAATGACAGCCTTGCTGGATAAAGGATTCTTGGGTGTATATTTTTCCAATTCAGCACATTGAATATTTCCTGCCACTCCCTTCTAGCCTATCAAGTTTCAGTGGACAGGACTGTTACTACCCTTATGTGTCTACCCTTGTAGGTTAAAGCCCGTTTGTCCTAGCTGCTTTCAGAATTCTCTCTTTTGTAGCTGTGCACAGAAGGAAAAGTTCTCATACACTTTGAGCAGATGTGCAGAGCTGCCTCTGCCAGCAAAACAGCAGCAGCAGCAAACTGCAGATAGCCCTTATTTCATTATTTCATTAGATAGAAGTATCAAATAATATCAAATCAAGGAAAGAGAGCATAAAGGATGTTTAAACATTAGCCATATATATGTCTGATGGCTATGTTAAGGCACGAAGCGAGTGTTTGTGGTTTCAAGAGATGTCAGGGAGTTATAGTGTGTTGTATATAAACTGTCCTTTGGAGGATTGTGGGGCTCTGTATCTCCTACTGCTATCGTGTTGGACAGACTTGAGACCAAAACATTGCTGACCCCATTCACCCTTCAGGACTTACAATACACTCTTTAGAAATAACTCCACACTCTTTATCTTGTATTTTGCAAGTTTTGCTCTCACACATCATGGCATTGACCTGTTTTCATTCATTTTGAAGGGAGTTCTCTTTGCCTCTTGGGCTTGGATGCCTGTTTCCTTCCCTAGATTAAGAAAGTTTTCAGCTATAATTTATTGAAATAAACTTTACACCTCTTTCTCTCACTCTTCTTTTCTGGTAATTCTATAGTATGTATATTGTTTAGTCTTATGGAATCACTTAGCTCTCTAATTTTTCCATGATGTTCTAGTGATTTCCTTTCTCTCTTTTTTTTCAGCTTTATTATTTTGCATAATTTTACCTTCTATTTCCCCTATTCTCTCCTCTGCTTCTTCACCCTCACTGTCACTGTATCTAGTTTGTTTTGCATCTCATTTATTATATTTCTTAATTCATCCTGACTAGTTTTATATCTTTGATCTCTGCCACCATGATTTCTCTGGTGTCTTCTATGCTTCTTTCAAGCCCAGATATTAGTCTTATGACTTTTATTTTAAATTATTGTTCAAATATATTGTTTATATCTGTTTTGAGTAATTCTCTGGATGTCTTTTTTTCCTGAATTTTCTTTGAGGAGATGAATTCCATCTCATAATTTTGGTTCAGTTTATGTCTTTTATGTGTTTTAATAGCTTGTTATATGTCCTGCATGTGTGACTACTAATATATTAAAAAGGTGTCATACACTGTTCAGGGCATGGCACTTCAGGTAGTGTTTTTGGAGTGTGTTGTGTGCACCTGTTGTTGTGTTTTGACTTCTATATCCCACTGTCACTCCTCTTCAAAGCGTCTCCTTGCTTGTAGTGGTGAAGTGTTTGTATCCTCAACCAGGTGTGCTTTGATTCATTCACTGAAGTAACTGTGGGGAAAAAAATGAGGGGGGGTGGTTAGCATGATCCCATACAAAGTGAAAATGAAAAGGGAGAAAAGAAGACCAAGCAGAGAATCAAAAGAACTATAAGGTATTAACCCAGAGAGAAAGGAAAATAAAGAAAAAAAATTAGAAAAAAGTGTAAAAACAGTAAAAATGCCTGTTTAAACAAACAAACCAGAGAGAATTACATATGTATAGACATAGATATAAATATAGATATAGATATATAGAAATCAGAAATATAAAAAGAAATCAGAAACTATGAACCTGATTCCAAGAGAAAAAATAAAAAAGAAGAGGGTAGAAAGAAAAAGAAAATTGAAGAGAAGATTAAAGAAGAGAGAAACAGAGCTAACTGACAAATTGTAAGACAAACAGTCAAAAACAAAAAGCCATTGTCTGTTGGTGCCTGGGACCTGTGGCTATGCTTGTCTGGAGGAGAGGCTGTCTGGTTGGCTCAGTGTCATTCTTCCTCTAGTAGATAAGCTGTTGCTAGTCACAGAGGGGTGGGGTTTGGTGTAAATGGCACACTTCCACTGGGGGCCACTGTGCTTTCTATGAAGTTCCACTGTGTTGGTGATGGAGAGAAAAATGGAGGCACCCCAATCCCTCCTCCCTGGTCTAGGTGTCTCAAAACACGCTATTCAGGCACCCATCACAAATTAGCATTGGTGATCAGCTTGCCGTGCTCCATAGTTCTCTGGTGGCTTCTAGGCGCTTGGCTGGGATTAAAAACCTGATGTTTTATAGGGCCCTGCATTTTGTAGGCCCTGTTCTGGTGGAGCACCCCCTCAGCCCTACTGATTAAAGGCCTTTAGCTAGAACCTACAGGGTCTTTAGCCCTTGCAGAGGCAATATACCCTCTTCCCACAGTACTTAGGGAGGGAATTCTTCTCTCCCAGTGCACTGTGAGATTGCTTCAGTGCCCCAGAGCCAGCTCCTCATCCCACCCACCCACCCCCAGGCATGCACACACAGCTGGATCTGGTCCAGAGAAAGTTGCACACTTTTGAAACCTCTGAGCTTCAGCTCCTAAGGCTGTTTGCAAAATAGAAACTGGAACTTTTCATGTTTCTTATTTCCCAGTCTGTGATCCAGACAGGTTTTCCTCTTGTGCTAAATAGATACTGAAACCCTCCCTCTTTCTCTCCCTTTTGTCTCTCCACAGAAGAAGTTTCCTCCCCTCTGTGCCTACACTGTTTTATCTCCCACAATTCACATACACGCACCTTGATCCTGCCATGCTATTGTCTTCCACCTGTGGAGATCCTTCTGCCACTCCACAGATTGATATCCTGGGTGTTCTAAGTGATCAATACAGCTGTGTTTGAGAAACAAGAGAAACCCCAGTTCCCTTACTTCTCTGCTACTTTAACTTCTCTGAATATTTTAAGATCTTTGGTCTCCATACAAAACAAAACAAAACAAAACAAAACAAAGCCATCACTCGGTAAAGATTCTTATCACAGACTCAGGGCTTCTCATGGTCTCACCCATACCCCAGCTTCACCTCCAAGACAGGGCCAGGATTAGGGAGCAGAGCCACCAAGACTGAGTGGGAAATGATTTTCCAGACCTGCAGGAAAGGTGCTCAAAAACGTTTGGTTTTACTAAGGAGATTTAGTGGGACCAGGAGGCTAGAGAAGAGCTGGAGAAAGGCACCTGAGTATGTATGTATGTAATTAATCTTGCAGGGAATGCCAGGGTGGCCCAAGTATGTGAGATCAGCATCTGCACTTCTGTATTTGAACTTTATGAACAAGTTCAGTGAATCTGGTACGTCAGGTTTTTCATAAAGTCAAGGTCTCTATACCATTGCAGGAGCAAGGACCTAATTTTCAAAACAAAGGACCTGGGAATGTAGGCTATTTAATGGTGACTAAGATGGAAGATTCATACTAGGAGAGAAAAATCAGAACACCCTGACTGGGTCTTATATTGGTCCTTTTTTTTTTTTTTTCTGAGTGGTTTTCTTAACCAAAGTAAGAGAAAGTCAAGTCCCAGTGATCATCCAGGAATGCTTCCTCTGAGTCCTTTACCCCAGTGCAGCTCTATTAGTCTTTTATTTTAAGTCTCAAATACTACATCTTCCTAATCTTTCCACACAGTAGAGTAAGGTTTGTCATTTTTTAGTAAAACATATGGGGTTTGAGCCATAGAGAAAAAAAATGGAATTCACTTTTTTTTTTTTAATTTATTTTTGGGACAGAGAGAGACAGAGCATGAACGGGGCAGGGGCAGAGAGAGAGGGAGACAGAATCGGAAACAGGCTCCAGGCTCTGAGCCATCAGCCCAGAGCCTGATGCGGGGCTCGAACTCACGGACCGCGAGACCGTGACCTGGCTGAAGTCGGACGCTTAACCGACTGTGCCACCCAGGCGCCCCTGGAATTCACTTTTGACAGTAGCTAGCCAGTCCAAGAAATTTTCATAGTTGATGTTTAGTTTTAGGTTTGGTGAAGTTCAGGATGCTGTGAAGCCTACCTAGATTCAAATGCAGCCTCTGTTCTGAGATTAGGTTCACTAAGTATCTAAGCAAACTGAATTTTTTTTCCCTTGGAAGCTTTGTGTCCATTTAAGACAAAAAGTTTTAACTGCATGGGACACATAGACAATTAAAAAGGATCCCATGATTATTTCTCCAGTGACTTTAACTGAAAAGGCACTGGCAGGAATGGCTGTCAGGCAAGAGGGACATCCCCATGTTACAGGTTCTATCTGTTGACTACAATACCTTATGGTGGATTCTGTGTTCTTGTCAAGAGATTTGAGAAGGGAGCAGAAAATCAAATCATCTATGTATTCTAACAACGTAGAGCCTACAGATGATAACAATCAATTTTTAAGACTTGTGAAAAGTAAAAAGAACTGTTGGTGTAACCTTGGAACATTACTCTCCAGGTATATTATGATTCTTCCCAAGTGAAAACAAACAAGTATTGGTTATCCATGTCAACTGGAATACTAAAAATGCACTGCATATAACAATTACAGTGAAAGAGTTGCTTTTATTGAAAATGGATGTCAGAATATTGTGGTTGAGAACAAAAGAACGTCAAGGGATAACGATGTTATTTATTGCCTGGAAGTCCTGGGAAAACTTCCAAACTTGGCCATTGGGTTTTCTCACGGGTTAAATGGGGCTGTTGCAGGGACTAGTTCAGGGGACAATGAGGCCTTGAACCTTGTAATCCTCTACAATGGGATGGATGCCGCAAAGGCTGCTTCACTTGTAAATAATTCTGAGGGGAGGTTTTGAGGGATCTATTTGAATCTTGATAGGAGGTGTACTTTGGATTCTGCCAATTAAAGTTGAAGATTTGACCCATAAAGAGGATGATAGCTGATCTAATAAAGCCAAATAATCAGTGTCTCCAGACTCAGCTATAGTGCAGTCAATGATTATGCAAATAAAAGATGTCAAATTATCATTTAATTCACCTAATTGGTTATTTGTATCACTACTATAAAATTCTAAAAGTATTTTCTCCTGGCATAATACTTTTTTCCAAGAAATTTCACCCCAGTAAATTAAAAGGAGTGGGGGACTAAGGAGAAAAGGATGAGTATCTTTCAAAGGGCCTAAACAAATGTGAACAAGTTCTGAGACAGGAATCTGTTGATGTTTATTAAAAAAAAAACTGTTTAAACTGGTTTAGTACTCTAAGGCAGGAGTTACTTTATAGCAGTGGAATTGAGGACCAGAAATGTAGCTCCAGTGTCCATAAGGATGGAGAAATATTCATTTCCAATCTCGAGTGTGGTCTTTCCAAGGTGAATATGAGGAAAGATTGGGAGGAGCTTCTGTAGTTTCCTGGAGCATCATCATTAGGAATTAGGAGAGTATTGGAAAGTCTGGATAAAGGGCTGAAGGTGCCTGAAGCACTAAAGTTTCTAACAATCTTTTCCAGTTCCTTTGCAATAATAGCAGAAACCAGGGTGCTTTGGGGTTTTTGAGGTCATTTTGTAGAGCTGAAAGTTAATAATTTTAGTAGTACTTATTTTAGGTGAATTATCTATGGTATGAATGAGTTGGTTTGCCAAGGTAACTAAATATGGTGTGGATGTAGTTTCCCATTCCATTCTGTTCTTTAAACAAAATGAGAAAGTTCACGGTTCTGTTCATTAATAAACATTGAGTTAGGGGCGCCTGGGTAGCGCAGTCGGTTAAGCGTCCGACTTCAGCCAGGTCACGATCTCATGGTTCGTGAGTTCGAGCCCCGCGTCGGGCTCTGGGCTGATGGCTCAGAGCCTGGAGCCTGTTTCCGATTCTGTGTCTCCCTCTCTCTCTGCCCCTGCCCCGTTCATGCTCTGTCTCTCTCTGTCCCAAAAATAAATAAACGTTGAAAAAAAAATTAAAAAAAAATAAACATTGAGTTAAATGTTGCCTGGTTGAATTCAGCATCTAAATGAAGATGAGAATTTTCTTTAAAGACAATTTGCAGTCTTTTGTAATAGTCATGAACAGGTTTACCAAGCTTTTGCGTGTAAGCCTGAATTTTGTTCCAGTCAACAGGCTTAGGTAAAGCCACTGCAATTGCTCAGTGAAGATTCCTGGTAAATGTTCTTGTCAAATGTTCTCGCTAGGAGGTCTGTTTCTCTATTTCTTTTTCAGGGTATTCCTATTAGGCTAATTTTATCCAATGTTTGCAATGGCCCTCACCAATAAGCATGTGGACTAATTAATGTAAATCTGATAAACCAGGTTAGTAAATTTGAATTAACCATGTTAAATTCTTCAGCAACCCTTGGAGTTTTCAGTCACTTCAGGTGACTCTTTAACATGATTCATAACTCGGACTTAGTCTAGGGAATATAAGAAATTTGTGGGATTATTTGGATTCTCATAAGATTTAACTTTAAAGACACAGGTTTTAATAGTTCAAGAGAAGAAGGAGTAGGGAGAAGTTTGGAGGAAAAGGGAAATTCAGAAAAAGAATTAAAATGAAAGAAGGGGGGTACCTGGGTGGCTCAGTCAGTTGAGCATCCAACTCTTGATTTTGGCACAGGTCATGATCTCATGGTTTGTGGGTTTGAGCCCCACAACAGGCTCCATGCTGTTAGCACAGATTCTTTCTCTCTCCCCTTCTCTCTGTCCCTACCCCTTCC
This sequence comes from Prionailurus bengalensis, assembly GCF_016509475.1. Lineage (NCBI taxonomy): Eukaryota > Metazoa > Chordata > Mammalia > Carnivora > Felidae > Prionailurus > Prionailurus bengalensis. The sequence continues at coordinate 23,695,110 of NC_057355.1, forward strand.
TCTCTCTCTCTCTATCAAGATAAATAAATAAACTTTTAAAAAGTTTAAAAATAGAATGAAAGAGTGGGGGATTGAGGACATGCGGATGGTGTAGAGAAAGTAGAGGAAAATCATGTTGAAGGTAGGGCCTGCCTGAGCACAAGACAGCTGCCATGCATCTTCAAAGAAGATGACAAAGGAGAAAAAAGAGACCTCAGAAGACTTTTCTTTATCTTCCTTCCTTCCTTCCTTCCTTCCTTCCTTCCTTCCTTTTTTCCTCCCACTCTCCCTCCCTCCTTCCCTCAGTCTAGAAAACATATTTGGCAAAGAGGCAATTTTATATTCCTATAAAATATATTTTATATATTACATAAGCTTCATAATACTAGTCAAAAAAGGCATCTCATTCACTTCTGACAATTTTAGAGCCATGGATGTCTAATTCAGTTTTGAGAAAACCTTTGGGTTTTCAAAATTATCCCATAATATTCACTGGATTTCTAAGTTATTTTTGGTTAAATTGGTCCATTCAGTTAGCCATACCCATGAGGAAAGACTGCAGGTTTTAAACAAAAATCCAATCAGGGTACCAGAAGTAAGGACTCCCTCAAAGCCTTATGATGACTAGAATCCCATTTTGTAAAGGTTTTTCTCTAAAGTAATACATAAAAATTCCTAAACAGTACAGTTTCAACAGGAACAGCCCAGCTCCAAAAGGAATCAGACTAAAAGCCAGCACAATGCCAATATGAATAAACCATTTCTAAAAGACTTAACAAGAAAGTACACCTCCAATAAGAACAGTCCAGTTCCAAAACGAATTTGGAACAAAGGCTAACACAGTTCAAACAGGCCCAGTTCCAACAAAAAGGAGTCAGACCATAGGCCAACACAGTTCCAACAGAAAGACTCCCATTCTGAAAAGCCATCACAGCAAAGGCCAAAAAGTACTCTCAGAAATGACAAATCCTTAAAACATATCACAAGTAAAACCTGAGGTCAAACACAAAGAGAACAAAGATAGAAATCCAGGAGAACTTACCATCAAACTTTAGAGTTGGCAAGAAAGCAATAACCTCAACTGGCTTTGTGGGCATCAACATCTATTTTCACCATCCTCAGAGCTGTCATGGATCTTCTCAAGATCCCACTTCCAATCACCAAATAATGTTAGATATAAACCAGTTAATTACATTGCCAGTAAAAATCAGTTCATTCGGAAATAGGAAATTGTAATTTGGGACAATTACAAGCTGTGGCAAAACCATAATCAAACAAACAAAGGAAATTAGTGTTGATTTTTGAGAAGAAAGAAGTTGGTGGGGTGGTGGGGGGGGGAGGTTTCTGAATGAAAGTCTATAGGAGAAAAGCAAAAGTTCAGAGTGATGTTGTTTCCTTATTGACTGAGTTAGGGGTAGTCAATTCCTTATAGGAGATGCAATGTACGTCTTTTCTTTTGGGGACTTAGAATTTGTTATTCTTTCCTGTTAAAGCGTGTAATTGACAATTCATCATAAGATTGACATTAAGTGGTACTGACACTCCCACCCCCTTGAAGCCTTGCATTCTAGTACCATAAATCCACTTTAGTGAGGTATTCCTATATTAATTTTCACAATTACTTATCTCTGTTTCATGAAAGTTTTCCCCCCTGAGGTTTTATCTTGCCAGTTATTGTTCAACCTATCCTAGTTCTTTGTTATGTCTTGAATCTTTCTGACAGCCCAAGCTACCTATTTTATTTGTAAATAGCAACCAGTTGTTCAGAGTGTGCCAAACCTATCAGTGCCCCCAAAGAGGGAGCTCAGTCATCACATAAATTTAGGCTGATTGAATGCTAGGCTCTTGGAAACAGCTTTTAAAGTGTGCAAATATAGGTCTTCTGGGAAGATGGTGGTGTAGGAGGACGCTGGGCTCACCACGACCTGCTGATCATTTAGATTACATCTACACCTGCCTAAATAACCCAGAAAACCACCAGAAGACTAGCAGAATAGATTCTCTAGAGCCAAGCACAGACGAGAGGCCCATGGAAGAGTGTAGGAAGGGTAGAGAGATGGTGCATGCTACACGGACTGGCGGGAGGGAGCCAGGGTGGAGGGGCAGCCCGCTGGCCAAGCAGAGGCCCCAAGTCTGGCTTGCAAAAGTGGAGGGGTTGACAGAGTGTGTTCGGACAGCAAGTGGGAATTAACATCTGGGAGGTTATAGGTTAACAGCTCTGCTCGCAGAGCAGGAAGGCTGGAGGACAATGGGAGGGAGAGTTATGAGCCCCAGACGACAGAGCTCAGCTTGGTGGGGAACAAAGGCACTCGCCATCGCCATCTTCCTTGCCCATCCCCAGCCAAATCCCAAAGGGAACCAGCTCCTGTCAGGGAACTTGCTTGCACCTCCCAAACACCCAATACTGTGCTTCTGTGGATCCATCCCTCTCCCAAATCTGATCACTGAAGAATAAGCAAACTGAGGCTGCCCCTCCTGCCCCTGTGCACCTTGATGATCCAGCCCAGCTAATACACCATATCCCCAGCACCACAAGCCTGGCAGTGTGCAAATAGCCCAGATGGGCCATGCCACCCCACATGAATCCTGCCCCTAGGAAAGGGGAAGAGAAGGTACACACCAGTCTGACTGTGGAACAAGCAGTGGGCTGAGGGCAGACATTAGATCTGGCTGCGGCCCCGCCCACCAAAATAAGTTATTCAAGACAGCACAGGGGAAGTGCCCTGCACTTCCACACCATGATGAAACAAAAGAATTCCCCTCAAAAGAACCTCCAGGAAATAAAGAGCTAATGAACTGATCAAAAAGGATTTAAACAATGTAACAGAAAGTAAATTTAGAACAATAGTCATAAAATTAATAGCTGGGCTTGAAAACAGTATAGAGGACAGCAGAGAATCTATTGCTACAGAGATCAAGGGACTAAGGAACAGCCAGGAGGAGCTGAAAAATGCTATTAATGAGCTGCAAAATAAAATGGAGACAACCACCACTCAGATTGAAGAGGCAGAGGAGAGAATAAGTGAACTAGAAGATAAAATTATGGAAAAAGAAGAAGCTGAGAAAAAGAGAGATAAAAATATCCAGGAGTATGAGGGGAAAATTAGAGAACTAAGTGATGCACTAAAGAGAAATAATCTATGCATAACTGGTATTCCAGAGGAGGAAGAGAGAGGGAAAGGTGCTGAAGGTATATTTGAAGAAATCATAGCTGAGAACTTCCCTGATCTGGGGAAGAATAAAGGCAATGAAATCCAAGAGGCACAGAGAACTCCCATCAGACATAACTTCAATCGATCTTCGCCATGACATATCATAGTGAAACTGGAAAAATACAGGATAAAGAGAAAATTATGAAAGCAGCCTGGGATAAACAGGCTCTAACATATAAAGGGAGACTAAGACTCGTGACAGACCTCTCTACTGAAACTTGGCAGGCCAGAAAGGAATGACAGGAAATCATCAATGTGATGAACAGAAAAAATATGCAGCCAAGAATCCTTTATCCAGCAAGTCTGTCATTTAGAATAGAAGGAGAGATAAAGGTCATCTCAACAAAAACTGAAGGAATTCATCACCACTAAACGAGCCCTACAAGAGATCTTAAGGAGGATCCTGTGACACGAAGTCCCAGAGACATTGCTACAAGCATGAAACCTACAGATATCACAATGACTCTAAACCCATATCTTTCTATAATAACACTGGACATAAATGGACTAAATGCGCGAACCAAAAGTCATAGGGTATCAGAATGGATAAAAAAACAAGACCCATCTATTTGCTGTCTACAAGAGACTCATTTTAGACCTGAAGACACTTTCAGATTGAAAGTGAGGGGATGGAGAACTATCTATCATGCTACTGGAAGTCAAAAGAAAGCTCGAGTAGCCATACTTATATCAGACAAACTAGACTTTAAATTAAAGGCTGTAACAAGAGATGAAGAAGGGCATTACATAATATTACAGGGTCTATCCACCAGGAAGAGCTAACAATTATTAATGTCTATGCACCAAATGTGGGAGCCCCCAAATATATAAAACAATTACTTACAAACATAAGCAACCTTACTGATAAGAATGTGGTAATTGCAGGGGAATATAATACCTCACTTAGAACAATGGATAGATCATCTAGATACAGGATCAAAAAAGAAACAAGGGCCCTGAATGATACATTGGACCAGATGGACTTGACAGATATATTTAGAACTCTGCATCCCAAAGCAACAGAATATACTTTCTTATCGAGGGCACATGGAACATTCTCCAAGATAGATCACATACTGGGTCACAAAACTGCCCGTCATAAGTATACAAGAATAGAGATCATACCATGCATACTTTCAGACTACATGCTAGGAAGCTTGAAATCAACCACAGGAAAAAGTCTGGAAAACCTCCAAAAGTATGGAGGTTAAAGAACACCATACTAAAGAATGAGTGGGTCAACCAGGCAATTAGAGAAGAAATTAAAAAATATATGGAAACAAACGAAAATGAAAGCACAACAATCCAAACGCTTTGGGACGCAGCAAAGGCAGTCCTGAGAGGAAAATACATGGCAATTCAGGCCTATCGCAAGAAAAAAGAAAAATCCGAAATACAAAATCTAACAGCACACCGGAAGGAAATAGAAGCAGAACAGCAAAGTCAGCCTAAACCCAGAAGAAGAAGAGAAATAATAAAGATCAGAGCACAAATAAACAATATAGAATCTAAAAAAACTGTAGAGCAGATCAACGAACCAAGAGTTGTTTTTTTGAAAAAATAAACAAAATTGACAAACCTCTAGCCAGGATTCTCAAAAAGAAAAGGGAGATGACCCAAATAGATAAAATCATGAATGAAAATGGAATGATTACAACCAATCCCTCAGAGATACAAACAATTATCAGGGAATACTATGAAAAATTATATGCCAACAAATTGGACAACCTGGAAGAAATGGACAAATTCCTGAACACCCACAAACTTCCAAAACTCAATAAGGAGGAAATAGAAAGCTTGAACAGACCCATAACCAGCGAAGAAATTGAATCAGTCATCAAATATCTCCCAACAAATAAGAGTGCAGGACCAGATGGCTTCCCAGGGGAGTTCTACCAGACGTTTAAAGCAGAGATAATACCTATCCTTCTCAAGCTATTCCAAGAAATAGAAAGGGAAGGAAAACTTCCAGACTCATTCTATGAAGCCAGTATTACTTTGATTCCTAAACCAGACAGAGACTCAGTAAAAAAAGAGAACTACAGGCCAATATCCCTGATGAATATGGATGCAAAAATTCTCAATAAGAAACTAGGAAATCGAATTCAACAACATATAAAAATAATTATTCACCATGATCAAGTGGGATTCATTCCTGGATGCAGGGCTGGTTCAACATTCGGAAATCAATCAACGTGATACATCACATTAATAAAAGAAAAGAGAAGAACCATATGATCCTGTCAATCGATGCAGAAAAGGCCTTTGACAAAATCCAGCACCCTTTCTTAATAAAAACGCTTGAGGAAGTCGGGATAGAAGGAACATACTTAAACATCATAAAAGCCATTTATGAAAAGCCCAAAGCTAACATCATACTCAATGGGGAAAAACTGAGAGCTTTTTCCCTGACATCAGGAACACGACAGGGATGCCCACTCTCACCGCTGTTGTTTAACATAGTGTTGGAAGTGCTAGCATCAGCAATCAGACAACAAAAGGAAATCAAAGGCATCAAAATTGGCAAAGATGAAGTCAAGCTTTCGCTTTTTGCAGATGACGTGATATTATACATGGAAAATCCGATAGACTCCACCAAAAGTCTGCTAGAACTGATACATTAATTCAGCAAAGTTGCAGGATACAAAATCAATGTACAGAAATCAGTTGCATTCTTATACACTAACAATGAAGCAACAGAAAGACAAATAAAGCAACTGATCCCATTCACAATTGCACCAAGAAACATAAAATACCTAGCGATAAATCTATCCAAAGATGTAAAAGATCTGTATGCTGAAAACTATAGAAAGCTTATGAAGGTAATTGAAGAAGATATAAAGAAATGGAAAAAAAAATTCCATGCTCATGGATTGGAAGAATAAATATTGTCAAAATGTCAATACTACCCAAAGCTATCTACACATTCAATGCAATCCCAATCAAAATTGCACCAGCATTCTTCTCGAAACTAGAACAAGGAATCCTAAAATTCATATGGAACCACAAAAGGCCCCGAATAGCCAAAGTAATTTTGAAGAAGAAGACCAAAGCAGGAGGCATCACAACCCCAGACTTTAGCCTCTACTACAAAGCTGTCATCATCAAGACAGCATGGTAGTGGCACAAAAACAGACACATAGACCAATGGAATAGAATAGAAACCCCAGAACTAGACCCACAAACATATGGCCAACTTATCTTTGACAAAGCAGGAAAGAACATCCAATGGAAAAAAGACAGTCTCTAACAAATGTTGCTGGGAGAACTGGACAGCAACATGCAGAAGGTTGAAACTAGACCCCTTTCTCACACCATTCACAAAAATAAACTCAAAATGGATAAAGGACCTGAATGTGAGACAGGAAACCATCAAAACCCTAGAGGAGAAAGGAGGAAAAGACCTCTCTGACCTCAGCCGTAGCAATCTCTGACTCGACACATCCCCAAAGGCAAGGGAATTAAAAGCAAAAATGAACTACTGGGACCTCATGAAGATAAAAACCTCCTGCACAGCAAAGGAAACAACCAACAAAACTAAAAGGCAACCAACAGAATGGGAAAAGATATTTGCAAATGACATATCGGACAAAGAGCTAGTATCCAAAATCTATAAAGAACTCACCAAACGCCACACCCGAAAAACAAATAACCCAGTGAAGAAATGGGCAGAAAACATGAATAGACACTTCTCTAAAGAAGACATCCGGATGGCCAACAGGCATATGAAAAGATGCTCAACGTCGCTCCTTATCAGGGAAATACAAATCAAAACCACACTCAGATATCACCTCACGCCAGTCAGAGTGGCCAAAATGAACAAATCAAGAGACTATAGATGCTGAAAAGGATGTGAAGAAACGGGAACCCTCTTGCACTGTTGGTGGGAATGCAAATTGGTGCAGCTACTCTGGAAAACAGTGTGGCGGTTCCTCAGAAAATTAAAAATAGACCTACCCTATGACCCAGCAATAGCACTGCTAGGAATTTACCCAAGGGATACAGGAGCACTGATGCATAGGGCCACTTGTACCCCAATGTTTATAGCAGCCCTCTCAACAATAGCCAAATTATGGAAAGAGCCTAAATGTCCATCAACTGATGAATGGATAAAGAAATTGTGGTTTATATACACAATGGAGTACTACATGGCAATGAGAAAGAATGAAATATGGCCCTTTGTAGCAACGTGGATGGAACTGGAGAGTGTGATGCTAAGTGAAATAAGCCATACAGAGAAAGACAGATACCATATGGTTTCACTCTTATGTGGATCCTGAGAAACTTAACTTGAGGAGGGCACCTTTTGGGATGAGCACTGGGTGTTGTATGGAAACCAATTTGACAATAAATTTCATATATTGGAAAAAAAAATGAAAACTCGATTACCAACATCTATATTAGATAAATCTAGACTTTAAAAACAGAGTATAACAAGAGATAAATAAACACGTTGTATCATAATAAAAGGATAATCCAACGAGATATAAATATTGTAAATATTTATGCAGCCCACATGGAAACACATATATAAAACAATTAATAACAAATAAAATGAATTAAATGATTATTATACAATAATGGCGGGGGACTTTAATACCCCAGTTACATCATAGAACAGATTATCTAAACAGAAAATCCATTAAGACACAATGGCTTTAAATTTTTTTTTCAACGTTTATTTATTTTTGGGACAGAGAGAGACAGAGCATGAACGGGGGAGGGGCAGAGAGAGAGGGAGACACAGAATCTGAAACAGACTCCAGGCTCTGAGCCATCAGCCCAGAGCCTGATGCGGGGCTCGAACTCACGGACCGCGAGATCGTGACCTGGCTGAAGTCGGACGCTCAACCGACTGCGCCACCCAGGCGCCCCGGGACACAATGGCTTTAAATGACACATTGGGCAAGGTGGACTTAACAGATGTATTCAGATAATTTCATCATAAACAAAAGAATACACTTTCTATTAAAGTACACACAGGATATTCTCCAGAATGGATCACATATTAGGTCACAAATTAGGCTGTAAATACAAAAATATTGAAATTATACCATGCATCTTTTCTGACTACTATACTATGAAACTAGAAGTTAACTACAAGAAAAAATTGGAAAGACCACACATACATGGAGGTTTAACAACATGCTACTAAACAATGAATGAGATCCAGGAAATAAATGAAGAAATGAAACAAGTGAAAATAAAGACAGAATTCTTTAAAATTTTTCTTGCCGCTCTTATTTAACATAATACTGGATGTCCTAGCCACAGTAATCAGACAATAGACGAAAATGGATTCAAATCAGCAAGGAAAAAGTTAAACTTTCACTATTTGCACATGATATGATACTCTATATAGAAAACCTGAAAGACTCCACCCAAATACTGCTAGAAATGATTAAGGAATTCAGTATATTTTCAGGATATGAAATCAATGTAAAGAAATATGTAGCATTTCTATACATCAATAACGAAGCAGCAGGAAGATAAAAAATGGAGTCATTTCCATTTACAATTGTACCCAAAACAATAAAATACCAAGAAATAAACCTAAGCAAAGAGGCTAAAGACCTGTAATCTGAAAATTATGAAACTGATGGGAAAAAAATCGAAGATGACACAAAGAAATTGAAAAACCTGCCATTTTCATGGATTGGAAGAACAAACATTTTTTATTTATTTTTTATTTTATTTTGTATTTAAAAAAAAATTTTTTTAACATTTATTTATTTTTGAGACAGAGAGAGACAGAGCATGAACGGGGGAGGGTCAGAGTGAGGGAGACACAGAATCTGAAACAGGCTCCAGGCTCTGAGCGGTCAGCACAGAGCCCGACGCGGGGCTCGAACTCACGGACCGCGAGATCATGACCTGAGCCGAAGTCGGACACTTAACTGACTGAGCCACCCAGGCGCCCCAGAACAAACGTTTTTTAAATGTCTATATTACTCAAGGCAATTTACACATTTAATGTAATTCCTATTCAAATACCACCAGCATTTTTCACAGATTTAGAAAAAAATAATTCTAAAATTTGTATGGAACCACAAAATACCCTGAAAGCCAAAGCAATCTTGAAAAAAAAAACAAAACAAGCTGGAGGCATCACAATTCCAGACTTCAAGTTATGTTACAAAGATGTAGCCACCAAAACAGTATGGTACTGGAAACAACATAGACATATTGATCAATGGAACAAAATAGAGGGTCGCCTGGGTGGCTCAGTCAGTTAAGCGTCTGACTCTTGATTTTGGCTCAGTTCATGATCTCATGGTTTGTGAGTTTAAGCCCCACATTGGGCTCCTCGGTGACAGCATGGAGCTTGTTGGGGATTCTCTCTCTCTCTCCCTTTATCTCTGCCCCTCCCCTGCTCTCTCTCTCTCTCTCTCTCTCTTAAAAAGTAAAGTATAAAAAATGGAACAAAATAGAAAATCGATAAACAAACTCACAACTACATGGTCAATTTTCTTCAAAAAGGCAGGAAAGAATATTGAATGGGAAAGGACAATCTCTTCAACAAATGGTGTTGGGAAAACAAGACAGCAGCATTCAAAAGAAAGAAACTGGACAACTTTCTTATGCCATACACAAAAACAAATTCAAAATGGATGAAATAACTAAATGTGAAACAGCAAAGAGGAGAGGAAAACAGAAGCAGTAACCTTTTTGACATCAGCTGTGGCAACTTCTTTCTATATATGTCTCCTGAGGCATGGGAAATAAAAGCAAAAATAAACTACTGGGACTTCATCAAAATAAAAAGCTTCTGCACAGTGAAAGAAATAATCAAGAAAACTAAAAGGCAACCTATGGAATTGGAGAATATATTTGCAAATGACATATATGATAAAGTGTTAGTATTCAAAATATATAAAGAACTTACAGAATGCTACACTCCAAAAATGAATAATTGAATTAATAATGGTAAGAAAACATGAATAGACATTTTTCTACAGAAGATATCCATATGGGCAATAGACACACGAAAAGATGCTCCACATCACTGATCACCAAGGAAATAAAAATCAAAACTACAATATCACCTCACACTTTCTCAGTGGTTAAAATTAACAACACAAGAAAAAAAAACAGGTGTTGGTGAATATGTGGAGAAAGGAGAACCCCCTTGCACTGTTGGTGGAATGGAAACTCATGCAACAACTCTAGAAAACAGTTATGCAGGTTCCTCAAAAATTTCATAATAGGACTACCCCATGATCCCATAACTGCACTAGGTATTTACCAAAAGCATACAAAAATACTGATTTGAAGGGGCACATGCACCCTGATGTTTACAGAGGCATTATCAACAATAGCCCAGCTATGTAAAGAGCCCAAATGTCATCTACTCTAATGATAGATAGATATAGATATAGATAGATATAGATATAGATACAGATATAGATATAGGCATATCTGAATATTACTCACCCATCAAAACAAATGAAATCTTGCCTTTTGCAAAAACATGGATGGAACTAGAGAGTATTATGGTAAGAGAAATAAGTCAGTCAGAGAAAGAAAAATACAATATGGTTTTACTCATATATGGAAATTAAGAAACAAAACAGATGACCATATGGGAAGAAAAAAAAAGAGAGAGGGAAGCAAACCATAAGACACTCTTAACTATAGAGAACAAACACGGTTGATGGAAGGACGTTGGGGAAGAGCTAAATGGGTGACGAGCACTGGGTGTTATATTTCAGTGATGAATCACTAAATTCTATGCCTGAAGCCAATATTACTGTATATGTTAACTAACTAGAATTTAAATAAAAATTTGAAACAAAAAACGTGAATCGTCTGTTGAGACCAGATAGTAGAAGCTTTATTTTGAGTGTTGCTAATTCTCAGGCATTAATAAGTGGGGAGGAGTTTTATGAAAAAGTTAAAAAAAAAAAGTTAACTCAGTTTTTTATCCCAGAGGGCAGACAGTGCAGGTTTTTTTTCTAGATGTTACACTCAATGCTTATTTAGATGTTAAAGTGAAGAAAACAGTGATATCCAATGAATTTTCTGATTTCATGTTTGAATTTCTGTGATGATGGCATCAGATGTTCTGGTAAACTTCCTGTGGCTCACACAGTGGTCAAGAGGAAGTTTTCCCATACACTATCTTTTTTGGTGACGTCCTTGACATTCATAGAAACTCACATATCTAAAGCTTGCAGGGTTTTTTGGAAAATGTCCATTTTAAATCTCAGTAATTCTAAATCAGAGGGAAGAATAGTTTAGCGAGGTTATAGAGGATTTGGGAGAATTGAGGATTTTCCAAAGGCTCTCAAAATGTGTGAGAAGGAAGCCACAAGGGTACACCATAGCTGTCCATTGTAATACAAATTTTCTCTGTGAGGTCTTCACAACCACTTCAGTCAGACATAATCAATGCCAGACTAATTTGTTTATAAAACAAATCTAATTTTAGTCTTATTTGTGTGTAGTCTTATTTAACTTAGCCTGAATATTTACATAATTTCAGCTTTATTAGTGATAGACTACATATGCCCCTTGATCGCCTTGCTGAAATTTTCAGAAGAATTCTGATTGGATTTGCAAAGCCTCTCAAGGTTAGGAAGATAAGCCAATATCTTGCCACCAGATTTTGCCTACAATACCCACAGATTTGGGAGAATTCCACTCTTCTCAGGGTCCTCAAAGTTTCCTGGGGCCTTTTTAGAAGTATCCCTTCTCAGTGCATGGCAAGAAAATCTATATGACTTTTATAGGCCAGTTTTTCTAATGGGGGATATATGGGCATTTGCTTCCTAAAGTCAACCTTAGTTCCTTAAAACTAACTGGTTGTATATAATTCCATGAATATTATTCTCTAGTATAACATTCTACTCAGAACCTTGGTAATATACCCAGTGCATCAAGTTGTGTCCTTGGGGAGCAGGTGGGGGGACATCTGGGGGCTCAGTTGTTTAATTGTCCAACTCTGTATTTTGGCTCAAGTCATAATCTCACAGTTTGTGTAACCAAGGCCCATGTCAGTCTCCGTGGTGACAGCACAGAGCCTGCTTAGGATTCTTTCTGCATCTCTGTCTCTCTCTCTTTAGAAATAAATAAACGTGGTTTTTTGTAAAAAAAAAAATCCAATAAAAATTGTGTCCCAGATTATTTTTAATCATAAGTGTACTCTTCAATCCCCATCCCCTATTTCTGCCATCCCCTTACTCACCTCCAATAGTTTGTTCTCTACAGTTAAAAGTCTATTTCTTGGTTTCTCTCTTTTTTTTTCCGTTGTTCATTTTTTGTTTCTTATTCCACATATGAGTGTAATCATGTGGTATTTGTCTTTCTCTGAATGACTTATTTCATTTTGCATTAGACTCTCTAGCTCTATCCATACTGTTGCAAATGGCAAGATTTCATTCTTTTTTATGGATGAATAATATTCCAGTGGTGTGTGTGTGTGTGTGTGTGTACACATATATACCATATTTTCTTTGTTCATACATCCATCAGTGGACATGGGCTGCTTCGATAGTTTGACTATTGTAAATAATGCCACAACAAACATTGGCATGCATGCATACCTTTGAATTAGTGTTTTTATAATTGGGGAAGTAAACCCATTAGTGAAATTACTGGATTGTAGGGTAGTTGTACTTTTAATTTTTTAAGGAAACTCCATACTGTTTTCAATAGTGGCTGCACCAGTTTATACTCCCACTGACAGTCGTTTGCAAGAGGGTTCATCTTTCTCCATATCCTCGCCAACACTTGTTCTTTCTTGTGTTTTATTTTAGCCATTCTGACAGGTGTGAGGTGTTGCTGCGTTTTAGTTTTGATTTCTATTTCCCTGATGATCAGTGATGTTGAGCGTATTTTTATGTCTTTTGGCCATCTGAATGTCTTCTTTTGGATAAATGCCTGTTAATGTGTTCTGTCCCTTCTTTAATTGGATTATTGTTGTTGTTGTTGTTTAAATTGAGTTGTGTCAGTTATTTATATATTTTGGATACTAACCCTTCATTGGATATGTCATTTGCAAATAACTTCTCCCATTATAAAGGTAACATTTCGTTTGTTGTTTGCTACCTTCACTCTGTAGAAACTTATTATTTTGATGAAGTAACAATAGTTTATTTTTGCCTTTATTTCCTTTGCCTAAGGGGATATATGTCGACCTCACTGGACCATGGACCTGGGGTGGCAAAGGAACTGAGAAAAAAAGAGGACAGTATAGCGAGGCACAGGGTACCCCGAGCCAACAGCCCGAGGTACCAAGGTTTATTGTACATCTTCTTATATATGTTTTCAGGAAAAAAAAACAGATCAGCAATGATTAACAACAGAAGCTTAGCAAAGCATGTCAACAATGTACGTCTGATTCAGCTGTCTTACGTATGTTGTGTAGGAGAGCAGTCTTGCAGATACATATGTTCCGATAAGAATCTTTATGATAGAGGCAAAGACAAAGAAGGGAGTGAATGCACTGTGCTATATACAGCTGACTTCCTTTAAGCAAAACATCCCTATTTGTGTACTAAAGAACAGACCACATTTCCCGAGAGCAATTCACTCAAGTCCTCTCAAGTTATTTTTAACTTTATGATCTCAAGTTTTCTCAGAGATCTTGGAGCCTGAATGAATATGCGCCTGTGGTCATTGTGGTGTTCTGTTTCCCACAGTACCCCCTTCCCTTTCAAAGCCGCAGCTGTAGTAAGCATCTTATGATGACATCTCTGTGCATTCCTTCGCCTTCTAAGGGTGCAGTATCCTTCGATGTAAGACCCTCTACAGGGTTTTCTTCACAGCCTCTAGTCAAATTTATAGGGAGCCAAACCCCTATACGTGTGCCAAGGTTCAAGTCACGGCTGCCAGCATGGCTGAGAACAAGCGTTTAGGAGTTTTGCTGGATTTAGTTGCTTCCAGGACTCATTCTACACATTGTGTGAGATTCTTCAGTTGTCCCCATGTGGGAGGAGGGATTGGAGCCATCTTCTATTTTTGGGGTCTCTTCAGGGTCAGTACCACCATCTCCTTCACCAGGGGTTGGGTTGTCAGGCCTTATAGTGGCTGAGAAGTCTCCTTCATTTTGCTGATGTCTAATCCTGGGCTGGACTTTCCAAAGAGGTATCCATATTTGTTGACGGGATCCATCTGGAAGTACACAAGCATAACCAGGGCCTCGGATAATAAGGTTCCTGAGCTGCCAGTGATTATCTTCATTTTTTAACCAGATAGGTTTTTTGTTTTTTTCCTGTGGGAATCTGTTGGAGTAAAGTGTTTATCCGCACGTGTGTATGTCTCAACCTGCAATAAATTTAAGAAATTTAAGGTAAATAGTGCTTGGGCCATAATATCTTGGGGAGAGGGTCCCCCTTTCTTTTTAGTTAGAAGTTTGACTAATTGTCTTCTAAGGGTTGCATGTGTGCATTCTACTATAGCCTGTTCTTGAGGATTGTAAAGGATACCTGTGACATGTTGGATCTGCTAATCCAGTAGAAAGTCATGTAGACATCTGTTTACATAAGCAGGTCCATTATCAGTTTTAATACTAGTGGGCAATCTCATAACAAAAAAAAAAAAGACAAGTAAATGAGAAATAACATGTCCTGTTTTCTTCCACCAAGAGAGGGGGAAAGAAAATTCAGAAAAGGTATCAATAGTAACATGAATGTAAGAGAGGCTCCCAAAAGCTGGAAAATGTGTAACATTCATTTGCCAAATACAATTTGGAATAGTATCTCGAAGGTTAACTCCTGATGCGTGCTCAGTTAAACCCAGAGGTCTACAAATGGGACAATGGGAAACTGTCTGGCAAGATACATGGGAATCTTATAATGTACATGAAGGCGATTAGCATGTTAAATGTGAGTGTTCCTCATGTGGAGTGAGAAAAATAGATGAGGTGAGTAAATCAGCAGATTGGTTTCCGAAAGCCAAAGGTCCAGGGAGATTTGAGTGAGAACAGATGTGAGTTATATATAGGGGATGCATCAGAGACTGAATCTCAAGCTGTAAGTCTTGAAGTAGAGGGTTAATGATAGCATGGGTAGTGGAGATAAGAGCAGTCTCCAAAGGGGGTCACCAGACCTACTATATCAGAAACCACATTAAGAGGTCCTGGAATAGATTGGAGGAGGTAGAAAATAGTGACTAATTCAACTTGCTGAGCAGATGTATAAGAGGTCTGTATAGATTTTGTAAAGACGCTGGCTCTGCCGGAAAAGGAGCCATCAATGAAATAGGTAGGTGCAGAAAGAATGAGAGAATTGCAAACAACAGGGTTGATGATCCAGGGGGTTCATTTCAAAAAGTCCCATAATTTTCCCGAGGGATAATGACATCCAATGTGTCCTGTATAATCAGCAAAGGCAAACTGTAAAGAGGGAGGAAAAAGGGAAAATGTCCTTAAAGGTAGCTGAGGCAAGTGGTAAAACAATTAAAGTTGGATCGAATCCCAGGATTTGGATAGCTCTTTTTTATCCTTGAATAACAAGTTTAGCTATAAGAGAAATATACAGGGTTACAGTGTGAGATGTCTTCATGTGAAGAGTCATCCATTCCAAGGGTCTATCTTCTTGTGCCAAAATTCCTGTAGGAGAGTGAGAGGTAGGGAAAATGAGGAGGAGTAAAGGCAGTGAAGCATCATATCTGTAAGCAAAAGAGGTTTTTAAGCATTCTTCAATGAACTGCAGTTCATTTTCTGCTTCTGGTGACAAGTGATGTGGACTGTCCAGAGCAGTATCACCTTGTAAGCATTAAATAAATTTTGTAATTGGTAAGTAGGAATGCCTAACAAAGGGTGTATCCGATTGATATCCCCAAGGAGTTTTTGAAAATCATTAAGTGTGTTAAGATTATCTTTGCGGATCTGCATACTTTGTGGCTTCACAGTGGTCCAGTCAACTATGGTACCTAAATAGGAGGCCGGGGTGGCGGTCTGAATTTTTTCCAGGGCAATAATAAGCCCAGCAGCAATGAGGTGAGATGAGGTTTCATTGTAAAGCACTTGTAATTCCTCTTCAGTTTGTGTGGCTATTAATATACCATCCATATAATGAATTATGTAAGCCTGAGGATATCACTGGTTGCAGAACCTGGCCAACGAAGTATTGACACATAGTAGGAGAATTAATCATACCTTGCTGGAGGACTGTCCAATGATATCATCTCATGGGCTCTTTATTATTTGGACTGGGAATGGAGAATACAAAGTTTTCCTTATCATAAGGATGTATTGCAATAGTATAAAAAAACAATCCTTTAAATCAATAATTATTAGAGGCCATTGTTTTGGAATCACCATGGGCATGGGCAAGCCTGATGGCAAGGCACCTAAAGGTTCCATGATGGCATTAACATTTCTGAGATCTGCAAAAAGGCTCCATTTTCCTGATTTTTTTCTTAATGACAAATACAGGAGAATTCCAGGGGGACTGGGAAGGCTCCATATGTCCTGCCAACAACTGTTCTTGAATTATTTGTTTTAAGACCTCAATTTTTCAGATGAAAGGGGCCATTGAGGGGTCCATAGAGGACAAGTTGTTTTCCATGTAATTTTAATGGGAGCAGGCTTATACTCCTCAATGGCCCCTAAGGGAAAGGATATCCTAGTCCTGCTCTGTGAAGTTGGCCCTGCGCAACAATTGCCTCTCTAATGCCTTGATGGTTTTTACCTAGGCTTTGTCCCTCCCTGTAACCCATTTTGGTCATGATATGTTTGGCAGAGCCACTGGGAGGGATAACCAATTCTGCTCCCCATTGTTGTAACAAGTCTCTCCCCCAGAGGTTGATGGGGTGTTTAAAATAAAAGGTTGAGGAGGGCACCAAGATGGCGGAAGAGTATGGAAGTTTTTTTGGTGTCTCGCATCCATGAAATACAGCCAGACCAACATTAAACCATCCTGCACACCTAGAAAACTGATCTGAGGATTAACACAACAATCTGCACAACCTGAACCACAGAACTCAGCAGGTACATGGAGTGGAGAGGTGAACTTGGGGAGAGAGAAGCCATGGTGGACAGGGAGCTGCTTTTGTGGGCAGAGAGAGGACAGAGATGGGGTGGGGGGAGGAATATGGGAAAAGCACCACTCCCCAAAAGCAGCTGGAGAGAAAGTGGAAAATTGGAAACAGCTACAGGGACTAAACTAAAAAGGGAGAAAGGAGAAAGAAGAGGGTTAAAATTCCATTAAGACTGTAAACAAGGGGAGCGCAGAGGCTACAACTTCGCAGGTATCGAGCTGCTCTGGTGGGAAGGGCAAATCCCCAGGAGCAGAGTGGGGTCTGGGAGGTTCTTGGGCCACCTGGGGAAAAGTGGTTCCACTGTTGGAAGGACATTTGGTACAGACTGTTGAGGCCACCTGGCCCCAACAGACCCCAGAGAATGGCCACATTTTCTGGTGGTAGAACAAGGTCATTAAGGGTGAAGCTTGGTGCCAGATGTGTGTTGTGATTTTCCATAATCCCTGAAATGCTGCTGCTACACTATCTTGCGAACCTTTTCTGGGCCACGGCTGGCACCCAGCCACAGTCTCTGGGCTTTGGTAGCAATATGGCAGCAGTATGGTCCTGCGAACTTACCTGGGTGCAGCTGGCATTTGGCCATTGCTTGGTGAAACCATCAGCAGAGGGTCAGAATGGGTCAAAGCTGCAGTCCCTCAGAAGCAATGGGCTGGGGAAAACAGCCACATCTGAGACAAAACTCTGGAGAGAGGTACTACCTGGGGCTTGGTCACAGACAGTGAAAAAGCAGACAGCAGACAAAAGCTGAAGACAAAGGGCAAGTGTGCAATTGCTGATCAGTGAGAACAGAGTTCTGATACTAGAGACTGGGTAGCTGGATGATGCCATTTTTCACCGCTGTCGTGCATGGTCATATGCACCTACGAGTGCCACAACACTCCACCCCAATAGGCTAGCAGTGCCATCTAGTGGAGAACAGAGCCATTACACAAAGCCTCACCCAACTGGGCCAACCTTGCTTTTCAAGAACACAAGTCTCACTGCCTTAGTTTATGGACTATAAAGCACTTCATAGTCTGACTTCTAGGGGAAAATGAAGTAATTTCAGTCGTATTTCAATCTGTTAGCAGGTCCAACTATTCAATTTTCTCTTTCTTTCTTTCTTTCTTTCTCCCTTTTTCACTTCTTTTCTTTTTCCTGAATACAGAAAGAGAAAAATTCATTTTTATATTTAATTTTTATTAAAATATTTTTCTTTAATTTTTATCTACTATGTTCTTTACTTTTGTGTATTTTTTTTCAAATTCCATTTTACTTCCATCATTTCATTTTAGTCTACTTCAGTATATTAATTTTTTTCAAATTCTTCAACAATTTCCTTTTTTCCCCTTTTTTTCTCTAATCTATCAAACCACTTTCAACACCCAGACCAAAACCCACCTAGGATATAGCATCATTTATTCGATTTGTGTGTATGTGTTTAAGTTTTTAATTTTAATATTTTTTTAATTTTAATTTTTTCTAACTCATTACTCTTCTCCCTTCAAAATGACAAAATGAAGGAATTCACCCCAAAAGAAAGAGCAGGAAGTAACAACAGCCAGGGACTTAACCAACACAGATAGAAGGAAGATGTCTGACACAGAATTAAGAATCACAATATAAGAATACTAGCTGGAGCTGAAAATTGATTAGAATCCCTTTCTGCAGAGATAAAAGAAGTAAGAACTAGTCAGGATGAAATTTAAAAAATGCTATAACTGAGCTGCAATCATGGATGGATGCCGCAGCGGCAAGGATGGATGAGGCAGAACAGAGAATCAGTGATATAGAGGACAAACTTCTGGAGAATGATGAAGCAGAAAAAAAAGAAGATTAAGGCAAAAGAGCACAATTTAAGAATTAGAGAAATCAGTAACTCATTAAACAGGAACAACATCAGAATCATAGGGATCCCAGAAGAGGAAGAGAGAGAGATAGGGATAGAAGGGTTATGTGAGCAAATCATAGTGGAAAACTTTCCTAACCTGGGGAAAGACACAGGCATCAAAATCCAGGAAGCACAGAGAACTCCCAGTAGATTCAGCAAAAACCAACCATCAACAAGGCAAATTCACAAAATACTCAGCCAAGGAGAGAATCATGAAAGCAGCAAGGGAAAAAAAAGTCCTTAACCTACAAGGGAAGACACATCACATTTGCAACAGACCTATCCACAGAAACTTGGCAGACCAGAAAGGAGTGGCAGGATATATTAAATGTGCTCAATCAGAAAAATATGCAGCCAAGAATTCTTTATCCAGCAAGGCTGTCATTCAAAATAGAAGGAGAGATAAAAGGTTTCCCAGACAAACAAACACTAAAGGTGTTTGTGACCACTAAACCAGCCCTGCAAGAAATTTTAAAGAAGACTCTGAGGGGAGAAAAGATTAAAATAAATAAATAAATAAATAAATACCAAAAGCAACAAAGATTAGAAAGGACCAGAGAACACCACCAAAAACACCAACACTACAAGCAACATAATGGCACTAAATTCATATCTTTCAGTACTCACTTTAAACGTCAATGGACTCAATCCTCCAATCAAAAGACACAGCATAACAGAATGGATAAGAAAACAAGATCCATCGATATACTGCTTACAAGAGACCCACTTTAGACCTAAAGACACCTTCAGATTGAACGTAAGGGGATGGAGAAGCATCTATCATGCTAATCGTCAACAAAAGAAAGCTGGAGTAGCCATACTTATATCAGACAATCTAGACTTTAAAATAAAGACTGTATCAAGAGATGCAGAAGGGCATTATATCATAATCAAAGGGTCTATCCACAGAGAAGACCTAACAATTTTAAACATTTATGTGCCAAACGTGGAAATGCCCAAATATATAAATCAATTAATCACAAACATAAAGAAACTCATCGATAGTAATACCATAATAGTAGGACACTTCAACACCTCACTGACAGCAATGGACAGATCATCTAATCAAAAAATCAACAAGGAAACTATGGCTTTCACCACACTGGACCAGATGGACTTAACAGATATATTCAGAACATTTCATCCTAAAGTAGTAGAATATACATTCTTCTCCAGTGTACATGGAATGTTCTCCAGAATAGAACACATACTGGGACACAAATCAGCCCTCAACAAGTACAAAAACATTGATATCATACTGTGCATATTTTCAGACCACACTGTTATGAAACTCGAAATCAACTGCAAGAAGAAATTTGGAAAGATAACAATTACTTGGAAACTGAAGAACATCCTACTAAAGAATTAATGGGCTAACCAAGAAGTTAAAGAGGAAATTAAAAAGTGGATAGAAGCCAATGAAAATGGTAACACCACAACCCAAAACCTCTGAGGTGCAGCAAAGGTGGTGATAAGAGGAAAGTATATAGCAATCCAGGCCTTCCTAAAGAATGAAGAAAGATCTCAAATACACAACCTAACCTTATACCTTAAAGATCTGGAAAAAGAACAGCAAATGAAACCCAAAAACCAGAAGAAGGCATGAAAGAATAAAAATTAGAGCAGAAATTAATGCTATCGAAACCAAAAAACACAGTAGAACAGATCAAAGAAACCAGAAGCTGGTTCTTTGAAAGAATTAACAAAATTGATAAACTGCTAGCCAGGTTGATCAAAAAGCAAAAGGAAAGTACCCAAATAAATAAAATCAAGAATGAAAGAGGAGAGATCACAGCCAACACATCAGAAATAAAAACAATAATAAGAGAATATTATGAGCAATTATATGTCAATAAAATGGGCAATCTGGAAGAAATGGACAAATTCCTAGAAACATTTACACTACCAAAACTGAAACAGGAATAAATAGAAAATTTGAACAGACCCATAGCCAGTAAGGAAATGGAATTAGTAATCAAAAATCTCCCCAAAAAACAAGAGTCCAGGGCCAGATGGCTTTCCAGGGGAATTCTACCAAACATTTAAGGAAGAGTTAACACCTATTCTCTTGAAGCTGTACCAAAAATAGAAATGGAAGGAAAACTTCCAAACTCTTTCTATGAAGCCAGTGTTACCTTGATTCCAAAACCAGACAGAGACCCCACTAGAAAGAACTATAGACCAATTTCCCTGATGAACATGGATGCAAAAATCCTCAGCAAGATATTAGCCAACCGGTTCCAACAATACTTAAAAAAAAATTATTCACCACGACCAAGTGGGATTTATACCTGGGATGCAGGGCTGGTTCAATATCCACAAAACAATTAATGTGATTCATCACATCAATAAAAGAAAGGACAAGAACCATATGATCCTCTCAATAGATGCAGAGAAAGCATTTGACAAAACACAGCATCCTTTCCTGATAAAAACCATCAAGAAAGTAGGGACAGAAGGAGCATTCCTTGAGATATAAAAGTCATATATGAATGACCCATCACTAATATCATCCTCAATGGGAAAAAACAGAGCTTTCCCCCTAAGGTCAGGAACAAGACAGGGATGTCCACTCTTGCCACTGGCCACTGTTATTCAACATAGTATTGGAAGTCTTAGCCTCTGCAATCAGACAACACAAAGAAATAAAAAAACATCCAAATTGGCCAGGAGGAGGTCAAACATTCACTCTTTGCAGATGACATGATACTCTATATGGAAACCCAAAAGATTCCACCAAAAAGCTGCTAGAACTCTTTCACAAATTCAGCAAAGTTGCAGAATATAAAATCAATGCACAGAAATTGGTTGCATTCCTATACACCAACAATGAAGCAACAGAAAGAGAAATCAAGGAATAGATCCCATTTACAATTGCACCAAAACCCATAAAATACCTAGAAATAAATTTACCAAAGAATTTTAAAAAAATTATACACTGAAAACTATAGAAAGCTTATGAAATAAGTTGAAGAAGACACAAAAAAATGGGAAAAGATTCCATGATCCTGGATAGGAAGAACAAATATTGTCAAAACGTCAATACTACCCAAACCAATCTACACATTCAATGGGATCCCTATCAAAGTAACACCAGCATTCTTCACAGAGTTAGAACAAATAATCCTAAAATTTGTATGGAACCAGAAAAGACCCTGAATAACCAAAGCAATCTCGAAAAAGAAAACCAAAGCCGGAGACATCACAATCCCAGACTTCCAGCTATACTACAAAGCTGTAATCATCAAGACAGTATGGTACTGGCACAAGAACAGACACTCGGAACAATGGAACAGAATAGAGAACCCAGAAATGGACCCACAAATGTATGCCCAACTAATCTTTGACAAAGCAGGAAAGAATATCCAATGGAATTAAGACAGTCTCTTCAGCAAATGGTGCTGGGAAAACTGGACAGAGACATGCAGAAGAATTAACTTGGACCACTTTATTAAGCCATACACAAAAATAAACTCAAAATGGATGAAAAACCTAAATGTAAGACAGGAAGCTATCAAAATCCTCAAGGAGAAAGCAGGCAAAAACTTCTTTGATCTTGACCACAGCAACTTAGTCAACATGTCTCCAGGGGCAAGGGAAACAAAAACAAAAATGAGCTACTTTGACCTTATCAAAATAAAAAGCTTCTACACCGTGGAGGAAACAATCAGCCAAACTAAAAGACAACCAACAGATTGGGAGAAGATATGTGCAAATGACATATCAGATAAAGGGTTAGTATCCAAAATCTGTAAAGAACTTATCAAACTCCATACCCAAAAAAACAAAGAATCCAGTGAAGAAATGGGCAAAAGTCACAAATAGACATTTCTCCAAAGAAGACATCCAGATGGCCAACCGACTCATGAAAAAAATGCTCAACATCACTCATCATCAGGGAAATACAAATCAAAACCACAATGAGATACCACCTGACACCTATCAGAATGGCTAACATGAACAACACAGGCAACAACAGATGCGGAGAAAGAGGATCTCTTTTGCATTGTTGGTGGGAATGCAAGCTGGTGCAGCCACTCTAGAAAACAGTATGAAGGTTCCTCAAAAAACTAAAAATACCCAGCAATTGCACTACTAGGTATTTATCCAAGGGATACAGATATGCTGTTTCGAAGGGACACATGCACCCCAATGTTTATAGCAGCACTATCCACAATAGCCAAAGTATGGAAAGAGCCCAAATGTCCATTGAGGGATGAATGGATAAAGAAGATGTGGTATGTATATACAATGGGGTATTACTCTTTAATCAAAAACAATGAATTTTTTCCATTTGCAACTATGTGGATAGAACTGGAGGGTATTATGCTAAGTCAAATTAGTCAGTCAGAGAAAGACAAAATCATATGACCTCACTCATATGAAAACTTTAAGAGACAAAACAGGTGAGCATAAGGGAAGGGAAACAAAAGTAATATAAAAACAGGTTGGGGGACAAAACATAAGAGACTCATATATATGGAGAACAAACAGAGGGTTAGTGGAGCAGGTGTGGGAGGGGGGATGGGCTAAATGGGTAAGGGGCACTAAGGAATCTACTCCTGAAATCATTGTTGAACTATATGCTAATTTGGATGTAAATTTAAATAAATAAATAAATAAATAAATAAAATAAAATAAAATAAAATAAAATAAAAATAAATTGTTGAATAACACCTTGCAATTTAAGGAGAAGACTACTTTGACGGATCTCTTCTGTTGTTACAAAGCCTATTCCTTTTACAGAACTAGTGGTAGCCTGTGTAGGCTAGGATGGAGGCCAGTATCAAGAGGAGATTACCAAAATATCAGCTCCAGAGTCTACTAACCTAGAGAATGATTTGCCTTGAATTTTAAGAGTCATTGAGAGGCGGTCAGTCTCAGTTAATAATGAGGCCCATTTCACCATGAGGGGTCAATTCTCCCAAACCCACCTTTCCTGATTTCTTGTGAAGCTCCAACTGGAATATAAGGTAACAAAAACTGGGCAATTCTATCACCGCTCTTAAAGGTCCAAGGCACACGGGTTTGAACAACAACCATTATTTCTCCTTCATAATCGGAATAAATTATTCCTGTTAACATTTGAATTCCCTCAAGATTTAAGCTTGATCTACCCAAGATGAGTACTACCGTCCCTTGCGGGAGTGGATCATAGTTACTGGTAGGGATTTTTTGTGGCCCAAGGCCAGGATGTAAATTTACAGTAAGTGGAGTGGTCAAATATACAGCGGCACTTCCCCAAGTGGCGTGGACTGAGTGATAACATGGGGGGTTTGTGTGGGCTGCAGGAAGCTGATCCCCCCTTGTTGTTCAGGGTGGGGAGCGGGGAGTGGCGTATCCCATTTCCCGACTGAGGGGACAGTGAGTTACCTTGTTTATCAAATTTAGATTTATATTCTTTAGCTCAATGTTTGCCCTTGCCACAACAAGGACAGAGGCTAGGGGCAGAAGCAGTAGGAGTAATCATTTTCTGTGGTGGAACCTTGTGGCATTCCTTTCTTACATGACCTAATTTCCCACAGTTAGAGCATTTACTTTCTTTCTGTTTTTGCAAAGCCATCAGTTGTAATGAAGTAATTGGAGCTTGATGGGTAAACATGCCAATGTTCCTACAAAGCCAGAGATAATCAAGTAAATTTAGGGATTCGCTATGTGGTCTGATAGCAGCTTGACAATCTTCATTAGCATTTTCAAAGGCAAGTTGTTTCCGTAAATTCTCTCTAGCAGTCTTACTGCCAACCTGTCGTTCAATAGCCTGCTTAAGCCTAGAAATAAAGTCAGTGTAAGGCTCTGTGAGTCCCTGTATAATTTTTATATAGCTTTGTCCTACTTCTCCTGAAGGGGTTAATTTTTCCCAAGCCGCTAAAGAGATTTTAGAAATTTGAGCAGTAGCTCCTGGTGGTGTATTCACCAACTGTTCTCATACACCCGAGAAAATACCAGTTCCCGTGAGTATTTCAAAAGAAATATGTTGCATAGGGGGATTGGCTCTATTAGCTGGAGATTTCAAGTATGCTGCATCTGTCAGCCACATTTTCCATTGTAAAAGATCTTGGGGTTTAAGACATGCTCATGGCACCACATACCAATCATAAGGTATCCATTCTCCTGAAGCCACCCATGCCTTCAGAATTTCTATCGTATAGGGAAGCAGTAGGTCCGTACAAATGGCATGCCTTTTTTAACTATCTTAAAGTATTTAAGTCTAAGCCTTCATTGTCTGGCCCAGCGGCTTGAGTTGTTTATAGGGAAAACCATAAACAAGTCACTCCCTCCTTGACACCAGAGTTCCCTCTCCAGGGAAGAAATAGGGAGTCATGAATGCTTAGATGAAGATAGCTCCGATATTCAGGGAGGGGGATAATCCTCCTCTGACCCATTTTGTGGTGGCGGAGCCATGGATAAAGGTCAGGATTGAGCCGCCACAAAAATTCTTTTACTTTCGGGTTTAAACTTTTTTCAGGTTTCATCATCTAACTCGTAAGTATGGAGACAGGCAGCCGTTTCTTTAGCAATCTCAGCAGGAGAGGTTTATCCCCAGTCTCCATAGTATTAATAACAACTCTTATTAGAGCCCGTATAGGCCAGAAGTCAAGGGAGATAGTCTCCGCTTGACGCATGGCTTTCATAACATTCTTAACCCAAATCCATGTGACTTTACGCAAAGAATCCTCTTCGGAGAACCAAGGATTGTATTTTATCAGTTCCTAAACATTTTTCAATGCTATGCTTAGTGACTTTTGCTCCATATTCTTTTAGAAAATTATATATTAGAGCAGCAAAACTGGAAAATTTTGGCTGTGATTGCACCATTACCCTGTAAACAAGTTTCCTACTTACCGCCTTCTGTAGAGTTCCAAACGCTTGCCTATCACTCCTCAGAGGGGGCTTCAGGTCCCTGTTCGGGCACCACTTTTCCACCTCAATGGGCCGGGAACCCGGGGCGGCGAAGGAACTGAGAAAAAGAGAGGACAGAATAGCGAGGCACAGGGGACCCCGAGCCAACAGCCCGAGGTACCGAGGTTTATTGTACATCTTCTTATATACGTTTTCAGGAAAACACAGATCAGCAATGATTAATAACAGAAACTTAGCAAAGCATGTCCACAATGTACATCTGATTCAACTATCTTACGTGCGTTGTGTAGGAGAGCAGTCTTGCAGACACATATGTTCTTTTTTTTTTTAACGTTTTTTTTTTTTTTTTTTTTGAGACAGAGACAGAGCATGAACGGGGGAGGGGCAGAGAGAGAGGGAGACACAGAATCGGAAGCAGGCTCCAGGCTCTGAGCCATCAGCCCAGAGCCCAACGCGGGGCTCGAACTCACGGACTGCAAGATCGTGACCTGAGCTGAAGTCAGATGCTCAACCGACTGAGACACCCAGGCACGAAGACACATATGTTCTGATAAGAATCATGATAGAGGCAAAGACAAAGAAGGGAGTGAATGCACTGTGCTTTATACACCTGACTTCCTTTAAGCAAAACATCCCTATCTGTGTACTAAAGAACAGACCACATTTCCCAAGTTCACTCAAATCCTTTCAGGTTATTTTTAACCTTATGATCTCGAGTTTTCTCAGGGATCTTGGAGCCTGAATGAATATGCGCCTGTGGTCATTGTGCTGTTCTGTTTCCCACAGATATATCTAAAAAAAAAAAAAAAAAAAAAATGTAGCTACAGCTGATGCCAGAAACATTACTGTCTGCTCTCTTTAAGTATTTTTATTTTTTCAGAGCTCACATTTTTGTCTTTATTCCATTTTGAGTTTATTTTTGTGTATGGTGAAAGCAATTGGTCTAGTTTTATTCTTTTGCTTATGACTATTCACTTTCCCAACACCAATTGTTGAAGAGATTGTCTTTTCCCCTTTTTATATTCTTCTCTCACAGCTTCTTATCTAACTTATTAAGATAACTAAATCATTATAAATACAAGAATACTTGAGAGTTTATTGTGTTCTTTTCTTTTCTTTCTTTTTTTTTTTTAATTTGGGAGTGATCATGTAGAGATAATAGTAACTGTTCTATCTCAGGTCACTGAAGTGTACTTAAATTGCTGTAAATTACACCTAGCTTAAAAAATACACTCTCCTTTAATTCTGGGGAAAAAAGATTAAAAACAACGTTTCAAAGAAAAATGAATAAGAAAGTATAATTCTCTTCAGTTCTTCAGCCACGTGGATTTATTTCTTCTTTTGTTTGATATTGAGTTAACAGTTTCATGAATCTATAAATTTATTGCTTTTAGAAATATTGTCAATATTGGAATAGCTTTATTTTACCAATATGCTATTACAAAATGCTCCTACAATCAAAAATTAGAAAATTATAGGCAAAATATATTTACTTCGTTAAGAAGGACATACTAAAAGTTCTTCAAATGATGCCATTATGGAGCATTCATGCCTGATTGTAAACACATTTAGAGAAGAATCAATGTCAAATAATAACTATCTGTGAATTACAAATGACTTTAAATGGCCATAGTTAAAGTCTTATGAGAAGTCATTTGGTAAAGGAAGTAGATATTCTTGTAGCATATATAATTTTAGAATAACTAGATAATGAAGATAATTATAAATTACTGTGAACTTCTTATAATTCCCATATACCTATACTAGCAAAATATATCTACACACATATAACCTATGATGGCTTATCATCACTTAGTATTTGACAATGTTTCCCATGTAATTTAAAATTCCAGACAAATCTAATTAGTTTATCATCACCTTTCTCACAAGTTGATAAACCTACTTTTTGAGATTTCCCAGGGAGTCTCTGGACAATCCCAGTGTTAGATTGAATTCAAAAGGACTCTTACAACTTGATTTTGTCAAGTTATCAAAAAATCAAATGGTTTGGGGCGTCTGGGTGGCGCAGTCGGTTGGGCGTCCGACTTCAGCCAGGTCACGATCTCGCGGTCCGGGAGTTCGAGCCCCGCGTCGGGCTCTGGGCTGATGGCTCAGAGCCTGGAGCCTGTTTCCGATTCTGTGTCTCCCTCTCTCTCTGCCCCTCCCCCGTTCATGCTCTGTCTCTCTCTGTCCCAAAAATAAATAAACGTTGAAAAAAAAATTTAAAAAAAAATCAAATGGTTTGAACACTTAACAAATAGGGTCACTGTAGTACAGTACTTACCATTTTACCCAGTTAAAAAACAAAATTACAGATACAGATAGGAATTTACACACTTGTAAAAAATCTAGTTATTTTCTATTGACATACTCTGTATTTTGAAGTAAACAAAGACCTGATAAAAGCAACATGAAGCACACAAATTATTAATTGTTTTTAAGATTTATTTTGTTTTAGAGAGAAAAAAAAGAGAGCACATGAGTGAGGGAAGGGCAGAGAAGGAGAGAGAAAATCAAAAACAGGCTCTGTGCCATCAGCATGGAGCCCAACACATGGCTCAATCACAAACCTGGGATTGGGTTTGTAACAAATCTATTAATAGTTATTCCATAATTTTCTGGAGGCATTTTTGTTTGTTTGTTTTTGATTTGGGAGTTTGTTTGTTGAGAGAGAGAATGTGAGCAGGCAAGAGGGGCAGAGGGAAAGATAATCCCAAGCAGGGCCCATTCTCAGCATGGCTTGATCCATGACACCCAGGTGTCCTTATACCTTTTTATTAGTACAATACATCATGTGTTTTTTTTTTTAAGTTTATTTATCTATTTTGAGATAGATAGAGAGAGAGAGTGAGGGGAAGAGAGAAGATCCCAAGCAGGCTCCACACTGACAGCACAGGGCCCTCCATGGGGTTTGATATCATGAATTGTGAGATCATGACCTGAGCCAAAATCAAGAGTCAGATGCTTAACCAACTGAGCCACCCAGGCACCCCAATAGTACAATATCTCATGTTTAAAGAAGGACTCAAATACATTTAACTTCGCTATACCATATAAGAACAATATGCTAAAAGTGATAAAATATACTCAGCAATGATATTAAAATACTTTATCTTATTTGGAAATGATATTGATATTGGATTAATATCCCTTATCTATCTTAACTTAGTATAGACTTTAAAGCTTAAAGTTGATAAAATTATTTATGGGACTGTTTTCAAGTATACATATTTATAAAGCATAATCAATGTTGAAATTTGTATTTACAAAATTTCATCCCACTTGCACATATTTAATTCACTTATTCTTAAACAATTATGTTCAAATTGATTATGATAATTCAAATATAATCATAATCTTAAGTTATTTTCTTGTTGACGTATTAAGCTATAATAAAAAATTTACAGTAGCAAAGGACTTAAATACATTGTATGATTCTTACCATTTTTCTTCTCTTTTTTTTGTAATTTACTATTGTGCTTGACATGTGTTAAGCAGCTCATTTTAGAGTGTACATTTTGTCCATATGTTGTATTTTTAGTTTCATAATCTTAAACATTTAGTAGAGATAACAAATTTGAGTTTTAAAACTAGTCAGAAAAAAATTGTGTGCATTATATTTAATGCTGGCAATTCTGATGTCATGCCTATTTTTACTTCCCAACAGTTTAAAAATTAGCTTTATTTACAACAAAGATTTCCTTATGTAAAGGAAACTTTGTCATCTGCAGGTAGATAATGTAACATATACATAACATACAAATATACAATACATACAGACAGACATAGAAAATAGACATATTATAGCTTCCATGGTAAAATTTTAGCTTTGATTCAGTAAAACATAGTAATACAGTCTCACTAGTATATCTCCACTTTTTATTTTTATCTGAATTGTATTTTTGTCCAATGGAACAAGTTAGGGCTACCTGTTTACCAGTATTTGTAAGAGACTGTTAACCTTTTCTTCTGCCCTAACATGTAATCTGGTGGAGGCTGGGATGCTTGTTTTTGGGGTCATATAGTCCCTTGAAAACCATCAATAAAGGGTAAGAGGGATAATGTTCAATTGACTATAAAGAACTGAGGGGCTACACTGGGAAGTGAAAAATCTGCAGGATGGGCAGATGGATAAAGTAGGTAAGGCTTAGAAAGGGATATATCAAAAGATTCAAGGGAACTGAAAGGAAATACCAAGGAAGTAAGAGGAAGAAAGATCAGCAAAAGTGGTGGGGAAAAAAAGAGGCTTTTGAATAGCCTTTTTGAGAATATCTTGTTTCCCAAAGAGGCCACTGATGTTCCCAATTATCTTTCATAAAATCATGCCAACAAAAAAGAAGCAAACAGAAGTGCTGGAGCACATATTCAGCAGGGGTTTGAAAAGGAGATTTCAGTCCACTGATATGCTACCTAGTTTATAGAATCTTTATACTTGTGAACAGAGAATTATGGGACTCTTGGCTTCTGCTTGCTTAGGACTCCAACTCAGCTTTTTACAAAGAACTCTTGCACTCTAACCCAGACTCTCTTTTACTGGGACCCTAACCTATCCTCTAGAGTATATTCAAATCTGTATCTTCCCCTAACAGATTCAACAGACATTTTTCTGTACCCGTGGTTTAGGAGATGGGCCCACCAATGGATCCCTGAGAGTAAGAAAAGAGTGGAGACAAAGCCTTTGAAGGTGCACACTTAGGGTTCTGGGTGAAGGATTCAAATAGTGAATCTGATCTGAGTTGCAGCATTGTAACTGCAAACAAACAGAGTATAAGAAGTCAAAAGAGATTTTATTCAGGACTATTGCAGTAAGGGAAAGTATGTCTCAGCATAGAAACAGTTCTGAATAGTACTGTAGAAACAGTGTAGTACAGTGTAGTAACAGTACTGAACTGTAGTTCAGTTCTGAATACATCAGGAACAAGCAAGGTGGTCTGACAGAGTTTAGTGGATCTATCAATATCTCTCTATCATCTATCTATCTATCTATATCATGACCAAGGGGAAGTTGGACAACTGCTCCAAAAATGGAGGTAAGGAAGATTATGTGTGGAATATACAATGTCCTTTAAGGTATATTTTAGTATTACTCTGTGTCATGATAAAGGTCAATGGGAAAATATAACTACCAAATCCAAGTAGGACTAGCAATGCCCCAGACTCTTCAGTAATGAATGTTTGGGTTACCTCACCAGGTGAAGAAGAAATATGAAAATGTTGCTTGCTTAGACAAATGGAATACAGAATGAGTAGTAGCAGATGGTGGTAACAGATATCATCTACCTCTTGTTATGAATATGTTTGTGTGTATATACACATATATTAAACAAATGTCTTTGTTTTGTATCATCTCTTATTCTTTTATCATATGACACAAGATATCCTGAATTTATATAATTGTATTTAAACATTGTTAATTTTACATCATACTACTTTAATGGTATCTAATATTATCTAAGTATTTAAGAGTATCTAGGGGCGCCTGGGTGGCTCAGTCTGTTAGGCGTCCAACTTCAGCCCAGGTCACGATCTCATGGTCCGTGAGTTCGAGTCCCACGTTGGGCTCTGGGCTGATGGCTCAGAGCCTGGAGCCTGCTTCCAATTCTGTGTCTCCCTCTCTCTCTGCCCCTCCCCTGTTCATGCTCTGTCTCTCTCTGTCTCAAAAATAAATAAACGTTAAAAAAATTAAGAGTATCTAAAAGAATAATAAACATCACTCAAGGACTTAAATTATTCTTCTGGGGAAGAGAGGGAATTGTTTTCAGTACTATGCACGAAATTTCTATCATGTTAGGTGGAATTATGAACTCATTCTTGTCTTTATTTGAAGATTATGGTTTAAGGCAATGAGTATAGGTGTCAAGGTGATGAGGTTTGGCTTTGTGATGAATAATTCTATGTGTCAACTTGATTGGGTTAAGGTTAAGTCCAAATATTTACTAAAACATTTCTTAGTGTTCTTATGAGGATGTGTCTAGAAAAGATTAACATATAGTTTAATAGACTGTGTAGACGTTTATCCTCATCCATGTAAGCAGGTAGCACCCAATTGGAATAGATGTCCACAAAGGTAACAAAAAGGCAAAGAAAGGAAAAATTCATTATTCTGTCATGGAACTATGATGTCTATTTTTTACTGCCTTGGACATCAGAGCACCTGGTTTTTGGGACCTTTGAACTCTGGTTTTTACACCAAGATTCTCTCATTCTCAAAGCTTTATCTTGGGACTAGGAGATGACCCATAGACCCCCATGGTTCTTATGCTTTCAGACTCAGACTGAATTATATCACCGATTTTCCTGATTCTATAATTGGCAGGTGGTAAAGGGTAGGGCTTATGTCATTGATTCAATCCCTTTAATATATCTCCATATCTCTCTGTATATCTCTATATCTCATTATCTATCTACATACTATCTATCTATTATCTATATATCTATCTACCTAGTATCTATCATCACTTATTTATCTATGTTTTATGAGTTCTATTTTTCAGGATAACTCAGACTAACATAGATTTGGTTCTAGGGTTTCCGGAATTGCTTTTTAAATTTAAAGATGCTAAGGACTCCGTTTCCATTAGTAAATGGAGCACTATTCATACAAGGTATGAACTGTTATAAATATGAAAAATACTTGCCTTAAATATTTATTATCACCATTTGTATGAAGCAAAGAGTTAAGTAACTATGTTATAATCCTTTTAAACATTTTTGGAAAAATTTAGAAAATAATGACATTGGTTGGTTTCTCCTAATGTTGCCAGGCAAGGTGATGGGAGAAAGGATGAGCTCAAGAATTTGAATTCTCAGACCAAGCATTGTGTCAATGACTTAAGAACTTTATGGGGTGCCCTGAGGAAGAGGTGAATCACCTATCAGGGCTGAAACTGAAAAAAAAAATCAAAGTATGATTAGATTAATTTCAAAATATGTACAACTGACTCTTATGATGTCTACTGTTAAAGCATTGTCAAAGTTGTAAAGGAGTAGCATCCTATAAATTAGGATGAGATATATGAGAAGAACTTGATGAAGGAAGGGATATCAAGCCACTGAAATGTCATAAGTCTGCTTTGCTAGTGGAAGTGGTCTCACAACCTCCAGTGGAAGTGACTGTGTCTACAAAATTGGCAGCAGCGTCCTTTTTCCAATGGTAACCTCCCTACTCAGGGTGATATCACCATTTTTACCTCTGTCTGAAAGTATTACCATCATTGCCTGAGAAAATACTGATGGTCTCCCCTGAAGCTATCTATGATTAGATTCAAATCCCAACAGGCATCTAAAAATGAGGTACAGGGTGCCTGGGTGGCTCAGTCAGTTAAGTGTCTGACTCTTGGCTTGAGTACAGGTCATGATCTCACAGTTCATGAGTTCAAGCTCCACCTTGGGCTCTGCTCTGACAGTGTGGAACCTGCTTGGGATTCTCTCTCCCTGCCTCTCTCTCTCTCTCTCTCTCCCTCTCCCTTTCTCTCTGTCCCTCCCCTGCTCTAGCTCAAGATAAATAAATAAATAAATAAATAAATAAATAAATAAAAATTTTAAATGTTTTAAAATTAAAAAAAATAAAGGTAAGGCACAAAGTGTAACCCATTAGAAGGTGTGCTGTATTCTAAAAGATCTACTTATGTTTTATAATTTACACAACCAGAATCTGGAAAATATGTGTGGGAATGGATATTAAAGGTGTGGGATGTCAGTGAAAGGTACATAAAGTCTGATCAGCTGAATTTATGAATATGGGGGACATAAATTATGGGACAGATACTATTTTTTTATTTTTCCTTTTTTTGAGGCAGATTCTAATTTTATGTTGCAGTATGAGGAGTTATGAAGGGGCTCAATCAGTTTGTTGTGATGGTTGGCAGAAACATGGGTTAAAAGATGGTCCACTTTGAACAAAATGGAAATGCCAGGTCTACTTCAATTTAATGTGGAAGAAGGCATTCAAAAACATTGGGTGACCTCTGCCTCAGCAACTTCTTGCTAGACATGTGTCTGGAGGCAAGGGAAACAAAAGCAAAAATGAACTACTGGGGCCCTTATCAAGATTAAAAAATAATAATTAAAAAAAAACCTTTTGCATAGCAAAGGAAACAACAAAATTAATAGACAACTTTCAGAATGGGAGAAGATATTTGCAAATGACACATTGGATAAAGAGTTAGTATAAAAAATCTATAAGGAACTTATCAAACTCAACACCCAAAAAACAAACAATCTAGTTAAGAAATGGGCAGAGGACATGAATAGACATTTTTCCTAAGAGGACATCCAGATGGCTAATAGACACATAAAAAGATGTTAAAAATCACTCATCATTAGGGAAATACAAATCAAAACCACACTGGATACCACCTCATACCAGTCAGAGTGGCTAAAATTAACAACTCAGGCAATAACAGATGCTGGCAAGGGTATGGAGAAATACCGTCTTGCACTGTTGGTGGGAATGCAAACTGGTGCAGCTTCCAAGGGAAACAGTGTGGAGGTTCATCAAAAAATTAAAAATAGAACTACCATACGACCCAGCAATAACACTACTAGGAATTTATCCAAAGGATACAGGAGTGCTGATTCTTAGGGGTACATGTACCCCCAATGTTTCAACAATAGCCAAACCATGGAAAGAGCCCAAATGCCCAACAGCTGATAAATGGATAAAGAAAATGTGGTTTATATATACGAAGGATACTACTTGGTAATGAGAAAGAATGAAATCTTGCCATTCGCAACATGGATGGAACTGAAAGGTATTATGCTAAGTGAAATAAGTCAGTCAGAGAAAGACAGATATATATTTTCACTCATATGTGGAATTTGAGAAACTTAATAGAAGACCTGGGAGAAGGGAAAGGGAAAAAATAGTTACAAACAGGGAGGCAAACCATAAAAGATTCTTAAATACAGAGAACAAGTTGAGGGTTAATGGATGGGGGTAGGGAAGAGGGGGAAATGGATGATGGGCACTGAGAATGGCACTTGTTGGGATGAGCACTGGGTGTTGTGTGTAAGCGATGAACCATGGGAATCTACTTCTGCCAAGAGCACACTGCATTCACTGTATGTTAGCTCACTTGACAATAAATTATAAAAAATTAATAATAATTACTTTGTATGTAAATGGACTAAATGTTCCAATCAAAATATAAAGGAAAATAAGCTGGCGAAAAACACAAGACCAATCTATGTGTTGCCTATAAGACACTTATTTCAGACTTAAAGTCACCTGTATACTGACAGTGAGGAAATGTAGAAACATTTATCATGTAAATGGATGTCAAAAGAGAGCCTCTAGGATAACAATACTTACATCAGGTAAAATAGACTTTAAAACAAAGCCTTGGGGGTGCCTGGGTATCTCAGTCGGTGAAGCATCTGACCTCAGCTCAGGTCATGATCTCATTGTTCGTGGGTTTGAGCCCCACATTGGACTCTGTGTTGACAGCTCAGAGCCTGAAGCTTACTTCAGATTCTGTGTCTCCCTCTCTCTCTCTGCCCCTCCCCCACCCACATTCTGTGTGTGTGTCTCTCTCAAAAATAAATAAACATTTAATTTTTTTTTAAAGGAAACAAAGCCTGGGACAAGACAGAAATAAGGAGACTATATAATAAGATATAACAATATTAATATTAATGCACCCAGTATGGGAGCACACAAAGACATAAAATAGTTAATAATAAACAATTAATAATATAAGTTTAATATTAAATTAATTATAAACATAAAGGAACTAATTGATGATAATACAATAATAGTAGGTGACTTTAACACCCCACTTACACCAATGGGCAGATCATCCAAATAGAGAATCATCAAGGAAACAATGGCTTTGAATGACACACTGGACCATGTGGATTTATCAGATATATTCAGAATGTTCTATCCTAAATCAACAGAATACATGTTTTTGTCAAGTGCACAAAGAAAAATCTCCACAATAGATTGTATATTAGGTCACAAAACAAGTCTCAACAAATTAAAAAAAAAATTGAAATCATACCATGCATTTTTTTCAGACTGACACACTATGAAACTAAAACTCAAACACAAGAAAATATCCAGAAAGAACACAAATAAATGAAGGTTAAATAACATGCTACTAAACAATGAATGTTTAGTATTTAGTATGAATGAGTCAGATATCAAAGATGAGTCAGATATCAAAGATGAAAAAAAAATACATGGAGACAAATGAAAATTAAAACACAATAGTCCAGTCTTTAGAATCCAAAAAAAAGTTGTTCTAAGAGGGAAGATCATAATAATATGGGCCTGCGTAATGAAAAAAGAAAAACCTCAAATTAATCACTTAAAGTTAACCTAAAGGAGCTGGAAATGGACTACAAAGCTCAAAGCCAATAGAAGGAAGTAAATAATAAATATTAGAACAGAAATAAATGAAATAGAGACTAAAGAAGAAAAGATAAAAAAGAAGGAAATAGTTCTTTGAAAAGATCAACAAAAATTATAAACCTTTAGACAGACTCATCAGAAAAAGAGAGAAGAATGAAATGAATAGAATCGGAAATGAAAGAAGAGAAATAACCACCCCCACCACAGAAATACAAAGGATTATAAGAGAATATTATGAAAAATTATATGCCAACAAGTGGGACAATCTAGAAGTGGATAAATTCCTAAAAACATAGGACATTCCCAAACTGAGTCAGGAATAAAAAAATTGAAACATATTGGCTACTAGCAATGAAATGGAATCCATAATAAAAAAATCTTCCCCAAAAAACCAAAAGTCCATGGCCAGATGGTTCACAGGTGAATTCTTCTTAAACTATTCCAAAAAACTGATGGGGAAGGAAAGCATTCAAATTTTATTCACCCTGATAGAAAGCCAGATAAAGTTACTACAAATCCATTAAAAAATAAACAAAACAAGGCAAGCCAATACCTCTGATGACCATAGATGCAAAAATCTTTAACAAAATAATAGCAAACCATATTCAATAGTATACTGAAAAAAAAAATCATTCACCAGAATCAAGATTTAATCCAGGAATGCAAGAGTGTTCCCACATTTGCAAATCAATCAATATGATACATCACATTAACAAAAGAAAGGATAAAAACCACATGATAATCTCAATGGATGTAGAAAAAGCCTTTGGCAAAGTACATTTATTCATTGTAAAAACTCTCAACAAAGTAGGGTTAGAGGGAACATACCTCAACATATTAAGGGCCATATATGAAAAACCCATAGCTAACATCATAGCCAATGGTGCAAAAACAGAGAGCTTTTCCTCTAAGATCAATCACAAGACACAGATGTCCACTCTTACCACATCTATTCAACAGAGTACTGGTAGTCCTGGCCATAGCAATCAAACAAGAAAAAGAAATAAAATGCATCCAAATTGGTAAAGAAAGAGTTAAACTTTCACTATATGAAGATGACATGATATTGTATACAGATAACTCTAACCACTCCAGTAAAAACTACTAGAACTAATATATGAGTTTGGTGAAGTCACAGGATACAAAATTTATATAGAGAAAATGGTTGCATTTATATACACTAATAACAAAAAAGATAAATTAAGAAAACAATTCCATTTACAATTGCACCAAAAATAATAAAGTACCTAAGAATAAATCTAATCAATGAAGTGATTGGCCTGTACTCTTGAAAATATATAATACTGATAAAAAATTGAAGATGACACAAACAAATGGAAAGATATTCCATGCTCATGGATTCAAAGAACCAAAATTGTTAAAATGTCCATACAAATCAAAAAAATCTACAGATTCAATGTAATCCCTGTCAAGATACCAACAGCATTTTTTACAGAACTAGAACAAATAATTTTAAAATTTGTATGGAACAGCCATAGACCACAAATAGTCAAAACGATGAAAAAGAACAAAGCTGGATGTATCACAATTCCAAATTTCAAGGTATACTACAAAGCTGTAGTAATCCAAACAGTATGGTACTGGCTCAAAAATAGACACATAGATAAATAGAACAGACTTGAGAGGCCATAAATAATCACATGCTTATATAGCCAAATAATTTATGACAAAGGAGGCAATAATATACAATGTGGAAAAGACCATCTCCTTAACAAATATTCATGGGAAAAGTGGATCACTACATGCAAAAGAATGAATGGTCCCACTTTCTTACACCATACACAATAATCAACTAAAAATGGGTTAAAAACCTATGTGTGAGTATGTAAGCATAAAATACCTGGAAGAGAACCATCTCTTTAACATTAGCTGTAGAAATATTTTTCCAACATATTTCCTCTGTTAAGGGAACCAAAAGCAAAATTAAACCTTGGGACTTAACAGGGGTTAATATCCAAAAAATATAAAGAATTTATAAAATTCAACACTGAAAAAAATACAAATATTTCAATTAAAATATGGGAAGACCTAAAATATACATTTTTCCAAAGAACATATACAGAGGGTCAATGGTCACATGAAAACATCCTCAAGCTTACTAGTATCAGGTACATGCAAATCAAAATCACAATTAGGTATCACTTGACACCTGTCAGAATCGCTAAAATAAAAACCGCAAGAAATAACAAAGTTTGGTGAAAATGTGAAGGGAAGAAAAATAAACCTGTACACTGTTTGTGGGAATGCACAGCCACTGTGGAAAACAGTATGGACGTTTCCTAAGAAGAATTAAAAATATCCAGTAATTCCACACCTGGGTATTTACACAAATAAAATGAAAACACTAGTTCAAAAGACATATATGCCCCCATGTTTATTGCAGCATTGTTTATAATAGCCACCATATATTAGCAGCCCAAGTGTCTCCTGATAGATGAATGGATAATGAAGACGTGGTATACATATACCTTAGAATATTCCTCAGTCATAAAAAACAAATCCTGCCATTTTCAGCATCAAGTATAGTCACAGAGGGTATAATGTTAAGTGAAATAAATCACTCAGAGAAAGACAAATACCATATGATTTCACTTATAGGAGAAATTTTTTTTTTTTTTTTGGGACAGAGAGAGACAGAGCATGAACGGGGGAGGGGCAGAGAGAGAGGGAGACACAGAATCGGAAACAGGCTCCAGGCTCTGAGCCAACAGCCCAGAGCCTGACGCGGGGCTCGAACTCACGGGCCGCGAGATCGTGACCTGGCTGAAGTCGGACGCTTAACCGACTGCACCACCCAGGCGCCCCAGGAGAAATTTTTTTAAAAAGCAAACAAAGAAAAGAGAATACTTTTTTAAAAGACTCACAAATACATAGAACAAACCAGTGTTTGTCAGAAGGGATGTGGGGGGGAATGGGTGAAATAAAGGGAATTAAGAACACACTTATTTTCATAAGCAGTCAGAAATATATAGAATAGTGGAATCATTATATTGTACACCTTAAAATAATATAACATTGTCTGTTAATTATACTGAATAAAAAGCAAAACAAAAAACAAAATACACACACACATACACACACACACACAAAACAAACCACAAGAGCCAATCAACTCTCTTCTCTCCATTCTGCTGCACAAAATATTTTTAAAAATTCAATTAAGGTATACTTTCTGATCTCAGTTTCTGCTTTCTTATTTTATCCTGCTACCCTAATCTTATGTATTGTTACCAGAAATATTTTTGATGGCATTCCTGTAAGTCCTCTTTGTAGGTGACAGCTTTACTTCCAACATGACTCAATCAATCTTTTCAGAATTGGAGTATGTCCCTACTAGTGCAATACACACAGCATCTTTGGGGAAAGCCCCTGACCCTCTGGAGAATAATTCCAGAATCTTTGCATGTTGGTATGTTGTGACACTAACAACACCCTGGAAGCTTCTGTAAGTGTTTTGCATATATCAAAATGCTGGTGTGCCTCTTCAGGTTTCTTAAGATTTACTGGCACAGGTGTGCAAGACATCTTTTTTCAGTATTTTTCTTAATAATGTTGTGCCAGGTTTTGCATCCATAATATTACTATAGGTCAGAAGATAAAGAGAGACAATAGTGAGTAGAGAAGTGACACAGAGACCAGAGTCCTCTGTTGTATTTCTCTTTTATAGTGCCCTTGTTTTTCTGTTGTAAAGCTACTTCACCCATCCAGGTTAGGACATGTAGTTCAGACATGAACCACCAACTCACTGGTCACATACAGAGGTCT
This sequence comes from Prionailurus bengalensis, assembly GCF_016509475.1. NCBI lineage: Eukaryota > Metazoa > Chordata > Mammalia > Carnivora > Felidae > Prionailurus > Prionailurus bengalensis. The sequence goes on from NC_057355.1 coordinate 23,735,161, forward strand.
TTTGTTCTTACATATAGAGATGTCCTTTCCTCCTGACTTAAGACCAGAGCATTTCCTTGGGCAAAGATAATAGCCTTGCAATTCACTCTTCTTTGCTTTGCTTAGCCTCATGTGGAGAATACTCATGTAATTGTCAATTAAGGTTTTATCTTGTAATTTGTGGTCTAATTGTCTATATATTATGGCCTTGATCATCCTACACTGGAGGGATTATTGACTTATTATGGCAACAGTGACATTTTGGGATGGATACTACAGGCAACACATGACAAAGGCAATATACCAAAGCAAACAACAGTGTGATAGGCCTGCAGTAAGCAGTGTTGATTTCCCAAATGGTGTTAGTAAGCCAGTAGCAGATAAAGGGAATTCCTCTCAGTTAATTGCAAGGAAAATTATGCAATCACACTGACTACAGCAAATATTTTGTGCCTATCTCAGTGTGTCAATAATCAATGTCGTGGCTGGAATGGCCCTTGTGGTTCTTGTTGCTGGCAAGAATGTTCAGCAATAACCATCAGGAATCTTTGAAAGACAAGATTTATTACTTACAAGTTCTAAGAGGTATATAGCATGCCTGGGACTGTGTAGCTAGGTCACAAATAGAAAGTGTCACCTGGGGTTTTTCTTTGAATGGGCTTAAGGGTGGGGAGCTAGTGTTTCATGGGTTTACTCTTTATTGGTGAATTTAAAACATAAGAGTGGGAATCAAAAGGCATACAGGGAAAAACAGCCTAATTATCAGTTATCTAGCCAACCAGAGATCTCTAAAACTAAGAAAACACTTTTGAATGGGTAGCTCTATATCTGGTAATTTAGCTGGCAATGTGTTTATTCAAGAAAACCATAAAGTGGATGCCTCAACAATAAAAACCTTAGGTCAGGCACTTGCCTTAAAACAAACAAACAAACAAAAAAACAAACAAATGAACAAACAAACAAAAAACTTATCAGAAACTTACCCTACAGGAAGTTTTATAGTTTCAGGTCTTAATGCTCAAGTCAACTCATAAATTTATAAATAAATTTTAAAATAATTATATTTCATAATGTTTTATGTATTTTATAATATGTTTTATAATATGTATGCTTAAAAATAGTTTCACAACATTTTTTTTGGAAACTTGAAACCTTGAAGCTATACTGTTTAGGGAAAGAATGGATAAACATTGTATTTCAAGATCATTTCCAAATAAAATATTGAGACATTAATTGCTGAATGTAAGTTTACTTTGTCATCTTGTTTTTTTGTGGTATACAGAAGCTAGATATATTTAGGTCTGTTTTTACACATGATAAATTCTACCATGAAAAAGGCACATACTTTTAGAAAACATAAGATGTATTTATAAATTTGCTACAGAATGATGATATGTGCCAGAGTGTTAACATGTGCTCATTTCCTATTTTTCTCTGTAAAATAAAATAGACTTTTGACTAAAATTCTGATACGCACACACACACACACACACACACACACACACAAGTTAATAAGAGAATGGAAGAAAATAAATCTCATGTGGGAAAATTAAGATATATTTTTGATAAGGGAAAAGGTGTAATTTTGTCCTAAATGTAAAATGAGTCATTGTTCTGGAGTGAGAAAGAGGACAAGAGTAAGACAAAACTGAATGGTGGGGTGCACTGGTGGCTCAGTTGGTTGTTAGACTCTTGGTTTTGGCTCAGGTCATAATGTCAATAGTTCATGAAATTGAGCCCTACATTGGGCTCTTAGCTGACAGCATGGAGCCTGCTTGGAATTCTCTCTGTCTTTCTGTCTATTTCTCTCTCTCTCTTGAAATAAATAAGTAAACACTTTAAAAAAAGGAATGATATAAGAAACAAAATTGTATAAGAACTGTGGACAAGGATTGTATACAAGAAATCTTACTTTGTGTGGACAAAGCTTCCTGAAATTGGGATGGATTTATGTATAAGATTTTTCAGATTAGACTTAGAAAAGTAAAATGCTGCACAATTAGAATTTGATTCTCCTTCTTTACTACAACAAAGAAGTTTTCTTAGATTATTGGCATACTCTAAAGAATTTATTTTAAAAAATCCATTTTAAAATTATTATGCCTGAGAAAACAAGATGTTGAGCCTTAAAACAGGCTCACTCCTGTGCTTCATATGTTCTCTTTATGCAATGATAAATTACATAAGAAAACCAAGTCCTTTCAATATTAAAAGAGCTCAATATTAAAAACTATCTAAAGACTGAGAGCTTTTCCTCTATGGTCAGAAACAAGACAGAGATATCCACTCTCAGCATTATTATTTAACACAGTGCTGGAAGTCCTACTTACATCAATCAAACAACAAAAGGCATTCAAATTGGCAAGCAAGAGGTAAAATCTTCACTATTTGCAGATGACATGATTCTTTATAGAAAACCCAAAAGATTTCACCCAAAAACTCCTGGAACTGATTCACAAATTCAATACAGTCACAGGATACAAAATAAACGTACAAAAACCAGTTTCATTTCTCTACACCAATAATGAAGAAGCAGAAAGAGAAATTAAGGAATCAGTTCCATTTACAATTGTACAAAAATATAAGATATCTTGGAATAAAACTAACCAAAGAAGTGCAAGACCTATTGTCTGAAAACCAAAAAACACTTATGAAAGAAATTGAAGGTTACAGAAATAAATGGAAATACTTTCCATGATCATAGATAGGAGGAACAAATATTGTTAAATATCAATGCTACCCAAATAAATATATAAATTTAATGCAACAGCATTTTTTACAGAGCTAAAATAAACAATCCTAAACTTTGTTTGGAACCACAAAAGACCCTGAATAGCCAAAGCAGTCTTCAAAAAGCAAAACAAAGCAAAGCTGGTGGCATCACAATTTTGGACTTCAGGTAATATTACAAGGCTATAGTGATGAAAACAGTATGGTACTGGCACAAAAATTGACACATAGTTTGATGGAACAGAATAGAAAACCCAGAAATAAGCCCACAACAATGTGGTCAATTTTCTTCAACAAAGCAAGAAAGAATATCCAATAAGAAAAAGACAGTCTCTTTAAAAAATGGTGTTGGGAAAACCCGACAGCAACATACAAAAGAATAAAACTGGACCACTTCCTTATACTATACACAAAAATAAATCCATAATGGATAAAAGACTTCAAAGTGAGACCTGAAACCATAAACATCCTAGAGGAGAACACAGACAGTAACCTCTTCGACATCAGCAATAGCAACTTTTTTCTACATATGTCTTCTGAGGCAAGGGAAACAAAAGGATAAATAAGCTTTTGGACTTAATCAATGTAAAAATCTTCTGCACACTAAAGGAAACAATCAACAAAACTAAAAGGCAACCTACAAAATGGGAGAAGATATTTGATTTTCTGAAGCCTTTTAATTGTTGATTTGGTTAAATTGATAACTATGTATGGTTTGTTTATGGGATTGTATTTTTTTAATTTTTTTTTTCAGGAATAGAATTTAGTGATTCATCACTTACATGTAACACCCAGTGCTCATCCCAGCCAGTGTCCCCCTTAATGCCCCTCATGCCTTTAGCCCTCCCCCACACCCAACACTTTACCAGCAATCCTGGTTTGTTCTCTGTATTTAAGTGTTTGTCTCCCTCTCTGTTTTTATATTATTTTTGTTTTCCTTCCCTATGTTTATCTGTTTTGTATCTTCAATTCCATATATAAGTAAAATCATATGATATTTTTCTTTCTCTAACAGACTTATTTTGCTTAACATAATGCACTCTAGTTCGATCCACATGATTGCAAATGGCAAGATTTCATTCTTTTTGATCACCAAGTAACATTTCATTGAATATATATACCACGTCTTCTTAATTCATGAGTCAATGGACATTTGACCTCTTTCCATAATTTGGCTATTGTAGATAGTGCTGCTATAAACATTGGGGTGCATGCGTCGCTTTGAAACAGCACTCTTGTATCTTTTGGATAAATACCTAGTAGTGCAATGCTGAGTTGTTGAGTAGTTATATTTTTAATTTTTTGAGAAACTTCAATACTATTTTCCAGAGTGACTGCACCAGTTTGGATTCCCAACAGCATTGCAAAAGGGTTCCCCTTTCTCCTCATCCTTGCCAACATCTTTTGTTGCCTGAGTTGTTAATTGTAGCCATTCTGACATGTGTGAGGTGGTATCTCATTGTGGTTTTGATTTGTATTTATCCCTGATGATGAGTGATGAACATTTTTTCATGTGTCTGTTAACCACCTGGATGTCTTCTTTGGAAAAGTCATGACTGCCCATTTCTTCACTGAATTATTTGTTTTTTGGGTATTAAGTTTGATAAGTTCTTTATAGATTCTGGATACTAACCTTCTATCTGGTATGTCATTTGCAGATATCTTTTCCCATTCTGTCAGTTGCCTTTTAGTTTTGCTGATTGTTTCCTTCACTGTGCATAAGGTTTTTATCTTGATGAGGTCCCAATAGTTCATTTTTGCTTTTGTTTCCCTAGTCTCTGGAAACATGTCAAGTAAGAAGATGCTGTGGCTGAGTCCAAAGAGGTTGCTGCCTGCTTTCTCCTCTAGGGTTTAATGGTTTTCTGTTTTGCATTTAGGTCTTTCATCCATTTTGAGTTTATTTTTGTGTATGGTGTAAGAAAGTGGTCCAGGTTCATTTTTCTGCATGTCGCTGTCCAGTTTTCCCAACACCACTTGCTGAAGAGACTGTCTTTCTTCCATTGGATATTCTTTTCTGCTTTGTCAAAGATGAGTTGGCCATACATTTGTGGGTCCTTTTCTGGGTTCTCTATTCTGTTCCATTTGTCTACGTGTCTTTTTTGTGCCAGTATCCTACTGTCTTGATGATTACAGCTTTGTAATACAGCTTGAAGTATGGAATTGTGATGCCTCAGATTTGGTTTTCTTTTTTGGGATTGCTTTGGCTATTAAGGGTCTTTTGTGGTTCATACAAATTTCAGGATTGTTTGTTCTAGCTCTGTGAAGAATGCTGGTGTTATTTTTGATAGGGATTGCATTGAATATGAAGATTTCTTTGGGTGGTATCGGCATTTTAGCAACATCTGTTCTTCCAATCCATGAGCATGGAATTTTTTTTTTTATTTCTTTGTGTCTTCTTCAATTTCTTTCATAAGTTTTCTATAGTTTTCAGTAATAGACTTTTCACCTCTTTGGTTAGGTTTATTTAAAGGTATTTGATGGGTTTTGGTGGAGTCATGAATGCAATTAATTCCTTGATTTCTCTTTCTGCTGCTTCATTATTGGTGTACAGAAATGCAACAAATTTCTGTACATTGATTTTATGTCCCAAGAATTTGCTGAATTCATGTATCAGTTCCAGGAGGTATTTTTTTTTTTTTTGGTGGAGTCTTTGGGCTTTCCACATAGAGTATCATGTTGTCTGTGAAGAATGAAACTTTGACTTCCTCCTTGCCAATTTGGATGCCTTTTATTTCTCTTTGTTGTCTGATTGCTGAGGCTGGGCCTTCCAACACTATGCTAAATAACAGTACTGAGACTTTATGAGATTGTATTTAGTGAAAACCTTAAGCCTCTGACATTTTATAAAACCTTCCCAAATAAAATTCTACATAATGTCTTTTTAAATCTCAAATTAACATTAAGATTTCCCGAAGTGCCAGGGGGAAGTCTCAAAGAATTTCTTACCTCATCAAAGGCAAATGCTACCTTTTAAAACTATGCTGAATTTATGCTTCAAATTATAAGTTCTGGAACTGGGGAAATAAATTTGGATACCCCATAACTTGCTTTGAGATAGATTTTTCTAAAACTTCAATGATTGTCTGACCCCAAAACCCACTACTCTGACTGAGGACTGCAATGACCTTTGTGTTTCCTGGAAAAAAAAAATGTTACTTTAGATTCAGTGTCTTGTAGTACATGAAAGTTCTGATTTTTTTTTTCATTTTTGTTTCCTAATGCACAGCTACTCTGATAAAAAGTAATAAATCCCCTTGGAGAAGGCTCAGATAAAGATTACCAGTACATTTTTTTTTTAGTGTAACAGGTTGTTCCTTAAGAAGGCCTTGCCTCCCATCCAGTCAAGGGATTCTGGGTCTATTAACTGGCTCAAGTCAGGGAAATGATGGGTCACTATTTTTAATATTAATTTTAAACAATTATTCACTTGTCCTATAATTTTTTTCCTTGTGTATATCAAGTAAAAATTAAGTCAGCTTCTTTTTTTTCACCTCTAAGACCACCAGTATTAACTAGCAAATACCATAAGTTTGTGTGAGTCAAACTATTCCGATAGCTATTTTTTTTAATATATGAAATTTATTGTCAAATTGGCTCCCATACACCACGCAGTGTTCATCCCAAAAGATGCCCTCTTCAATACCCATTATCCACCCTCTCCTCCCTCCCACCCCATATCACCCGGCGGTTTGTTCTCAGTTTTTAAGAGTCTCTTATGCTTTGGCTGTCTCCCACTCTAACCTCTTTTTTTTTCCTTCCCTTCCCCCATGGGTTTCTGTTAAGTTTCTCAAAGATCCACATAAGAGTGAAAACATATGGTATCTGTCTTTCTCTGTATGGCTTATTTCATTTAGCAACACACTCTCCAGTTCCATCCACGTTGCTACAAAAGGCCATATTTCATTTTTTCTCATTGCCACGTAATATTCCATTGTGTATATAAACCACAATTTCTTTATCCATTCATCAGTTGATGGACATTTAGGCTCTTTCCATAATTTGGCTATTGTTGAGAGTGCTGCTATGAACATTGGGGTACAAGTGGCCCTATGCATCAGTACTCCTGTATCCCTTGGGTAAATTCCTAGCAGTGCTATTGCTGGGTCATAGGGTAGATCTATTTTTAATTTTTTTAAGGAATTTCCACACTGTTTTCCAGAGGAGCTGCACCAGTTTGCATTCCCACCAACAGTTCAAGAGGGTTCCTGTTTCTCCACATCCTCTCCAGCATCTATAGTCTCCTGATTTGTTCATTTTGGCCACTCTGACTGGCGTGAGGTGATATCTGAGTGTGGTTTTGATTTGTATTTCTCTGATGAGGGGCAACGTTGAGCATCTTTTCATGTGCCTGTTGGCCATCCGTATGTCTTCTCTAGAGAAATGTCTATTCATGTTTTCTGTCCATTTCTTCACTGGATTGTTTGTATTTCAGGTGTGGAGTTTGGTGAGCTCTTTATAGATTTTGGATACTAGCCCTTTGTCTGATATGTCATTTGCGAATATCTTTTCCCATTCTGTTGGTTGCCTTTTAGTTCTGTTGATTATTTCCTTTGCTGTGCAGAAGGTTTTTATCTTCATGAGGTCCCAGTAGTTCATTTTTGCTTTTAATTCCCTTGCCTTTGGCGATGTGTCAAGTAAGAAATTGCTACAGCTGAGGTCAGAGAGATCTTTTCCTGCTTTCTCCTCTAGGGTTTTGATGGTTTTCTGTCTCACATTCAGGTCCTGTATCCATTTTGAGTTTATTTTTGTGAATGGTGTGAGAAAGTGGTCTAGTTTCAACCTTCTGCATGTTGCTGTCCAGTTCTCCCAGCACCATTTGTTAAAGAGGCTGTCTTTTTTCCATTGGATAGTCTTTCCTGCTTTGTCAAAGAAGAGTTGGCCATATTTTGTGGGTCTAGTTCTGGGGTTTCTATTCTATTCCATTGGTCTGTGTCTGTTTTTGTGCCACTACCATGCTGTCTTGATGATGACAGCTTTGTAGTAGAGGCTAAAGTCTGGGATTGTGATGCCTCCTGCTTTGGTCTTCTCCTTCAAAATTGCTTTGGCTATTCGGGGCCTTTTGTGGTTCCATACGTATTTTAGGATTGCTTGTTCTAGCTTCAAGAAGAATGCTGGTGCAATTTTGATTGGGACTGCAATGAATGTGTAGATAGCTTTGGGTAGTATTGACATTTTCACAATATTTATTCTTCCAATCCATGAGCATGGAATTTTTTTTTCCATTTCTTTATATATTCTTCAATTACCTTCATAAGCTTTCTATAGTTTTCAGCATACAGATCTTTTACATCTTTGGTTAGATTTATCGCTAGGTATTTTATGCTTCTTGGTTCAATTGTGAGGGGGATCAGTTTCTTTATTTGTCTTTCTGTTGCTTCATTATTAGTGTATAAGAATGCAACTGATTTCTGTACATTGATTTTGTATCCTGCAACTTTGCTGAATTCCTGTATCAGTTCCAGCAGACTTTTGGCGGAGTCTGTCGGATTTTCCACGTATAATATCATGTCATCTGCAAAAAGCGAAAGCTTGACTTCATCTTTGCCAATTTTGATGCCTTTGATTTCCTTTTGTTGTCTGATTGCTGATGCTAGAACGTCCAACACTATGTTAAACAACAACAGTGGGAGTGGACATCCCTGTCGTGTTCCTGATCTCAGGGAAAAAGCTTTCAGTTTTTCCCCATTGAGGATGATGTTAGCTGTGGGCTTTTCATAAATGGCTTTTATGATGTTTAAGTATGCTCCTTCTATCCCGACTTTCTCGAGGGTTTTTATTAAGAAAGGATGCTGAATTTTGTCAAATGTTTTTTCTGCATCGATTGACAGGATCATATGGTTCTTATCTTTTCTTTTATTCATGTGATGTATCACGTTGATTGATTTGCGAATGTTGAACCAGCCCTGCATCCCAGGAATGAATCCCACTTGATCTTGGTGAATAATTCTTTTTATATGCTGTTGAATTCGATTTGCTAGTATCTTATTGAGAATTTTTGCATCCATATTCATCAGGGATATTGGCCTGTAGTTCTCTTTTTTTACTGAGTCTCTGTCTGGTTTAGGTATCAACATAATACTGGCTTCATAGAATGAGTCTGGAAATTTTCCTTCCCTTTCTATTTTTTGGAACAGCTTGAGAAGGATAGGTATTATCTCTGCTTTAAACGTCTGGTAGAACTCCCCTGGGAAGCCATCTGGTCTTGGACTCTTATTTTTTGGGAGATTTTTGATGACTGATTCAATTTCTTCGCTAGTTATGGGTCTGTTCAAGCTTTCTATTTCCTCCTTATTGAGTTTTGGAAGTTTGTGGGTGTTTAGGAATTTGTCCATTTCTTCCAGGTTGTCCATTTTTTTGGTATATAGTTTTTCATAGTATTCCCTGATAATTGCTTGTATTTCTGCAGGATTGGTTGTAATAATTCTATTTTCATTCATGATTTTGTCTATTTGGGTCATCTCCCTTTTCTTTTTGAGAAGCCTGGCTAGAGGTTTACCAACTTTGTTTATTTTTTCAAAAAACAACTCTTGGTTTCATTGATCTGCTCTACAGTGTTTTAGATTCTATATTGTTTATTTGTGCTCTGATCTTTATTATTTCTCTTCTTCTGCTGGGTTTGGGGTGTCTTTGCTGTTCTTCTTCTATTTCCTTTAGGTGTGCTGTTAGATTTTGTATTTGGGATTTTTCTTGTTTCTTCCGATAGGCCTGGACTGCAATGTATTTTCCTCTCAGGACTGCTTTCGCTACATCCCAAAGAGTTTGGATTGTTGTATTTTCATTTTCGTTTGTTTCCATATAATTTTTAATTTCTTCTCTAATTGCCTGGTTGACCCATTCATTCTTTAGTAGGGTGTTCTTTAACTTCCATACTTTTGGAGGTTTTCCAGACTTTTTCCTGTGGTTGATTTCAAGCTTCCTAGCATTGTAGTCTGAAGGTATGCATGGTGTGATCTCAATTCTTGTATACTTATGACAGGCTGTTTTGTGACCCAGTATGTGATCTATCTTGGAGAATGTTCCACGTGCATTCAAGAAGAAAGTATATTCTGTTGCTTTGGGATGCAGAGTTCTAAATATATCTGTCAAGTCCATCTGATCCAATGTATCATTCAGGGCCCTTGTTTCTTTATTGACTCTTATGGTTATTTTGACTCCACTTTTCATTACAGTAATTACACCTTCCTTGCCTTTGGTAGTTAAGTAAAACCACTTGCCTCTGCCACCATGTGATCCAGTTAATCCCACTGCATTATATATTCCAAGTAAGTGGCTCTGACTCCCACTGTAAGATGTATCCTATAAAGATAAGAGATATTGGAGCTTTTCAAAGATGATGGTGTTTAATTGTCAATATTATTTATCAAAATATTGGTTGAAAGGTACAACCTGTGGATCTCAGGGATGGAACGTATGTCTTCAATGACAAATCCACTTTAACATTCCAATGTCCCTAAGACTTTGAATTCCTTCCTTTATATTAAACCAAGGGAGATCAGACATTTCCATTTCATTTAAAGTGGGTCACCTTTTCTGCATGCGTAAGTTATCCAATCCAACAAATAGTGGTTCCTCTTTCTGACTCTTGAACCTGCAAGATTAAATCAGAGTCTCTGCTTGGTGGATCCATTTCAGACACTCAGCTTGGCCCAACTTTATGTTCTTTCGACCACTATTTCACACCCTTATTATGCATTCCCACACATAGTTCCCAGATCTCTGCTGTGTAAATTAAAAAAAAAACTCAAGTAGTTCTTGTGAAATGTTGTTTACCTCCTCATGGGTTATACCTTGAACATAACCTATAAGGGATTACTAGGAGTTGGTCTATCATAAGGGGCAACTGACTTAAGGGAGACCTTTATGATTTTCTGGAGATGTAAGGTTAACCCCCACAAATGGAGATATAAAAGCTGATACCACTATAGATTGGAGGTTCCTACCACTTGGTCTGATGATCTCACTGTCATTAGGGTTTTGGAGGCCATATTTGCCTAGGGTTAGGAAAACACTTCCACTGGCAAAGAAAAGTCATCAGAATTTAGGGGCTCCTTGCTTCCAGTTTCATCAGGATCTTCCCACATATCCCTATCCTAATTTATAGAATATTACTTTTGTAATCTCTACCCTTACTATAGCAGTAGATGCCATAGGACCTGAAAGTACAATTTTTAAAGTTTAGCCAATCACAGTTTAATTTCCAGCAGTTTCAGTTTATCCATGAGATAAGGGTCTTTCTCATGGCACACATAGACACTATTGAGTCACTGTTATAATTCCTGAGCTGAGAATTTGAATGCCTGAGCTTGTCCTTTTATTTTACCACTTTGTCCAGACATTAGAAATAATAAACCAATATATTGTATTCCCTAATTTTTCCAAAAAGCTACAAAAGTATAATACAAGGAGTGGCATAGACCCTTACTTCTATAAGTGGTTGACTAGGGTAATCGAATGTAGCTATTCTTCTTATTTCTATTAACAGCTCTCACCACTGTCTATAAATGTTTATTGTTTGTTTATTTTTGTTTGTTTGTTTGTTTTTACTGGAAATAGCCATTATCATCTTTAAATCTAATCAGATTAAAAAGCCGATTTCACAAACCCCAGCACCAATACAGAAATTTCACAATTAACATTATGTTCCTCTTAGTATTAAAATCTGTATTATTGTTCCCCAGAAAACTACTCTTAGTATTAAAATCTGTATTATTGCTCCCCAGAAAAACAGAATGAACATGATAAAAAGACAGATGGATGAATGGATAGATAGACATGCAGACAGATATATGACTAGATAGATTAGATGATAGATAGATAGATAGATAGATAGATAATAGATAGATAAGTAGACAAGGTTTATTATAGAAATTGTATCAGGTGGTTATGGAAGTCAAATATGCTCACAGTCTGCTATCTACAAGCAGAAGAACCAGGAACACGAGTGATGTAATTTAGTCCATGTCCAAAGGCCTAAGATTGAGGGGATTTGAGGGAATATCTCTTAGTCCCAAGTCTAGGAATGGAATTCAGAACCAAGGGGTTTCTGGTGTAAGGCCCAGATTCTGTAGACTTAGAAGCTGAATCACTTATGTCCATGGGCAGGAATAGATGTATATACTGTCTGTAGGAGAGGAATAATTCTTCTTTCACTTTGTTTGTTTGTTATTAGGGACATCTATTTGAATTGGATAATACCTTCCCACATTAAGAGTGAATCTCTTTACTCATCTGCTGAATCAAATGCTAATACCTTTCAGAAAATACCTTACAGAAGTACCCAGTAATGACATTTTTCCAGCTATGTGGACTCCTCTTAGCACAATCAAGTACACATGAAACTAACCATCAAAAGTCTACCCCTTCTCAACTCGACACATAAACACCTAACCTTCAACTATACTTAATCTTTAAATAAAAACAGTGAGGTCATGATTTTTTTAAACATGATAGATGTGTCCTGTATACAACTGAAAACACACTAATCCCTCCCCAGAAGAAGTAATGTCCTTAAATGATGTTTAAACTTCTCACCAATATCCCATAACATATAGTATAATGTAAAATAAATGATACCTAAACACTACAATATAAAGTCAACACATCTCATGTTGCATGATAAAGCAATAAGAGAGGATAGAAAGTTATTTGCTTACATATATATATATATATATGCTTACAGTTATATTTTCTTATATATACACACACATATATGCTTAATGCATATAGAATAGATTGTAATGTAATATAATGTATACATATAATATATATAATATATACATATGTAATATATATAATATATATACACACACAATGGGAACACAAAGAAATGGAAAAGTATTCCATGCTCATCGATTGAAAGAACAAACATTGTTAAAATGTCTATACTACTTAAAGCATGCTACACATTTAATGCAGCTCCTATCAAAACAACACCAACATTTTTGTACAATTAGAACAAACAATCCTAAAAAGTATATGGAACTACAAAAGACCATAAATACCCCAAGTAACCCTGAAAAATAAAAGCAAAGCTGAACGTATCACAGTTTCAAATTTCAAGCTGTATTTTAAGTCTATAATCATCAAGACAGTATGGTACTGGCATAAAAACACACACATAGATCAATGGAACAGAATAGAGTTCCCAGAAACAGACCCAAAACCACATGGTCAACTAATCTTCAACAAAAGAGGAAACAATATCCAGTGGAAAAAAGTCTCTGAAACAAACGGTGTTGTGAAAAGTGGACAACAGGCACAAAAGTTGAAACTGGACCACTTTCTTACACTATACACAAAAATAAATTCAAAATGGACAAAAGAGCTAAACGCAAGACAGGAAACCATCAAAATACTAGAAGAGAACGTAGGCAGCAAACTCTTTGACCTTGGCCAGAGCAACTTCTTATTAGACATGTCACTAGAGGCAAGGGAAATAAAAAAGGAACTATTTGAAATTCATCAAGATAAAAACTTCTGCACAGAAAAGGAAACAATCAATGAAACTAAAAGACAGACTATGGAATTGGAGAAGATATTTACAAATGACACATCTGATAAATTGTTAGTATCCAAAATCTACACAGAACTTATCAAACTTGCGGCACCTAGGTGGCTCAGTGAGTTGAACGTCTGACTCTTGATTTTGGCTCAGGTCATAATCTCATGGTTCATGGGTTTGAGCCACACATTGGGCTCTGCCTGGGATTCTATATATCCCTCTCTCTTTCCCTCCCCTGCTTGTGCTCTCTCTCTCACTCTCAAAAATAAATAAACAAAAAAATAATTTATCAAACTCAACACCCAAGAAAACAAATAATCCAGTTAAGAAATGGGCAAAGGACATAAAGAGATATTTTTTTTCAAAGAAGACATCCAAGTGGCTAATAGACACAGAAAAGATACTCAACACCACTCATCATCAGGGAAATACAAATCAAAACCATGATGAGATACTACGTCACACCTGTCAGAATGACTAAAATTAATACAAGAAAGAACAGGATGTGGAGAAGAGGAACCCTCTTGGCCTCTTGGTGGGAAGGCAAACCGGTGCAGACTCTGTGAAAAACAATATGGAGATTCCTCAAGAGGTTAAAAATAGACCTACCCTGTATCCAGCAGTCACACTACTGGGTATTTACCTAAGGAATATAAAAATGCTCATTTAAAAGGACATATGCACCCCTACATTTATAGTAGCATTATTTACAATAGCCAAAGTATGGAAGTAGCTCAAGTGTCCATCACTAGTTGCATGAGGTACGTGTGTGTGTGTGTGTGTGTGTGTGTGTAATATGATTCAGCTTTGAATAAGAATGAAATCTTGCCAATTGCAATGGCATGGATGGAGCTATATAGAGAGTATAATGCAAGTGAAATAATTTAGTCAGAAAAAGACAAATACCATATTATTTTACTCATGTGGAATTTAAGAAGGAAAATAAATTAACAATGGGAAAAAATGGAGAGGGAAATGAACAAACTCTTAATTATAGATAGCAAATTGATGGTTATGAGGAGAGGGGAGTGAAGGGATAGATTAAAAAGGTAATAGGGATTTTGGATGAGCACTGGGTGGTGTATGGAATTGTTGAATTACTATAGTGTACACCTGAATGTAATATAATACTGTATGTTAACTAATCACAATTAAAAATAATTTTAAAAAGAGGTTGCTAATTGAGTGGGCCCCAGAACAAGGCCTTGTAATAGGTATAGGCTGATTTTCAAGACACTCTGTTACTTAGGTCATATGTTATAGTGGACACAATGGTTTCTGGAATTTCACTGACATATAGATTGGTGGTTAGAGCCATAGGGAGGGCCTATGTATGAATTGCAGTATCAGCATTTGGGATTTTGGAGGGAGGATCTGTTATCATCTGTAGACACTTATTCACCTTTTGAGGTTAAATATTGGCTTTATACTAGGCCTTTAGCAGAAATGGAATGCTTTCTCATGGTCCACCACAACACAGTGTGACATGAGATGCCCATAATGAACTGAATGTTATCTGATACATGAAGCCATAAATGTTGCTATGCACAGAAATACTCTATCCTGAATTGGAACTGGTATATACATGATCAGTCCAGGGTATGTCCTGAAAGCACAAGTAACTTACATAAAGAAGTGTCGACAATTCCCGGGTTCTTACTTCTGCTACTCTGCCTGCTCTCCTTTTGCTCAAACCTATGACCTTGTGAGGAACTCCCTAACACCAGTTGACACAGGAAAAAATGTGGACCTGGTTCAAATATGGATAAGCAAGCACTGTCTGAAAGGGGTGAGCTACAGCATTACACCTCCTCTCTGGGATATCCCTGAAACATAGTGGTGAAATTTTTCCAATGGACATAAATGCATGCTATGAACCTTATTGCTTATATTTATTGGCAGAAGATATGCACATATATGGAATTATACACAGTTTCATGGGCTGTGGCCTATGATTAGGGACTTTATAGGAACAAGTTTGGAAATTTGTTGACAATAAAATTTGGGTAAGAGGTATATGAACACACATATCTTTTGGGGGAAAAAATGGTATGAAGACATTTGGGTCTTATATCAATGCTCACCAAAATGTGACTTCAGCAGAGGAGAATTTCAAAAATCAAGTGGATATCATGGCGTGTTTTGTGGACATCAGTCAGTATCTTTCCCCACCCACATCTGTCATTGCCCAATGGGCTCGTGAACAGGTAACCATGGTGGCAGGAAATGTATGCTATTCACGGGCTCGGAAACATAGACTTCTAGTCACCAATGTCAAGCGTCCAACCTCTGTGTTGCAACACTGTGTCCCTGACATGGCATAATTTTCAAGTGCATTCAGCCAGCTGCCTAGACTTTGGTTGATTACAGTGAACCACTTCCATCATGGAAGGGACAGAATTGTGTTCTTTTGGAATACATATTTACCTTTGTTAAATTGTTTTTTATTACAGTAAAGTTGACATAGTATTACATTAGTTTCAGGTGTTCAACATAGTAATGTGACAACTCTACACATTATGCTATGCTATAAGTGCAGAGATACATATTTGCTTTTGATACAGATTTTTCTTAACTGCATGCAACTCTTATATTATTATTATTATGTTATATTACATATTATTATTATTATTATTATTATTATTAATGTATGTTTTTCAAAGAAGCAGTGATTGGATTTATTATCTGTTCTATTGTTTCTCCGTTATTTTTTAAGTTTCTATATCACTTATTTCTGCTTTAATCTTTATTTCCTTCTTTCTGCTGGTTTTAGGTTTTGTTTACTCCTCTTTGCTTTTATCTTATTTTCTTCTTTCTCTTTTAGGTGTAAAATTAGGCTGTTTATTTAAGATTTTTCTTGCTTCATGAGGTATTTCCGCAAACTTTCTCCTTAGAACAGCTTTTGCTGCATCCCAGAGGCTTTGGACCATTATGTTTTAATTATCATATGTTTCAGGTATGTCTTATTTATTCTTTTATTTCTTGGTTGACTCATTCACCATTTAGTAGTATGTTGTTTAACCTCCATGTATTCATGGTCCTTCCAGTTTTTTTTTTTCTTCTGGTTGACTTCTAGTTTCATAGTGTTGTGATCAAAAAAGATACATGGCATGATTTTGATCTTCTTGAATTTGTTGGGTCTGCTTATGTGAGCTAATATTTTATCTGTTTTGGAGAATGCTTCATTGTAGAAAAGAAGGTGTACTCTGAGTTTTAGAATGGAATGCTCTGAATATATCTGACACTGTTCCACTGTGTCAATTAAGCCATTGTTTCCTTGTTGATTTTCTGTTTAGATGATTTATCCCATTGATGTAAGTGGAGTGTTAAAGTCCCCTACAATTTTTGTATTATTATTATTTTGTTTTATTATGTTTGTTATTAATGGTTTCATGTATTTTTGTGCTCTTATGTTGGGTGCATAATTATTTACAATTATTATATCTTCTTGTTGGATTGTCCCCTTTATTATGATATTGTGTCCTTCTTTGTCTCTTTTTCCAGTCTTTGTTTTAACATCTATTTTGTCCAATATAAGTATTGCTACTCTGGCATTCTTTTGACGTCCATTTGCATGACTGATGTTTTCCCATCTCTGCCCTTTCAATATGCAGGTGTCTTTAAGTCTAAAATGAGTCTCTGCAGACACCAAATAGATGGTTTTTGTATTGTTTTGTTTTGTTTTGTTTTATCCATTCTTCTTTCCTATGTGTTTTGATTGGAGCATTTAGTCCATTTACATTCAAAGTAATTATTGATAGATAATTATTTATTGCTATTTTATTACTTGTTTTGGACGGTATCTGAAGATTTCTCTGATCCTTTCTTGTCTTTCTCTTTTTCATGTTTTGATGATTTTCTTTGGTCATATTGGATATCTTTTTCTTTATTCTTTGCATGTTTATTAGTAGTTTTTGATATATGGTTTTCATTAGGTTTGTATATAAATTCTTCTGCATATAGCAGTCTATATTAAGTTGATGTTCATTTCACTTTGAAACGTTTCTTTACTCCTCTTCTCATGTAGGTGTATTTTGTTATATTATATAACTTTTAATTTGGGAGTTCTTTGATTTTTGTAACTTAAATACTCGTTTTGAGTGCTTTTGTGTTTCCTAACTTTATACTGTCATCTTTGGTCTCTACTGTCCACTCAAATTGTCCCCTTTAATATTTCTTACAGGGCTGTCTCAGTGGTCATGAACTCCTTTAATTTTTTATTGCCTGGAAAATTTTTATCTCTTCTTCTTTAATGAATGATATCCTTATTGGATACAGTATTCATGGCTTCAGATTTTCCCCATTCAGTCCATTGAATACATCATTCCACACCCTTCTAGCTTGTAATATTTATGTTTAAAAATATTCTGCTATCCTTATTGATTTTTCCTTGTAATTTACTGTCTTTCTTTGGTTTGCTGCTTTAATTTTTTTTCTTTATAATTTGAAATTTTAATTGTAGTATGTCTTGGTATTGGCCTGCTTTTGTTGATTTTTATATGAGTTCTATGTGCCTCCTGGATATGGCTGTATGTTTCCTTTCCCAGATTAGGGAAGTTTTCAGCTACTATATCTTCCAATAAATTTTCTTCCCCCTTTTCTCTCTCTTCATGTAATTTAAAATGTTTTAAGTTTATTTATTTATTTATTTATTTATTTATTTATTTATTTAATGAGAGAGAGAGAAAGAGAGAGAGAGAGAGAGAGAGAGAGAGAGAATCCCAACCAGTCTCCACATTGTCAGTGCAGAGCCTGATGTGGAGCTTAAACTGACAAACTGCAAGATCATGACCTGAGCCAAAACTAAGAGTCAGACACTTAACTAAATGAGCCACTCAGGCTCCCCTCTCTCCTCTCCTATGGGATGCCTATAATATGAATGTTATTACATTAGATAGAGTCACTGAGTTTCTTAAGTCTATTCTGATTTGGGGTAATTGATTTTTCTCTCTTTTGTTCAGCTTGATTACTTACCATTACTCTGTCTTCTATGGCACTAATTCATTCCTCTGATTCTTCCTTCCTGCTGTTCATTCCATCTAGTGTTTCTCATTTCATTTAATGTGCCCTTTATGTCTGCTATGTCATTCCTTAGCACTGTTCTAAAGGTCACTCTTATGTCTTCCACTCTTTTCTCAAGTACAGTGAGTATCCTTATGATCATTGCTTTAAAGTCTCTATCAGGCATGTTACTTATATCAGTTTTTCTTAAATCTCTGGCTGTAGCCTTGTACTGTTCTTTAATTTGTAATTAATTTCTCTCTCCTCATTTTGGCAGCCTCCCTGTCTGTTTATGTGTGTTATAAAAGTCAGCTATATCTTCTGCTCTTGAAAGTAGTGACTTTTGAAGAGTTCCTGTAGTACCCTGCAGTGCAATGTCCCTTATTCACTAGAACATGGCACTTTAGGAGAGTATCCTATGTATGTTTCTTACATCCTGCTTTTGTGTCTGAATCACTGTTCCTGTTACTGCAGTTGTCTACACTTAGTCTCTGCTTGCTGTGGGCTCTGCTTGTTTTTTGTGGTATTAGTGAGACCCATGCAAGCTACCTCTCATGGGGTGTGTATGCCAGGGAACTTGGGAGTGGGGAAGCCATTTTAGGAAATTTTAGGAAAATTTGTATTGGGTCACTAGTCCTATGCCAGATTCCCTGAAGTGTTGAAGTGGCTTCATGCTGCCAGCTGCACAAAGCTTGGCATGGCACAGTGCATGGTGATGGCTGGGCATGGCTAGGGCAAGCACACAATGTTTGGTACAGGCATGCTGCTGTGGAGGCATGTTGTGTGGATGTTGCATCGCAGAAACTGTGCACTTCATGGCAGGACATTACATCCACAAATGGCTGGGTTTTTTTATGGCACCTGAATGCAGAACACAATGGCAGCCATATACCTGGCAGTTGGGCAGCACGCATGCCAGGCTACAACAAAGTTTTCCTTGAACTAGACCTGAGTCTATCAGGCTTAGAGTGAGCAAGTCCTCAGGTGAACTCATGGTCATGGCATACTGTTATCAGGTTATGTAGCAAGTGTCTGTACAGCCTTGCCTCCCCCACAGGGCTCTATATTTTTTCTGGGGCATGGGAAAGTAAAATGGTACCTGCTACCTCATTCATTTTTGGAGAAGGTCCCCAAAAACTCCATAATTAGTGTGAAAAGAACTTTCTCCTGTTTTCCCCCTGCATTGTGCAGACTGCTGTTTTTATGTTGCCTCTCTGCTGCCTTTTATGTTGCATAGGCTTCTGTCTCTTTATGGGTGATGATCCAGCAATCACTTGTTATTTACTGTTTGTCTAGCGCTGCTCAGCTGACTTTTAAAGCTCCAGGCTCCAAGTCCCACTGATTTTACAAAGTTACAGAATTCAGCCCCTCCAGTTTTCAAAGTCAAACATTATGAGTATTAGTCTTCCCCATGTGAGCTTCCTGGCAAGAAGTCCCACTTCTCTGATCTCTCCATCAGTGCAGCTTCCGTCCTCATGCAGGTGGCCTTCCTCTGCCTTCCTGACTTATCAGATATAGCTTCTTTTCTACATTTAGTTGTGGGATTTGTTATACAGGTTTTGGATGATACTCTGGCTTATTTACTTGGCTGTAGATTACATCTAGTTGTAAACATGGGTTCGGGTGTGTTCAGGTACTCCTACTTTACCATTTTCCTGAGCTTCTCCTCAAGTAAAAGTAAAACAAGGCTTAATTTTTGTCCATTCAGCCATACTCTGTATTGGATTGTAGCATTTAGTCCATTTATATTCAAAATAATTATTGATAGGTATGTACTTATATCCATTTCGTTGGGTTTAGGGTTTTGTGGTTTTGTTTGTTTTGTTTTTTCCATTCCTATTTTCTTCTCTTGATCTCTTTGTGGTTTTATGACTTTCTTTAGTGCTATGCTTGGATTCTTTTCTCTTTATTTTTTGCATACTTACTACAGGTTTTTGTTTGTGGTTACCATTAGGATTTTATATGACATAGCAGTCTATAGTGTGTCTGTTTTTGTGTCAAGACAATACTGTTGTGATGATTACAGCTTTGTAATACAGCTTAAAGTCCAGAATTGTGATGTCTCCAGCTTTGGTTTTCTTTTTAACATTACTTTGGCTGTTCAGGGTAATTTCTGGTTCCATACAAACTTTATGGAATGATGATAGGGATTGCTTTGAAAGTGTAGGTTGCCTTAAGTAGTATAGACATTTTAACAGTATTTGTTCTTACAATTTATGAGCATGGAGTGTTTTTTTTTCCATTTCTTTGTGTCTTCCTCAATTTATTTAATAAGCTTTCTATAGTTTTCAGCATAGAGATCTTTTACCTTCTTGGTTAGGTTTATTCCTAAGTAGGTATCTTATGGTTTTTGGTGCAATTGTAAATTGGATCGAGTCCCTGATATCAACATTCTGTTGGTGTGTTTAAATGTAACCAATTTCTCTACACTGATTTTAAAAC
Organism: Prionailurus bengalensis; assembly: GCF_016509475.1. NCBI lineage: Eukaryota > Metazoa > Chordata > Mammalia > Carnivora > Felidae > Prionailurus > Prionailurus bengalensis. Next base: position 23,755,814 of record NC_057355.1, read on the forward strand.
TTCTCTCTCCCACCCCCCCATCAAAGGAGGACACCTGTTGGGATGAGTACTTGGTGTTGTATGGAAACCAATTTGACAATAAAATATATTTAAATAAATAAATAAATAAATAAATAAATAAGTCCTGTGAATTTGCAGAATTCACATTAGTTCTAGAGGTTTTTGGTGGGGTATTTTAGGGTATTCTATGTAAGGAATCATGTCATCTGTGAAGAGTGAAGGTTTGACTTCTATGTTACCAATTTGTATGCCTTTTATTTATTTTTGTTGTCTGATTGCTGAGACTAGGACTTCCAGTACCATTTTTAACAACGGTGGCAAGTGTGGACAGCCCTGTCATGTTCCTGACCTTAGGAGGAAAGCTATCAATTTTCACCATTTAGGATGATGATTAGGGGGCTTTTCATATATGGCTTTTATGACATTGAGATGTGTTCCTTCTACCCGTACTTTCTTAAGGGTTTTTATCAAGAAGCAAAGCTGTATTTTGTCAAATGCTTTTTCTTCATCTATTGAAAAATCGTATGTTTCTTATCCTTTCTTTCATTAATGTGGTGTATCACATTTATTGATTTGTGAATATTGAACCAGCCCTGCCTGGGAATAAATCTCACTAGATCAGGGTGAATAAATCTTTTAATGTAATGTTGAAGTTAATTTTCTAGTATCTTTAGAATTTTTACACCCATGTTCATCATAGATATTGCTCTGTAATTCTCCTTTTTAGTATGGTCTTTGTCTGGTTTTAGAATCAAAATAATGCTGGCATGGTAGAATGAGTTTGGAAGTTTTCCTTCTATTTCTATTTTTTTGGAACAGTTTGAGAAGAATAAGTATTAACTCTTTTTTAAATATCTGGTAGAATTCCCCTGGGAAGCTCTCTGACCCCAGACTCTTGTTTGTTGGAAGATTTTTGATTACTGATTCAGTTTATTTGCTGGTTATGGATCTGTGCAAATTTTCTATTTCTTCCTGTTGAGTTTTGGTAGTGTGTGTCTAGGAATTTGTCCATTTCTTCTAGATTACCCAGTTTTTGGCATATAATTTTTCTTGTATTTCTGTGGTATTGGTTGTTGATCTCTCCTCTTTCATTTGTGATTTTATGGATTTGGGTCCTCTCTCTTTTCTTTTTGATATGTCTAGCTAGCTCAGGGTTTATCTATTTTGTTTATTCTTTCAAAAAGCAGCTTTTAGTTGCATTGTGCTGTTTTACTTTATTTTTTCTTCTATATCATTTATTTATCCTCTAATTTTTACTATTTACCTACTTCTGCTGGCTTTGGGCTTTATTTGCTGCTCCTTTTCCAGCTCCTTTTGTTGTAAGGTTATATTGTATGTTTGAGACATTTCCTGCTTCTTGAGATTGGCCTGAAATGCATTGTACTTTCCTCTTAGGACTGCCTTTGCTGTATCCCCAAGGGTTTGAACTCTTGTGTTTTCAATTCCATTTGCTTCCATGTATTTTTGTTGTTTTTATGTCTTCTTTAATTTCCTGCTTTAACCATTCACTCATTATTAGGATGCTCTTTAACTTCCATGTATTGAGGGATTCCAAATTTTTCTTGTGGTTGATTTCAACTTTCATAGCATTGTGATCTGATAATATGCACAGTATTATCTCAACATTTTTGTACCTGTTGAGGGTTGATTTGTGACCCAGTATGTGATCTATTCTGGAGAACTTTCCATGTGCAGCCAAGAAGAATGTGTATTCTGCTGCTTTAGGATGAAATGTTCTTAATATATCTGTTAAGAACATATGCTCTAGTGTGTCATTTAAACCCATTGTTTCTCTGTTGATTTTCTGCTTAGTTGATCTGTCCATTGCTCTTATTAAAATCACCTACTATAATGGTATTATTATGAATGAGTTTCTTTATGTTTGTGATTAATTGATTTATGTATTTGGGTGCTCCAAGTTGAGGGCATACATATTTTCAGTTGTTAGATCTCCTTGAAGGATGTAACCCTTAGTTATGATAAAGTGCCCTTCTTCATCTCCTTTTACAATCTTTATTTTAAAATCTAGTTTGTCTGATATATGTATGGCTACTCCAGCTTTCTTTTGACCTACATTAGAATGATATATGGTTCTCTATCCCCTCACTTTTAGTCTGCAGGTGTCCTAAGGTTTAAAATAAGTCTCTCGAGAGGCTCCTGGGTGGCTCAGTCAGTTAAGTGTCCAACTTAGGTTCAGGTCATGATCTTGCATTTCATAGGTTTGAGCCCCACTTCAGGCTCTGTGCTGACAGCTCGGAGTCTGGGGTCTGCTTCAGATTCTCTCTCTCTCTCTCTCTCTCTCTCTCTCTCTGCCACTCCCCTACTTGCTTGCTCTCTCTCTCTCTCTCAAAAATAAACATTTAAAAAATTTTAAATGGGACACTTGAAGGCAGCCTATTGATGGATAGGTAGCTCTTGTTTTGTTTTTGTTTTTGTTTTTTAAATCTATCCTGATGCCCTATGTCTTTTTTTTAAATATAATTTATTGTCAAATTGGTTTCCATACAACACCCATTGCTCATCCCAACAGGTGTCCTCAATGCCCATCACCCATTTTTCCCTCTCCCCCACACTCCATCAACCCTCAGTTTTTTCTCAGTATTTAAGAGTCTCTTATGGTTTGCCTCTTTCCCTCTCTGTAACTTTTTTCCCCTTCCTCTCCCGCATGGTCTTCTGTTAATTATTGGAGACTTTAGTCCATTTATTCAGAATGATTATTGGAAGATATGAATTTAGTGCCAGTGTATTATCTGTAGATTTGGTGTTTCTGGTGATGTTCTCTGGTGCTTTGTAGTCTTTGCTGCTTTCCACTCAAAGCACCCCTTAAAATTTCTTGTAAGGCTGGTTTAGTGGTCATGAACTCCTTTAGTTTTTGTTTCTCTGGGGAAGTTTTTTACCTCTCCTATTCTGAATGGCAGCCCTGTTGAATAAAGGATTTTTGGATGCATATTTTTCCTATTCAGCACATTATATGTTTCCTGTCACTCCCTTCTAGTCTTCCAAGTTCCAGTGGACTAATCAGGTTCCTGCTACTAACCTTATGTGTCTACCATTGTAGATTAAGGACTTGTTGTCCCCAGCTGCTTTCAGATTTCCCTCTTTATCTTTGTATTTTTCAAGTTTCACTATCATATGTCATGGTGTTTACCTGTTTTGTTAATTTTGAAGGGAGTTCTCTGTGCCTTTTGGACTTGGATGTCTGTTTCTTTCCCCAGAATAGGGAAGCTCTCAGCTATAATTTGTTCAAATAAACCTTCTGCACCTTTCTAGTACTCTTCTTTGTCTGGGACTCCTATGATATTGTTTTGTTTCATGAAATCACTTAATATTCTAAGTCTCCCTTCGTGATATAGTAATTTCCATATTGTTTCCAGGTTCATTATTTTCCATAATTTTATCTTCTATTTCATCTATTCTCTCCTCTGCCTCTTCAATACTTGTTGCCACTGTATCTAGCTTATTTTTCATCTCAGTTGTACCACTTTTTATTTTAGCCTGTCTAGTTTTAGTTCTTTGATCAATGCAGCCAGGGCTTCTCTGGTGTCTTCTATGTGTTTTTGTCCCTTCAATTCCAGCTAGTGGTCTTATGACTGTTATTTTAAATTCTTGTTCAGATATATTGTTTATATATGTTTGGAGCAAGTACCTGGCTGTGATTTATTCTTGACTTTTATTTTGAGTATAATTCCTCTGTCTTGTCATTTCAGCTAAGTTACTGTGTTTTGCATGTTTTAAAAGTTTGTTATGTTTCCTGTACCTTAGAGTACTTCTGTATGAAAAAGGGATCATACATTGTCCAGGGCCTGATCCTCCAGGAAGTGTTTCTGTTTTATGCTGTGTGAATTCTGTTGCTGTATTTAAGCTACTTTTTTCCACCGGTCAGTCCTCTAAAGATCTCCTCCTTGCTTGATGGAGTGTTTGGACCTTTAACTAAGTGTGCTTTGATTTGTTTCCTGAAGTAACGCTTAATAAAAGGAAAATGGAGCAAGGTGTAAGCCTGATCCCATAAAAAAAGAGACAGAAAGGGAACGAAAGAATACCAAACAGAGAATCATAATACTATAAGGGTGTTTCCAAAGAAAAAAGAAAGGAGAAAAAAGAATGGGGGGAAGCAGAAAAGAAAGGAAAAGAGAATAAAAAAGCTTTGTTCAAAAAAGAAACTTAAAAAAGATCAAATGAAATGACAAAAACAAATCATAACCACGAGCCTCATTCCATTAGGGGAAAAAAAAGAGATGGGTGAAGAAAAGAAGGAAAAAATACTTATCTGTTGGTGCCTGCAGAGTGGTAGCTATGCTGGTCTGGAAAAGAGGCCAGCTCTGTAGGCTCAGAGTTGATCTTGCCCCAATAAACAAACAGTTGCCAGCCACAGAGTGGCAGAGTTTGTTGTAAGCAAGTCCTGTCTCCACTGGGAGCCAGTGTGCTGCTGTCTGGGGTCCCATTTTGTTGGTGTTGTGGGGAAAATGACATCACCCAAATCTCTCATCCCAGACTGAGGATCTCAACCCCAGATGTTCAGGAAGCCCTCACAGAATAAATATGGCCATCAGATTGTCCTGCACCACAATTATCCTGCTCCTTCTCCTTGGCACACACAGCTAGGATTCAAGACCCAAGGTTTTAAGGAACCCAGCTCTTGGCATGAGGCTGGGATTCAAAACCTACTCTTAAAGGACCAGGCATGGTGCAGTTCTGCTCCCCTTCTCTTCAGTAGAGCCTCTCCACTCTGCAGATGAAATGTCTTTGGCTGGCACCTGCAGGGTGTTTTGTCCTTGGGGAGGCAATAAGTCCTCTTACCAAAATATTTCATATAGAGTATTGTTCTCTCCCAGTGTGCCCCAGAGATCGCTACACCTTGCTATGCATTTCCTCCTTCTTCCCAAGAGTGTCCTCTGCAGTTATGTTCCAAAAAAGTTGTGCACTTTTGGAACCTCCAAGTTTGAGTTCCACATGCTGTTTACAAAAACTGGAACACTCAGTACTTCTTGCTCCCTGGTTTGTGGTCCAGAGAGGTCTTCCTCTTGTGCTAACTCAGTGCTTCACTATCTCAACCCCTCTTTCTCTATTTTTTTCTCTCCATGGAAAGGGTCCCCTCCCCTCTACATATCTGCAGCTTTCTCTCTCCCAACTCACATCCATACATCTTATTCCTTCCAAACTGCCTCCCTCCAACTGTGAATATCCTTCTTTCTGCAGATCAATTTCCTGGGTGTTCCGAGTAATTAGACCTCAATAAAGCTGTGTTTGAAGGATGTAGGAAGCCCAGGATCCCCTAATTCTGTGCCATCTTAACTCCCAACCTAAACAAACTATACTTTTATATCCCTTCCACCTTTTATGTATGTGGTATCACAGTTTAAGTTCTTTTATTTTGTGAATATCTTGTTGGATTTTTATTGATACAATTGATTTTTCTGCTTTTGTGCTTTAACACCTTTATTGGCTTTATAAGTAATCTACTAATTTTATTATATGTTTGAATTTAACTGTGAGTTTTTGCCTTCATAACATTCTTAATCCTGATTATAGCTTTTTCCTTCCCCTCAAATAACTTTTTTTTAAAACATTTCTTGGGTGGCTGATTTAATGGTGATGAACTCCTTTAACCTGTTTGTCTGGAAAACTCTTTATATTTCTTCTATTGTGATTGATAACCTTACTGGGTAGATTATTTTGGTTGCAATTTTTTTTTGTTCTTTTCTTTCTTTGCATCTTTTCTTTTCTTTTCTTTTCTTCTCTTTTTTAAAGTACTTTGAATATATCATGCTACTCCCTTCTGCTCTGCAAAATTTCTGCTGAAAAATTAGCTATTCTTTTGGAGTTTCCCTTATATATGACTGTTCTATTTTTTCTTGCTGCTTTTAAATTTCTCTCTTTATCACTACTTTTTGTCATTTTAATTATTATGTGTCTTGGTGCAGTCCTGTTTGGGTTATTTTGCTGAAGGCTTTCTGTGCCTCCTGGATCTGGATGTCTGTTTCTTTACACAGATTAGAGAAGTTTCAGATATTATTGCTTCCAATAAATTTTCTGCTCCCTTCTTTCTCTAAGATTTCTAGAATGTAATGCTATTATGCTTGATGATTTATCAGAGTTCCCTTAACCTATTCTTATCTCCTTCTTCTCTTCCTCCTCCTCCTCCTCTTCCTTTTCTTCTTCTTCTTCTTCTTCCTCCTCCTCCTTGTCCGCCTCATCATCCTCCTCTTCTCCTTCTCCTTCTTCTCCCCCTTCTCCCCCTTCTTCCCTTTATCTTTCTTATCTCCCTTCTTCCCTTCCTCCTCCTCCTCCAACTCGTCCTCCTCCTCTCCTCTTCCTCCTTTTTCTCCTCCCCCTCCTCCTCCTCCTTCTTTGCATCTACTTCTTATTGATGTTCAGCTTGGTTACTTTTTATTTCCCTGTATTCCAGCTCATTAATCCATTATGCCTCCCTTAATCTGCTGTTTATCCCTCTAGTGTAATTTAAATTCAGTTATTGAGGTCTTCGACTCTGATTATTTATTTAATATTTTCTGTCTCTTTTTTGAAGGTCTCACCAAGATATTGCACTCTATTCTCATGTCCAGTGAGTATCTGTATGACCATTACTTTGACTTCTCTATCAGGCATATTGTTTATCTTCATTTCATTTAGCTCATTTGCTGTGGGCTTTTCCTTTTTTTCAACTGGGATACATTTCTTATATTCTCATTTTGTCTAACTCTCTGTGTTTGTTTCTATGTATTAGCAATGTCAGCTACATCTCCTGTTCTTCAAAGTAGTGTCCTTATGAAGAAGAAATCTTGTGGTGCACTGTAGTACAATTGTTGGGAAAATGAATGAAGTTTTACACCACAAGATGGCCGATGGGACTAAAACAAGCTCTGGTCTCTAGCTTGGAGACCTCTTTTCTGGGTTCTTCTTGCCCTGTTTGCCGCACATGCAAAACCCCACCATAGATATGGAAGCTAACAAGTATAAATTACATTTTCGTCCTTCATTTGGAGCTCAGATTTTTGGAGAAGTGGTGTCCTCTGAGCCTGCTGGTGTTAAATAAATCTCCAATCCACCAACATCTCTGAGTGCCACTTGGTTTTTTTGGCCAGCATTCCAGCCTGGTTCCGTAACATATTTGGTTCCCTGACCAGGAAACCCAACTGTGCTGACCGAGGCCCATAGCAAGAGTGGAAGGGGGACCTGATCACTCCCTGGAGACCTTAATCGTCTCACAGGTAGAAAATTTTGCAGGAGAGAATGTAATAGCCTCGTGTGTGTGTGTGTGTGTGTGTGTGTATGTGTGTGTGTGTGTGTGTGTGTGCGTGTGTGAATGTGTGGCTCATCCAGGCTTGCCAGTCGAGTCCGAGTTTGTGGCTCCACGGATGGGCACCCTTAAGGTCCCCAAAAGTCTATGGAGTCTGAGTGGGCTCTCCTGCATCACAGTGAAAGGCATCCAGTCCAGGGCGGCATCAGATTAGACTCTGATCACAAGTCACAAACCTGTCCACTACGGGCAAGCCTCACCTTAAGTTTCCCTCAGGAACGCGACCAGTGAAGTATCTGATTGGTCCTCTCATCCAAGGGGATACCCTCCCTTTGTCTCCACAGCACCGAATACAAAAAAAAAATTAATAATGGGATCAAAACAGAGTAAGACTACGATTTTAAGGGTCATGCTCAAAAATTGTAAAAAAGGGATTTTCAGGCGAATATGGGGTGAAAATGACACCTGGGAAGTTAAGGACCTTTTGTGAACTAGAATGGCCCAAATTCAATGTAGGATAGCCTCCATAAGGGACATTTGATGCTCAAATAATGCAGCGGGTTTGGCTGATAGTCACTGGGAACCCAGGTCACCCTGATCAGTTTCCATACATTGACTCCTGGCTTTAAATTGCCCCAAACCCTCCACCTTGGGTGCGATTCATCCATAGCAAACGGGGCCAGGCAAAGGTTTTAGCTGCTTTATCCAGAGACTCACCCAGGGAGCCAAAGAAGGAACGCACCACTCCTCTATTGTTTGCAAGACACCCAGAGGAAGATCCCATCTTTCTGCCACATTATGACTCACCGTGATCCCTTCCCCCTAACCCTGAGCTTGAAATTTCTCCCCCATCTATCTCTCCTCCTCTCTCGCCTCCACCGCCCATCTCTCCTCCCCTCCCAGACCTGGAGAACCCTCCCCCACAAGGCCCAGTGGCCAGATTGAGTCCTCGGCCAGATGCAGGTGCTCTCCAGATGTGAGTCCACATCCACCGGTACCAAGAGGCTCTCCTCCAGGGGATCAGAACAGGGGCTGAGAAGCCCATAAATATGCCCAGCAGCAAGAGATTCCCCCAGGGATTGTTATAAGAGACTATGTGAAGCTTACACCTTGTTTACTCCAGAGAAACAAAAGAGCCACAACAAAAGGACAGGGAAGGTTTAGCTGCAAAAAGGGGGAGGCCCAGAACCTCTTTAGCAAGGGGTCAATGAGCCTACTGAAAGGAAAAAGGACATTAAAAGAATAAATGTCTCAACCAGGGAAAATCCCAGAAACCCAGCTAATATCAAGAGGAACCTTGAGAAGGGGACCTTACTGATCTGGCAGAGATGGAATCAAACTGAAGCTCTCTCCCTATTCCTCTGCCTAATAGATGTGAGGGATTCTCCTTCATTTCCCAGGTTAACAACTATAATTGAAGACAAGTGTGGTTAGTCTACCTTGGGATGGGGACTTTAAAGAATGTACCCAAGCAGTTGCTGAAACTCCATTTGTTTCGGGGAAATTCCCAGTCTTCTCTGGCCTGATGTGGACTGCATATTTCCACTTTGGTGTAAAAAACATGGTGTCTGCTCCTCTGAGTTAAGGTTTTGAATTAGATTTTCTTTCTCTGCTTTCTACCAGCACCTTGCCTCTTCTGCCTTCCCCTCCTCCTGGTGTTTCTGTACCAACTTGGGTGTGCTCTACATAACTGGTTCCTATACCCTCCTCAGTGCCTCAAACACCATTGGCTCCTCCTCCCATCCTCAAGATCAAGGAGTAAAGTGCATCCCCTTGAACACCTAGGTCTTTTCCAAATAGAATGAATTGCTAAATCTTTGACTACTGAACATAGATTTGTGTTTTTAACTTCTTATTGCAGAGAAATTAAGGCTATTTGGACCTATTGGAAAACATGTTTTTTACTTAATTGGTTCATGAATTTACCATCTAAAAAATTCTGGTGTAAACACCTCTCAGTTGGTTACTAAGTCCTCAATTGGAGACTAAGGTTTCCTAAGAGTTAAAATTCTGTGGAGAGTTAAATTTCTACTTAAGACTGATGGAAATAAGGAAAACAACCCTGTATGTATGAAAGTAGGAGGTATATAAGAAAGATATAAGGAACGGAAATACTTTTCTTTTGAGGGTAAAAGAAAGTAATTTTATCTTAAATGAGACTGGTTATTTGGAGAGAAATTGCTTTGGGACAAAGTTTGAAGGCAAAGGAAAGTTGTAGAAGGTTCATGAAGGAAAACCTTTGAAAGGAATTTTATGTGTGCTCAGGATAGACTAAGGTTTAGATGAATGGAATTTTAAAAGTACACTGGTATAAGGTTGAAATTCTGCTTTTCTCTCTGCTCAAATGACAAAGTTTTCTTAGACTATTGATCTGCTCTTGATAAGACAATGCAAAGAAAGGTTTGTCTTCCGGGAAAACAAAAGTTTTAAGTTTCATCTTTATCAGGTCTTTGATCACTTAGTTAAAACTTCTCAATGTTAAAGAAGCTAGGTTTTGGTAACAGCTATATAATGCTATACATTCACCTTTAGAATCTTTTATTGCCACCTTGATTAAATAAATAGTTTTAAGATTTTTAATCATCTATAATCCTATTAATATTATATTTATAACTTCCTAAGGTTTTAACAAACTTCCCAGGATTTAAATGGTAAATAAAGTCTTTTTGACCATTTATGCCCTTTTATTTGGGATGCTAAGTTCCCTGAAAAAAGCACTGTCATACAATGGTAAACCTGAGGTTGTATTGCACAGGTAAATGCTGTAACTGTCCAAATATATATGCAATTCCTAAAGTTTTATTGTTTTGATATAAGGTCATCACTTAATATTGTGATTACTTGAAGTGTTATGTGTCACAAAAATTACCTAATTTATTTGTAAACTGCATCATAATGAACTCTCTTCAGATCTTTAACAATGTCTATTTCTGAGATTTTGTCATTTATAATTGTTCTTATTCTCTCACAAAACATGTTTCTTCTTCAAGGAGATTTATAAAAAAGGACTTTTGGTACAAATATAGGTATTCAACATCTTTAAGATTAATACTAAAATGGGTAAAAATTTCCAGAACTAAAAAGCTACATTCAAATTAAACAAGAATTAGAAACACGGGATTAAATGAACTGAGAAAGATTATAGTTTTGGGATTCTTGTTAAAAATATTGCTGTTTCTCTAATGTTTGCTCTTCCAGATTAAGGAAACTTTCTCTTAAGGTATCTATTATATACAGAAATGTCATAAAGTATTCATTTGCAAATGGAAGCATTTGTCTTTTTTCTATATTTTATTCTCTATATTATATCTTATTCATCTCTCTTTCTCTCTCTATATATATATATACATATATATATTCTTATTCTCTATATTATAGTCTCTATATATTTCTCTGAAATTCAAAAACTCTCAGTGAGTATTCTTTCTTTCATGGAAATTACAATTGTTTGCATAAGTTCAATAAGAATCTGTTTATCCTGTAACAGGTCGCCATTGGAAATACTGGTTATTTTACCAAGGCTTTGACTGGAATATCATATTTGAGAGTGACACTCATAGACTCAGATATGACCAGACAGCTTTAAGGAACTAAGGTTGGCTTTATGAAACATGGAGCCATAAAGCCCCTTGGAAAATTTGGCCTGATACCTTACTTACAATGTTCCCAGCAGCCTCACCAGGTGAGTACAGAAGGTCACTTCCTGGCAGGTGCAGGAACCTCACGATATCTTGGGAACCTCATGAAGAGGAATTCGCCTAATTCTACAGGTATTGCAGGCCTGTCTGATGGCAAGTATTTGGCTTGGCTTCTGGCCTGGAGAGACTACTAAAAGTTCAACCCAAGGATTCCTTATAAAAAGTTCCAGAAAAGCAAACATTAAAAGATCCTCATGATCAATCATTATTCTTGATTAGCTTATATAAATAATTAGGCCAGGTTTGTTAAGACTGGACTTGTTCTACAAATGCATTGGTCTCAATTTGGCTATCTCTGGAAAGGGGGGTTTTTAGAAAAAAAAAAAACTATGTTTCAGCAATGCACCATTATGGATGTTAATTCTAGTTATTATTGTCTTTAAATGTTTGTTGTCTGCCTAAGCTAGACAACTTGAGGTAAACTTCAAAAAATTGTCACAGTATTTCATGTATAGACAATCTGCTTGTTGTTTGGTAGGGATAATAATAAGACCCCATGGCATATGATTATTTAAACAACTGGAAAACAGAATGGATCTCTACATATGCAAACCATATCTTCCGTAAACCTGATCTGACAGTTACCAGAAACCCACTCCTTTCAAACACTTGGAGGTGGACTTTACAGATATACAACCAAATAGAGGATTCTGTTTCAGGTATCACCCCATGGGTCCATCACTCCAGAGTTAAGAAGGCCAACTCAGAGGAACCCTCAACCTGGCAAAGTGATCCAGATCAAGTTAACCCACTTAAACTGATCCTCAAGAAGACACTGGCCCCTGAGATTTCCAGCCCTGCTCCAGCCACACCCCAGAAGCTGGCTGGCCTGCACACAGCAGAAGCTTGAGGAATCAACGTGTGGACCAAGCCCAGGGGTTCAGATGCAACTCTGACAGCCCTTACCCCTTACTGGGTTCATAGCCTTGATCTTGCTTCTTGCTGTTGGGCTAATAGAGACTGCACCAACAAACTAGGACATGGAATGGATGGAAGACTCCTTGGAGTCTAAATAAACTCCTTGGAGTTTATTTGACAAAACCAAATAAACTCCCTGATAGCAGTGTCCCTCCAAAATAGGAGAGCCCTCAACCTCCTCACTTAAGAAAAAGAAGGGACTTGCATCTTTCTGGGAGAGGAATGTTGCTTTTTTATACACCAGTCAGGAATAGTTACAACTGAGGTTAAGGAACTCAAGCAAAGAATTCAACATAGACAACAGGAAAGTATCAATCAATGGAAAGGATGGGATCTCACGGATTGGGCATCCTGGTTTCCTGCCCTGGCAGAGCCCCTCCTCTCCATAATTTTACTTGTATCCATCGGCCACTGTATATTGAATACCCTGTTACGTTTTATTGAAAACACTGTTGTCTCCAAATTACAGCACATATCTTAGCCTTTTGAGAATACAAACCTATAAAACTGAAAGGTGATGCCTAATAAAAGTTTTTTTTAAGGCATCAAAGGGAGGAATGTTAGAAAAATGAATAAAGTTTTACACCTTAAGATGGTCAATGGGACTAAAACAAGCTCTGGTCTCTAGCTTGGAGACCCCTCTTCTGGGTTCTTCTTGCCCTGTTTTCCATGCATATGAAAACCCACCACAGATATGGAAGCTGGCAACCATAAATTACCCTTTCCCCCTTCATTTTGAGCTCAGATCTTTGGAGAAATAGTCTGCTTTGAGCCTGCTGGTGTTAAATAAATGTCTGATCCACCAAGATCTCGGAGTGCCACTTGGTTTTTCTGCCAGCATTCCAGCCTGGTTCTGTAACATAATGACCCTTGTTTTCCAAAACCAGGTGGTTCAGAAGAATCTACATTATAGGTTGCATGCACCCTACTATTATTGGTGAATTTCACTTGTCTTCAGTATTCTGGGCTACTATGATCCACTTTGCCTGTTGTTGGCAAGGTTCTGTCTCTGTGCTGTTATGGGACTAGCCTGGGATTGCTGAGGGTTTGTAATTGGGCAGGGTAAGCAGTCAGACCAGATGTCTTCCCTCAGTCCATTGGCTGGGGCTATAGTTGAATTACTTGCAGGTAATTCTCCCTGACTTGTCCCCAGAGAGTCTTTCATAAGGTGGGGATAGCGGATCAAATGTCCATCCCTAGTGTATCTGTTGGCATTTAAGTTGCACCAACCTTCAGATTACTTTCCCTGCCTTGTCACCTGAGAGGCCTCAGTTGGTGGGCATGTCCAGAAGTCACCAGATGCATGCCCCCAGTCTGTCTCCCTGATCTGAAATCACACTTATTTTCAGGGTACCCTCTCTGTGCTGATAACTATAAGGTTAAGCTTGTAGGACTGAATGCACATTAGTGTATGGTTATCTTGCCTTCTTTTTAAGGCAAGGGTCATTTTGGAGTAGTACTGATCTGTGAAGAGGCTACTTGCAGGTTATGTCATGGCAGGAACAGCTTTGGAGGGATGCCTGTGGAGTGAGTGGATGGAGAAGATTCACAGAACTCGGGCATAGGTTCACCATGTTAGAAAAATAGGTAGAGAGTGTACACGCTAATCCCTTTAAATGTCCTAATAACTAGGCTGTGGAACATGGGGGAGAGAATAGGTACCTGCCAGGTATTTTGCTCTTGGAGAAGTCTCATAAAGATCCTTGCCCATCCAGCACACATGCTTAGATTAGTAAGTAAATCTTCACTTATACTCCAGTCACTTTTCAAATATCTGCTTCTTTGCTCTATCTCAGTTGGGTTATTTGTTACGCTAGTTCTTTAATGGCAGGGATGCAATTTCCTCTCACCTTCTGCTTTTCCAGAGATAATTCCACTGATTTTTAAAATACCCAAAGTTAAGTTGTAAAAATGCATGAAGTTAAACCCCACTGATGGGGTTAAACCCCATCAACCCTCAGTTTGTTCTTACTATTTAAGAGTATCGTATGGTTTGCCTCCTTCCACTCTGTAACTTTTTTCCCCCTTCTCCTCCCATCCTGGTCTTCTGTTGAGTTTCTCTAGGATCCACATAAGACTGAAATCATATGGTATCTGTCTTTCTCTGTATGACTTATTTCACTTAGCATAACACCCTCCAGTTCCATCCACATTGCTACAAATGGCCAGATTTCATTCTTACTCATTTCCAAGTAGTATTCCATTGTATGTATAAACCACATCTTCTTTATCCATTCGTCAGTTGATGGACATTTAGGCTCTTTCCATAATATGTTATTGTTGAAAGTGCTGCTACAAACATTGGGGTACAAGTGCCCCTATGCATAAGCACTCCTGTGTACTTTGGGTAAATTCCTAGCAGTGCTATTGCTGGGTCATAGGGTAGATCTGTTTTTAATTTTTTAAGGAATCTTCACACTGTCTTCCAGAGTGGCTGCACCAGTACGCATTCCCACAAATAGTGCAAGAGGTTTTCCGTTTCTCCACATCCTCTCCAGCATCAATAGTCTCCTGATTTTTTCTTTATAGCCACTCTGACTGGCATGAAGTGGTATCTGAGCGTGGTTTTGATTTGTATTTCGCTGATGAGGAGTGACATTGAGCATGTTTTCATGTGCCTGTTGGCCATCCGGATGTCTTCTATAGAAAAGTGTCTATCCATGTCTTCTGCCTATTTCTTCACTGGATTATTTGTTTTTTGGGTGTGGAGTTTGGTGAGTTCTTTATAGATTTTGGATACTAGCCCTTTATCTGATATGTCATTTGCAAATATCTTTTCCTATTCCATCAGTTGCCTTTTAGTTTTGTTGATTGTTTCCTTTGCAGTGCAAAGCTTTTTATCTTGATGAGTTCATTTTTGCTTTCAATTTCCTTCTTTTGGAGATGTGTCAAGTAAGAAATTGCTGGGACTGAGGTCAGAGAGGTTTTTTCCTGCTTTCTCCTCTAGCGTTTTGATGGTGTCCTATCTCACATTCAGGTTCTTCATCCATTTTGAGTTTATCTTTATGAATGGTGTAGGAAAGTAGTCTAGTTTCATTCTCCTGCATGTTGCTGTCCAGTTCTCCCAGCACCATTTGTTAAAGAGACTGTCTTTTTTCCATTGGATATCCTTTACTGCTTTGTCAAAGATTAGTTGGCCATGCATTTGTGGATCTAATTCTGGAGTCTCTATTCTATTCCATTGGTCTATGTGTCTGTTTTTGTGCCAATACCATGCTGTCTTGATGATTACAGCTTTGTGGTAGAGGATAAAGTCTAGGATTGTGATGCATCCCGTTTTGGTCTTCTTCTACAATATTACAATATTACTTCTTCAGCTATTTGGGTTTTTTTTGTGGTTCCATACAAATTTTAGGATTGCTTGTTCTAGCTTCGAGAAGAATGCTGGTGCAATTTTGATTGGGATTGCATTGAATGTGTAGATAGCTTTGGGTAGTATTGACATTTTAACAATATTTATTCTTCCAATCTATAAGCACAGAATGTTTTTCCATTTTGTTGTATCTTCTTCAATTTCCTTCATAAGCTTTCTATAGTTTTCAGCATACAGATCTTTTACATCTTTGATTAGGTTTATTCTTAGTTATTTTATGATTCTTGGTGCAATTGCGAATGGGATCAGTTTATTTGTCTTTCTGTTGCTTCATTGTTAGGTTATAACAATGCAACTGATCTGCACATTGATTTTGTATCCTGCGACTTTGCTGAATTCGTGTATCAGTTCTAGCAGACTTTTGGTGGAGTCTATTGGGTTTTCCATGTATAGTAACAACTTATCTGCAAAAAGTGAAAGCTTGACCTTATCTCTGCCAATTTTGATGCCTTTGATTTCCTTTTGTTGTCTGATTGCTGATGCTAGAACTTCCAACACTATGTTAAACAACAGCAGTGAGAGTGGACATCCCTGTCATGTTCCTGATCTCAGGAGGAAAGCTCTCAGTTTTTCCCCATTGAGGATGATATTAGCTGTGGGCTTTTCAGAAATGTTTTTTTTTTTTATGATGTTGAAGTACGTTCCTTCTATCCTGACTTTCTCAAGGGTGTTTATTAAGAAAGAATGTTGAATTTTGTGAAATGCTTTTTCTGCACAGATTGACAGGATCATATGGTTCTTTTCTTTTATTAATGTGATGTAATACATTGATTGATTTGAGAAAATTGAACCATCCCTGCAGACCAGGAATGAATCCCACTTGATCATGGTGAATATTTAATTTTATGTGCTCTTGAATTCGATTTCCTAGCATCTTGTTGAGAATTTCTGCATCCATATTCATCAGGGATATTGGCTATAGTTTTTGTTTTTGTTTTTGTTTTTGTTTTTGTTTTTGTTTTTGTTATTTGCTGGTCTCTGTCTGGTTTGGAAATCAAATAATGCTGTCTTCATAGAGTGAGTCAGGACGTTTTCCTTCCATTTCTATTTTTTGGAACAGCTTGAGAAGGATAGGTATTATCTCTGCTTTAAATGTCTGGTAGAATTCCCTTGGGAAGCCATCTGGTCCTGGACTCTTATTTGTTGGGAGATTTTTTTTAAACTGATTCAATTTCTTTGCTGGTTATGGGTCTGTTCAAATTTTCTACTTCTTCCTGTTTGAGTTCTGGAATTGTGTGGGTGTTTAAGAATTTGTCCATTTCTTCTAGGTTGTCCAGTTTGTTGGCATATAATTTTTCATAGTATTCTCTGATAATTGCTTGTATTTTTCCCGATTGGTTGTAATAATTCCATTTTTATTCATGATTTTATCTATTTTAGTCTTCTACATTTTCTTTCTGAGAAGTCTGGCTAGAGGTTTATCAATTTTGTTTATTTTTTCAAAAAAACAATTCTTGGTTTCATTGATCTGCTCTACTGTTTTTTTTTTTTAAATTATTATTCTGTATTGTTTATTTCTGCTCTGATCTTTATTATTTCTCTTCTTCTGCTGGGTTTGGAGTGTCTTTGATGTTCTGCTTCTATTTCCTTTAGGTGTGCTATTAGATTTTGTATTTGGGATTTTTCTTGTTTCTTGTGACTGGCCTGGATCGCAATGTATTTTCCTCTCAGGACGGCCTTCACTGCATCCCAAAGCTTTTGGGTTGTTGTATTTTCATTTTCATTTGTTTCCATATATTTTTTTTAATTTCTTCTCTAATTGCCTGGTTGACCCATTCATTCTTTAGTAGGGTGTTCTTTAACCTCCATGCTTTTGGACGTTTGCCAGACTTTTTCCTGTGGTTGATTTCAAGTTTCATAGCATTGTGGTCTGAAAGTGTGCATGGTATGATCTCAATTCTTTTATACTTATGAAGGGTTGTTTTGTGACCCAGTCAGTATGTGATCTATCTTGGAAAATGTTTCATGTGCCCTCGAGAAGAAAGTATATTCTGTTGCTTTGGGATGCAGAGTTCTAAATATATCTGTCAAGTCCATCTGATCCAATGTATCATTCAGGGCCCTTGTTTATTTATTTATTCTCTGTCTAGATGATCTATCCATTACTGTAAGTGGAGTGTTAAAATCTCCTACAATTACCACATTCTTGTCAATAAGGTTGCTTATGTTTGTGATAGTTTTATGTATTTCGGTGATCCTGAATTCTGTGCATAGACCTTTATAATTGTTAGCTCTTCCTGATAGATAGACCCTGTAATTATTACATAATGTCCTTCTTCATCTCTTGTTACAGTCTTCAATTTAAAGCCTAGCTTTTCTGATATCAGTATGGCTACTCCAGCTTTCTTTGAGTTCCAGTAGCATGATAGATAGTTCTCCATCCCCTCACTTTCAATCTGAAGGTGTCCTCAGGTCTAAAATGAGTGTCTTTTAGACAGCAAATAGATGGGTCTTATTTTGTTTTGTTTTGTTTTTACATTCTGATACCCCATGTCTTTTGGTTGGAGCACTTAGTCCATTTACATTCAGTGTTATTATAGAAAGATATTGGTTTAGAGTCATTGTGTTATCTGTAGGCTTCGTGCTTATAGTGGTGTCTCTGGTACTTTCTGGTCCTTGCAACATTTCACTCACAGAATCCCCCATAGGATATCTTGTAGTGCTGGTTTAGTGGTGATGAATTCCTTCTGTTTTTGTTTGTTTGGGAAAACATTTATCTCTCCTTCTATTGTGAATGACAGACTTGCTGGGTAAAGTATTCTCGGCTGCATATTTTTCCTGTTCATCACATTTAAGATTTCCTGCCATTCCTGTCTGGTCTACCAAGTTTTAGTAGATACGTCTGCTGCTACCTTTATGTGACTACCTTTGTATGTTAAGGCCCATTTATCCATAGCTGCTTTCAGAATTCTCTCTTTATCCTTGTATTTTGCCAGTTTTGCTATGATATGTCATGCAGAAGATCAATTCAAGTTACATCTGAAGGGAGTTCTGTGTGCCTTTTGGATTTCAATGCTTTTTCCTTTGCCAGGTCAAGGAAGGTCTTGGCTATTATTTTTCAAATACACCTTCATCTCTCTCTTTATCTTTCTCTCTCTTTATCTTTTTTGGAATTCCTCTAATATGGATATTGTTCCACTTGATTGCATCACTTACTTCTCTAATTCTCACCTCGTACTCCTGGATTTTTTTATCTCTTTTTTCAGCTTCCTCTTTTTCCATAATTTTATTTTCTCTCTTCTGCCTCTTCAATCTGCACTGTGGTCGCTTCTATTTATTTTGCACCTCATTTATAGCACTTTTTATTTCATCATGACTATTTTTTAGTCCCTTGATCTTTGTTGCAATACATTCTCTGCTGTCTTGTATGCTTTTTTCAAGCCCAGCGATTAATTTTATGATTGTTATTCTAAATTCTTGTTCCATTATATTGCTTAAATAGTGTTTGATCAAGTCGTTAGCTGTCACTACTTCCTGGAATTTCTTTGGAGGAGAACTCTTCCATTTCGTCATTTTGGCTAGTTTTCTGTCTCTAATGCATTTTAAAAGCTTGTTGTGTGCTCTGCACCTGTGAGCACTGCTATATTAAAGGAGGGTCACACACTGTGCAGGGCCTGGCCCTTAAGGAGGTGCTTTTTCTAGGATTGTTACTTGCTGTCTGTTGTTGAGATTTTTGTTGTTTTATTACCCTACTCATAGTAATATTTTGGACCCTCCACCAGATGTGCTTTCATTTGTTCCTTGGGGTAGCCCTATAAGGGAAAACAGATAGACAAACAGGAGACAAAAACACACAAACACACAAACAAATAACACAAACAAAGAAAAACAAATCCCTAAAGTCTAAACACACACACACACACACACACACACACACACACACACTGACTGCAAGTAAGGAAGAGGGTAGAGGTGGGGCTAATGAAAGAACACATACAGAGAGAGAAATGACAGGGGTGGGGGCAGAAAAAATAAACATTGATTAGGCAGAGAGACCAAAAGGCTTAATCCAGAGAGAGAAAAAGGAAACTAAATGAGGTGGGGGAAATGAAACGAAGATAAAGTTACCCAGACAGAGAAACTATATGACTTGGTTATTTCAGAGAGAGAGAAAGGAGTTAAAGAAAGAGGTGTAGAACATGTATCAAGACAATGGATTAAATATGTATGTTTAGACAGACCAATAACCAGAGTAACCAGTCTAGGGTAGGGAAGAGATAAGGAGGAGAAATGGAGGAGGGGGAGAATATATCTATATATCCAGAATTGACCTAGAGTTAATCCAGGCATTGCTGAATTGCTTGTCGGGAATGGCTGTCCACAGGGTCTGTGCTGCTCTGGTAGATACGCAATTTCCCAGTGCAAAGGGGCATGATTTGATGATTTGGTGTAAACTGGGCCCACCTCCACTATGGGCCTGGGGAGTGATCCCTAAGGGCCCAACTTGGTGGTTGGGGGGGAGGGTGGTGATTCCTGTCTCTTCTCCACAGAGCCAGACCTGGTGGACTCAGTTTGAGCCATCCTCACTGTGCCACAGCCGCAGATGGGGAGGTCCTTTTCACTCCACCAACTTCCCTGACAATGTCCTTGGCTAGGATTCAAAGTCCCTCTCCATGTGCTCTGGCACTGGGGAAGTGCCTCTCAGTGCTGTGATATGTGGTTCTGGCTGGATTTGTGCCACCACACTTCAGAAAGGACCACCTTATCCTACTGCAGACTGAGCCACTGCCCTCACCATGAGCCCCTGCCTCAATTCCCGCAGCAACCCCCTGGGGTGGAGGATGCAGACAGGCTTTGTCTTTTCCCACAGCACTCCAGGGAAATGGCAGCCTTTTCCTCCTGCAGACTGTGCCCTCAGTGCAGCCACTGTGCCTGGGATGATGGATGCAGGCAGGTTCTGTACTATTGCACAGATCTCCATGGAGGGAACCACTTTCTCCAGCGGCAGACTGAGCCCCTGACCTACAACCACACCCAGGTCTGGTTCCCCTCCTCCCCAGGTCCAAGAACAGTGAGCTGGCTCCAGTCCAAAGAAAGCCTCACAGTTAAAGATCAGATCCCTCTTATTCTTAGTCTGAGGTCTTTCTCCTATCCAGTTAGGGCCCTGTACTTCCCTAGCCACTCTTTCTCTTTCCCTTGTCTCTCCACAGAAGGGGGTCCCTACCCTCTGTGCCCATGCGGCCTTTTTTTTTTTTTTTTATCTTCCCCAGTTTGCAGTTACCCACCTATCTTTTTTCCAGCTTTCCCATTTTCTTCCTAGTAGATTCAGTCTCTTTGCCTCCCAGGCTCTGGTTTTCAAACTCTTTTGGCTTCTACACTTCTTTATTTAAGAGAAGCTGGAAGTATAGATTCCCCCTACTTCTCCACTATGTTGGCCCCTCCTCAGAATACTCAGTATCTTATGCAACCAAAGACCTGATAAGAACAAAACACAAAATCTTTGTTATAGACAGATTAGATTAAAAGTAAAGAAAAACCTTTATTTAAAATTTCTTGATAATAGCAGACCAATAATCTAAGAAATTTTTATTATTTTAACAAAGAGAAAACCAAATTCTAATTTTGCATCAGTTTACTTTTGATAATAAAACACTCTATTTTTTTTTTCCTTTTTAACCCACGTAAAATCATTCCAATATTACTGCACACAAAATTCTTTCTCAGGGGTGCATGGGTGGCTTGGTCGGTTGGGCGTCTGACTTTGGCTCAGGTCATGATCTCACTGCTCATGAGTTCGAGCCCCACATTGGGCTCTGTCTGGCAGCTCTGAGCCTGGAGCCTGCTTTGGATTCTGTGTCTCCTTCTCTCTCTGCTCCTCCCCCATTCATGCTCTCTCTCAAAAATAAATAAATGTTAAAAAAATAAAAGAAAATTATTTCTCAGTATTGCCTTTCCATAAAATTTCTGCAACTTTATACTTTAATTTAATTTTTATTTCAAAATTCGAATCATTAATCAGGTACACAGTCACATGTCTAAAATTTTTGGTGACATTTTTGATCTGGAAGTTGTGGACCAGATCTTGGGCAAGGAAACTTTTACACCAATTTGTATTTTAGACGGCCACATTCACTGGTGCTGGGGCAAGGTTGTTGAGTGTGAAGTCTGGTGCCAGATGTGTGTTGTGATTTTCCATAATCCCTCAAACACTGTCTTGCAAATTTTTTCTGGGATGGGCTGGCACCTGGCTGCAGTCTCAGGGGCACTGGCAGCAGCAAGGTCCAGCGGGCATTCCTGGGTACAGCTGATATTCAGCCATTGCTCATTTGGCCATTGCTCAGTGAGACCCTCCCACAGACGGGTGGAGCAGATCAAAGCCACAGTCCTTCAGAAGTAAGGGGCCAGGGAAAACAGCAGCATCTGAGACAAAACTCAGAAGAGAGGTACTGCCTGAGGCCTGGTCAGGGAGAGTAGAAAAGCAGGGAGCGGAGGAGAGCTGAAGACAGAGGACAGGTGTGCAATTGCTGATCTGGAAGAACAGACTGGGTAGCTGGGTGGCACCATTTTCACCTCTGCTGCGCATGTGCATATGCATAGGCACCTATCAGCACCACAACAATCCACCCCAGTAGGTTAGCAGCGCCATCTAGTGGAGAGTCGAGCTGTTACACTGAGCCCTGCCCAACTGGGCCAACTTCGCTCATCAAGAACACAAGCCTCATTGCCAGCTTAATTTATGGACTATAAACAGCTACATAGACTGACTTCTAGAGGAAAATGAAGCAATTTCAGCCCTACTTCAATCTGTTAGCAGGTTCATCTATTCAATTTTCTTTCTTTTTTTCTTTTTCCCTTTTACAATTCTTTTCTTTTTCTTGAATACAGAAAGAGAAAAATTCATTTTTATCTCCAATTTTTATTAAAAACATCTTTCTTTAATTTTTATTACTATATTTTTTACTTTTGTGTAATTTTTTTCAAATTCTACTTTACTTCCATCATTTTATTTTAGTCTACTTCAGTGTATTCACCTTTTCAAATTTTCAAACAATTTCCTTTTTTTTCTTTTCCTTTTTTTCTTTTCCTTTTTTTCTTTATCTTGAGTACAAAAGTGAAAAACTTCATTTTTACTTTCAATTTCTATTAAAATATTTTCATTTAATTTTTATTACTATATTTTTTGCTTTTATGTATATTTTTTTTCAAATTCTAATTTACTTCCATCATTTTATTTTGGTCTACTACAGTGCATTCGCTTTTTCAAATTTTCAAATGATTTTTTCCTCTTTTTTATCTTTTTCATTTTTTTCTTTTTTCTTAAATACAGAAAAAGAAAAAATTCATATTTATTTTAAATTTTTATTAAAAATATTTTTCTTAATTTTTCTACTATATTCTTTACTTTTGTGTATATTTTTTTCAAATTCTATTTTACCCCCATCATCGAATTTTAGTCTACTTCAGTGTATTCATTTTTTCAAATTCTCAAACAATTTCCTTTTTTTTTTCTTCCACCCCCCCCTTTTTTTTTCTCTAATCTGTAAAACCACTTTCAACACCCAGACCAAACACACTTAGGATCTAGCATCATCTATTCGATTTGTGTGTGTGTGTTTAATTTTTAATTTTAACATTTTTTTAATTTTAATTTTTAATTCAATTTTTCTACCTCATTAATTCCTTTTCTCCCCTCAAAATGACAAAATGAAGGAATTCACCCCAAAAGAAAGAGCATGAAGAAACAACAGCCAGGGATTTAACAAACACAGATACAAGCAAGATGCCTGAACCAGAATTTAAAATCACGATAATAAGAATACTAGCTGGAGTCGAAAATAGATTAGAATCCCTTTCTGTAGAAATAAAAGAAGTAAAAATAGCCAGAATGAAATTAAAAATGTTGTAACTGAGCTGTAATCACAGATGGATGCAGTGGCAGCAAGGATGGATGAGGTAGAACAGAGAATCAGCGATATAGAGGACAAACTTATAGAGAATAACGAAGCAGAAAAGAGGGAGATTAAGGCAAAAAAGCACGGTTTAAGAATTAGAGAAATCAGTGACTCATACAGAGTAATATTAATTTCAGGTGTACAATTTAGTGATTCAACAATAACACACAATGCCCTGTGCTGATGACAAGTGTCCTCCTTAATCCCCATCACCTATTTAAAACATGTCCCCACCAACCTCCCCTCTGATAATCATCAGTTTGTTCTCTATAGTTAAAAGTCTTCTTCTTGGTTTCCCTTTTTTTTCACCCAACGTTCATCTGTTCTGTTTCTGAAATTCCACATATGAGAAAAATCATATGGTATTTATCTTTTGCTATTTCACTTAACATACTATTCTGTAGCTCCATCCACATAATTCATTTTTATGTCTGATTTATATATAGATATAGTTATAGATAGATATAGATATGGATATAGATAGATATAGATGATATAGATATAGATATAGATATAGATATAGATGATATAGATATAGATGATATAGATACAGATATAGATATAGATATCACCTTTTCTATATCCATTCATTTGGTCTCTTCCTAAAATTCGGTTGTTGTTGATAATGCTGCTATAAACATTGGGATGCGTGTATCCCTTCAAATTGGTGTTTTTATATCCTTTGAGTAAATAACTAGTAGTTCAACTGCTAGATCATAGCTTCACTGTGTGCAGAAGCTTTTTTCCCATAAAGTTTACTTATTTATTTTGAGAAAGAGAAGTCACACACAAGCAGGTTGAGGGGAAGAGAGACAGGTAGAGAGAAAGTCCCAAGCAGGCTCTACGCTGTCAGCAAAAGCCCAAAATAGGGCTGGATCTCATGAACTATAAGATCATGACCTGAGCCAAAATCAAAAGCCAGATGCTCAACTGACTGAGTCACCTACACACCCTTATGCATTTTTTTTTATCTTGATGAGATCCCAGTAGTTCATTTTTATTTTTATTTCCCTTGCCTCCACAGATATGCCTAGTAAATTGTTGTGGTCAACATCAAAGATATTTTCAAGAGGTACTACTCCACGATCAAAGAATGGAATCTTGTCATTTATGACAATGTGGATGGAACTACAGGGTATTATGCTAAGTGAAATAAGTCAGTCAGAGAAAGACAAATATATGATTTCACTCATATGTGGAATTTAAGAAACACAACAGGTGAACATAAGGGAAAGGAAGGAAAAATAAGATAAAGGCAGAGAAAGAGGCAAACTAGAAGAGACTCTTAAATACAGAGAACAAAATTTGCTGGAGAGGTTAGGGATGGGCTAAGTGGTGATGGGCATAAAGGAGGGCACTTGTTGGGATGAGCACTGGGGGTTATATGTAAGTGATTAATTACTGGGTTGTACTCCAGAAACCAATACTACAGTGTGTATTAACTGACTTGATTTTAAATAAATAAATTTAAAAGAGAGAAAGAAAAAGAAGCAATAAAAAAATCCCAAATAATCAACCTAACCTTGTGGATCAGGATAAAAAAAAAAAAAAAGAAAAGAAAAAGCAAAAAAGAAAACCCAAATCTGGTAGAAGGAAGGAAATAACAAAAATGAGACCAGAAATAAAATAGAAACTAAAAAC
This sequence comes from Prionailurus bengalensis, assembly GCF_016509475.1. Taxonomy (NCBI): domain Eukaryota; kingdom Metazoa; phylum Chordata; class Mammalia; order Carnivora; family Felidae; genus Prionailurus; species Prionailurus bengalensis. Next base: position 23,780,573 of record NC_057355.1, read on the forward strand.
AAAACAAAACACGATATAACAAATCAATGAAACCAGGAGCTTGTTTTTTAATAACATTAACAAATGTATTAACTTTAGCCAGACTCATAAAAATAGAAGATATAATTGAAGTAAATAAAATCAGAAATGAAACAAAAAAATAACAACTGACACCACAAAAATACAAATAATTATAAGAATACTATGAAAAATTATATATAACATATTTGACAACATAGAAGAATTTGATAAATTTCTATAAGCACATAACCTACCAACCTGAAGCAAGAATAAATAGAAAATTTGAACAAACCAATTACCAACAATGAAATTGAATCCGTATTCAAAGAATTCCTCACAAATAAAAGTCCATGACTATGAGGATTAAGAGGCAAATTCTATCAAACATTTAAAGAAAGGTTTATACCTATTCTTCTCAAGGTATTCCAAAAATAGGACAGGAAAGAAATATTCCAAATTCATTGTATGAAACCAGCATTACCATGATACCAAAGCCAGATAAAAACACTACAATAAAGGAGAACAACAGGCCTATAAAAGTCTGATAAACATAGATGCAAAAATTCACACCAAAATATTAACAAAACCAATCCAAAAATACATTAAAATAATCATTCACCATGATCCAGTAGGACTTATTCCTGGACACAAGAGTGGTCCAATATTTGCAAACTAATAACTGTGATACATCACATCAATAAAAGAAATTACAAAAAAATATTATCTTTTCAATAGAAGCCAAAAAAAGCATTTGACAAGTAAAAAATGTATTAATGATTAAAACTTTCAACAATGTAAGTTTAGAGGAAACATACCTCAACATAATCTAAATATATAAAACTTACAGTGAACATTATACTCAATGATGAAAAACTGAAAGTTTTCCCATAAGACAAAGATCTCTACTCTCAACAATTTTATTCAACATAGTATTGGAAGTCCTAGCCACAGCTCTCAGACAAGAAAAAGAAATAAAAAACATTCAAATTGATAAGAAGTAAAATCTTCACTATTTGCAGATGAAATGATACCATATAGAGTGAACACTGAAGACTCTAACAGTCTTGAATTTATATAAGAACTTAGTAGGGCCACAGGATACATAGTCAATATACAGAAATTTGTTACATTTCTATACGCTAACAATAAAGCAGAAGAAAGAGAATTTAGAAAACAAGCCGATTTGCAATTGCACCAAAATAATAAAATATCTAGGAATAATCTTAACCAAAGAAGTGAAAGACCTGTACTCTGAAAACTATAAAACACTGATGAAAGAAACTGAAGACAACACAAGCAAATGGAAAGATATTCCATTCTCATTTCCTGGAAGAACATATATTAAGATGTCCATACAACTCAAAGCAATCTATAGATTTAATGCAATCCCTATCACAATACCAATAGCTTTTTCCACAGAGCTAGAGCAAATAATATTAAAATTCGCATAGAACCACAGAAGACTCTAAAGAGCCAAGGTAATGTTGAAAAGAACAATGAAAGTATCACAGTCTCAGATATCAAGGTATAATACAAACCTTAGTAAGCAAAACACTATGGTACTGGCAGAAAAAAACACATAGACCAACAGGACAGAATACCGTTTTCAATAATAAGCCCATGATTATGTCATCAGCTATTCTTCAACAAAGTAGGCAAGGATATACAATGGGAAAAAAGACAGTTTAAAAAAACTGGTGTTCAGAAACTGGACAGCTATATGCAAAATAATTAAAGTTGACCACTTCCTGTCAGCATGCATAATAATAAACTCAAAATGGATTAAATACCTCAATGTGAAACCCCAAACCATAAAAATCCTGAAAGAGAGCATTCGCAGTAATTTTTCTGACATCTGCAATAGCAACATTTTTCTAGATATGTCTCAAGGAGGCAAGGGAAATAAAAGAAAAATAAACTATTGGGATTACATCCAAATAAAAAGTTTCTACACATCAAAGGAAACCATTAACAAAATTTAATGTCAATTTACTGAATGAGAGAAGATATTTGCAAATGACATATCAGATAAAGGGTTAGTATCTAGAATATATAAAGAATTTAACACAATTGAACACCAAAAAAAAAAAAGTTTTAAAAATGAACGGACAACAAGAACAGACATTTCTGCAAAGAAAGCATGCAAATGGCCAACAGAAACATGAAAAGATGTTTAGTATCACTTATCATCAGGGAATTGCTAATTGAAGCCACAATGAGATATCTCCTCATACCTGTTAAAATGAGTAAAATCGAAAACACAAGCAACAACAGATGTTAACAAGGACATGGAGAAAAAGTAACTGTTTTTCTTTTTTGGTAGCAAAGCAAACTATTGCAGCCACTGTGGAAACCGGTATGGATATTCTTCAAAAAATTAAAAATAGAGTTACCATATTATGCAGTAATTTAACTATTGGGTATTTATCCAACAAATACAAAAACACTAATTTGAAAGATAGATGCACTCCTGTGCTTATTGCAGCATTATTTACAATAGACAAATGATGGAAACAGCCCAAATGTCCATCAATAGATGAATGTATAAAGATAAGATATATATACACAATGGAATATTACTTAGCCATAAAAAGTAAAATATTGCCATTTACAATAAGATGGCTAGATATGCAGGGTAGAGTGCTAAGTGAAATTAGTGAGTCAAAGTAAGGCAAATACCATATCACTTCACTCATATGTGGAATTTAAGAAACAAAACAAATGAACAACAACAAAAAGAGATAAACCAAAAAACAGACTCTTAACTTTAGAGGATAAACAGATGGTTACTAGAGGGGAGGTGGTTAAGGGGATGAGTAAAATAGGTGAAGGTGATTAGGAGTAACTTATATGATGAACAATGTGTAATGTATAGAATTGTTGAATCACTAATATGCAACCTGAAACTAAGGTAAAACCAGGCATTAACTGTACTGGAATTGAAATTAAAAAAAAAAAATCATTGCCAAGACCTATGTCAAGAAGCTTATCATTTATGTTTTCTTCTAGTCATTTTATGTTTTGGGGTTTATGTTCAACTGTTTGAGTTATATTTTGTGTACAGTATAAAACAGTGAAGGTTCATTCTTTTGCCTGTGGCTGTCCAGTTTTACATCTATAGTGGGTTTTTTTGTTTGTTTTTAATTTAATTTTTTTGTTTGTTTTTGACAATAGTCATTCTAGCAGGAGGGAGGTGATCTCTCATTATGGTTATGATTTGCGTTTCTCTGATGATTTATAATGTGTAAGTCCTTTACATGTACCTATTGATCATTTGTATATCTTGGGAAAATGTGTATCCAGTTCTTCTGTCCATTTTTATTTTTTATTTTTTTTTTTAATTTTTTTTTCCAACGTTTATTTATTTTTGGGACAGAGAGAGACAGAGCATGAACAGGGGAGGGGCAGAGAGAGAGGGAGACACAGAATCGGAAACAGGCTCCAGGCTCTGAGCCATCAGCCCAGAGCCCGACGCGGGGCTCGAACTCATGGACCGCGAGATCGTGACCTGGCTGAAGTCGGACACTCAACCGACTGCGCCACCCAGGCGCCCCATTCTGTCCATTTTTAAATCAGGTTGGTTATTTTTGCTATTGACTTGTGTGTATTACACATAAAGGGCTGGATATTAGCCCAATTTCAGGTATATGACTTGCAAATAATTTCTCTGATTACTTATGTTTATTAATGGTTTTTGGTTTTGTTTTTGTTTTTTTGCTGTGCAGTTGCTTGGTTATTTTTGCTTTGTTACCTTTATTTTTGGTGTCAACAGATAAAAATTATTGTCAAGACTAATGTTGTGGACCTTACTCATACATTGACTTCTAGAAATTTTATGGTTTCATGCCTTACATTTAAATCAAGTCAGTTAAAAAAATTATAAATGACATTTTAAATAGTTAAGGTTTATGACATCTTTATTTGTTTTATAATGTTTTATATAATTATATTTGATAGTGTGCCTTTAAAAATTATTTTGCAAACTGGTTTTAGTAATTTGAAATTTTAAACTATACAAGTTACAATAAAATGATTTGATTATCAAGATCATTTCAAAAGAAGGTAAAATATAGAAATATTAACTACTGAATATAAGTTTATTTACTTTTGGCATCTAATTTTAATGGTATGGAAAAGTTAAACATATTAGAGTCTGTTTTAAATGAGACATTATACTATTAAAAAGGCATATGCCTCCAGAAAATTATGAAATAATGCATTCATAAATTTTCTATGAAATGATATTCTGTGCCATACAGTTAACAATTACTTACATCTTGGTATTCTTTGTAAAATAAATGAGGTCAAAATTCTAATTAGTAAATGTAAACAAAACTAGGTCTAATCAGGACGTAGGAGAAAACCTCTGACATGGGGAAAATATAATATCTTTTTGATAAGGAAAAGTATGCCATATGTGTTTTTCTAAAGGGAAAATAGTAATTTTGTTCTAAAGTACAATTAACGATTCTCTAGGAATGAGAAAGAAGGTAAGAATAAGACAAAAACTGAATGGATATAGTTTTTAAGCTGTATAAGGATTGTGGGGAAGGTACTGTTTAAAACAAATCTTACAGTGTGTGCTGGTAAGATTGGGATAAATTCATGAGTTCTTACAGTTAGCTTTAGAGTTAATAGTATAATGACACAAAATTAGAATTAGGCTGTCTCTTTCTGCTACAAAAAATAAAGAAATAAATGAAATTATTTCTTGGATTATTGGTCCACTCTTAATAAGAATTTCTTTTAAGTTTTACTTTTCTTTTCAAGTATTTTGCAGAGGCCAGATTTTGTGTTTCCAAATTATTATCTCTGTTTCATGCTCTCTTTATCAAGTTATTGATTACTTAAGAAAGCCAAGTCTTCTCAATAATAAAGGAAAATATTTTTACAACTGTATAAATTCCTTATTCGCTTTTGAAATCTTTCAATTGTCATTTTATTTAAATGGATAACTATGGATCATTTTACAGTTACATGTGAGGCTATTTAATCAAGTATTGAAACTTTTGACATTGTAAACAGCTTCCCCAAATAAAATTCAAAGTCGAGTCTTTGGGACCTCATACTAACTTTGAAACTTGCCAGAGAATCCATGGATAAACTTAGAGGATTTGTCTCTCACTTGATAAAAAGGAAATATTAAACTAATTATATTTACTTGGTATGTTAAATTACATAAGAAGTGCTGACAAGAAGAAATAGCATTTTTTTTAGGTTATATGTGTGTGGGTATATGTTACTAATACAGATAATACAGAAATTGTATGATTTTCACACAAATTTGTCAATACCTTCATTGGACAGTTATGTTCATATGCTGTATACCACAAAAGGAATTACTTTTTCTTGTCAAATAAACTCCTACCTTATCGTTAACCATGGCCTTCATAAATCATTTGTCATTAACAAACAATTATTGTTTTGCTTTTTTTTCTATTCAAACACATACAGGCAATAATGCTACATAATGGTAACAACATGGATAACTTTGAAATGGTTCCTCTAGACTGTGTCATAATTTTCAGAAGTAACAAGCTTATATATTCATAAAAGTTCTAACCTAACACAGATTAGAACTAAATTAATACAGAGATGAACTAAACATTAGGCCCATTATAATTTTATAAATTTTATTTTAAATGGATGCTTTTAAATTATTGTTTTCTTTTTATGGTAGAAGGGATAATTTTTCACCTAGATGCATGTAACTTACAACATTTTGCTAAAATATGCTTTTGTGAACAAAGATTAATTTTTTTTCTCCCTAACTGATCTCTCCAGAATTCAAAATCTCTTAGTGAGTATTCTTGTTTTATGGCAATATAATTATATGCATAAGTCCAAAAAGAATCTGGTTTCCATGTGATACAACACATATGGAAACATTGATTACGTTAACAGGGTTTTGATTATAATGTCATATTTGAGAGTGACATGCATGGAATTAAATAGTATCACATAGCTTAAAAGAACTAAGGTTTACTTTAATGAGCCAATCAATGAGCCATTTTCCGCCCTTGGAAAAACCAGCCTATATGTGCCTTGTGTCTTCCTGCTTTACAAGTAAGCAAAGAATGTCACTTACTGGCAGGCATAGGGATCTAGGTATACATTCAGAATCCCTAGAAGAGGGAAATTCACCCAATCTATAGTTATTATAGAGAAAATTATATAGGTGTCAGAACTTTGCTTGACTTCCTAGCCTCAAGAGGCTTTGACCAATCTGAGATTTCTTTTGAAAAGTTCCAGTAAAGCAAACTAAAAAGACCTATGTGGCCAATCTCTTTTTTGTTGTTGTTGTACATATGTAAATAATTAGACCATATTTAATTAGAACACACTTGTTATACAACAAAAATTAGTCTTACTTTTATTTTTGATTGAAAGGTAGTCACTGCAGAGAGAATAATTATGTTTAAGTGGAAAACTATAATGCATGTTTTGGAATCCACCTTGCACGGTTTTTTGTTTGTTTGTTTTTTACAGTCCAAGTCAAGTCTGAATTTTTCTATTGTCCAGATATGGATTTTTTTATGTTTATTTTTCTTACACTTTTGAGAGAGAAAGAGAAAGCAAAAGCAGAGGAGGGGACAAGAGAAAGGGAGATACAGAATTGGAAGCAGGCTCCAGGCTCTGAGCTGTCAGCACAGATCCTGAGACAGGACTTGAACCCACAAACTGTGAGATCATCACCTGAGCCAAAGTCAGACACTTAACAAACTGAGCCACTCAGGGACCCCCAGATATGTATTTTTTTACAGTAGTCAAAATCAGTCACTCTAGCCAACACCCAAACTCCCCTTTTTGAAATTCAAATGTATGGGGAGCCCAGTGTGGCCAGATTGCTGTCTTAACTTTCATTCAAGGAATTAATTGTTTTTACTTCAGGTGGAAACATTCCTTTCTTTGGAATAAAGACCTCTACATCAGTAGGGCACAAAGTTGAGGGAACAGGAAGCAAACAGTGCCACTTCCATTTGAAAACTTTGATTCCTGACCCATTAATCCTGAATATAAAACAAACAGCACCATATATTGGATGCTGATTTGGTCCACATAAAGTCCACTGTAGAGCCTTGCTATAGTCCTGCACCATATACCCACTTAACTTGCTAGGCAATTGAGTTTTTTTAAGACTATTTTGCCATTTTATCAAGCATCCTCTTCAAAATGGTGAAGAATATGAGGAACGTGACCATGGAATTCCATGTGTGTAGGCCCATTGCTGTACTTCTTTGACTGAAATAAGTTCTTTTATATGAAACAATTCTGAATAAAGGCATTCTGTATGTACACAGATAGTTGATATGGTTGAACTATTGCATGTAGGCAAGAGGAAGTGTGCATTCCAGTAATGTGAAAGTCTTACCCTTCTAAGATGGAAGCAGTTCAGTGTAACCAACCTGCCACCTTGTAGCTAGCTGAACACCCCAGGGTTCAACTTAGTGTTGCTTCCTGATGTTGGTGGATCAGACACTCAGCCCTGGTAACTGGAAGTCAGCATGGTTGAGCCCATTTGTAACCTCCCTCCCTGCCACCATGGCCATTTTATTGTAAACCCATTAGGTGGACAGACAGGTATGGTTGGGGAAAAATCCTGGCTAGTATCCCAATGATGGGTCATACTGCCAATTTAATTATTTAAATCTTCCTTTACTGAGGTCATCCTGTGATGACCATTATATGGATGCAAATATTTTCAAATTATTCAGCCCATTTACACATGTCTATCAACATAATTTTCCCCAAAATTTCATTGTCACCAGTTTTATAATCATTTTCATTTCAAGTTTCCGACTTGAACAGTACCATTGACCACAGCTCATGAATCCATATGTCATTGCACATTTGATGAAGCAAAAAGAATGATCAAGTGCACTGCCTGACTTTCTACCACTAGAAGTATTTCCCTTCATCATTGTCCTTCAAATTGTCCCAGAGATGGGTTTCAGTCCTGTAGCTCTCCACTTTCGGGTGGTGTCTGCACAACCATCTGTAAATCAGCCCCACATCATGTCTTCCTCTGCCAACTGATTATAGGCAAATCCCCATTATGTGATAAGTGTAAGCTGGAAGAGAGAAGGAAGTATAGGGATATTAAAAACTGTGGGAATTTGGAACACTTCATGTAACTACTTGTGCCTTCATGGCCATCTCTGGCATAATCACATCTATACCATTATCTTTTCATGATGCAGTTTTTCAGTGCACTCACAACTTTATGACTAGGTCAATCATATAACACACATTTAATGACAATCAACTTCTATTACACGGTAACTTGGGTAGCCTATAATCAACCAATTAGTCTCTGGTAGGCCCAGTGACAGCCCACAAGGTTTACAGATGATCCAGACACAGTTCCTATCTGTCAGTGACACTTTGCAACCACTGGGTCTCCTGCAATACATAACCAAAGTGCAAGAACAGTTTTACACCAAACTGGACCTATTGCGGGGCCTCCAACCCAGTCAAACTAGAAGCTTTTTAAGTCACCTTATTAATAACTATTTTCTACTGCAAATGCAGTATTCCTTTTGTCTCAGCAAACACGTAATTAATCTTGGTTCTTTTGCTAGTTGGGTGGTCCAAATTTTTATTTCTGAAGTATCTAGGACATTATTAGTCTTTCTTGGATTGGATTGCTGTAGTTTTCCATTTACCTTAATTAAAGTGAATGAAAACAAGAGAAATCTTAAGGAATCTCTACTCCAGACCTACACATCTTTTCCTTTATTATTCTAGAGTAGTTCTGTTTTACTTTTGTAGTGATAGTGATTTTTGCTTTACTCAATTTTAGGCTACTCAACCTTCCCCTAGGCTCATCTGTGCACTTTATTATAAAATCCTCATCAGGGAGCCTGGCTGACTCAGTCATTAAGTGTCCAACTCTTGATTTCATCTCATATAAAGCTCTGCATTGGGCTTGATGCTGACAACACAGAGCCTGCTTGGGATTTTTTTTTCTCTTTTTCTATCCCTCCCTCACTTGCTGTCTCTCTCAAAATAAATTTTTAAAAATCCTTAGCAATAATTATGCTATATCAGTGTAGCAAGAGTCCCTTATCTTCTGTATCTTATCATCCTCAATATATAATCATATTTCTCGTATAATCATGTTTCTCATACACTAGGTGATGTCTGGTAAGCGTGGTTTGTCTTCAGTAAGACAAACAGGTAGCTCAATTTAGCCAAAATATCCTTAAACTCCATGTTACCTCCTAGTAATTTTCTATCCACTCACCCTCACCAGGCTCCTTAACTATAAAATTCAATTTGCCCATTGGAATTTACCTTTTTATATATGAAATACATTTTATTATATTTAAATAGTCCTGAATACTCTATTTTTTCTGTTTTAACTACTAGTCATCTCTGGTTTATCTTTAAAGTTATAGAAAAGATCAAATTCAACATCAGAACTCCAGATACTCACCCAAGATCCCAAATCTGCATCTTTGAAGACCTTTGCTTTCACTCCTAATTGATTGAAGATTCTTTGTTGAGTCCACTTCTTAAACTGTTGCTCTAAACAAATGTTTCTTAAATCTGGTAGTAATATACTGTGATTCCTAAGATGTTTATATTCTAGAAGATAGGATAGATTACCAGAGAGAGGCTAAGTTAATGTGCTAGGTTAATCAGTTTGTAAGAGACTTGATTAAAGTCCAGGTAAACTCTGCTATATCCAAAGCAAGCACCTGTGTATAAAAAGCTGGGATAGAGTGTCAGGCAAATAGAAGCTAGGTTAGAATCCCAAGTTACTCTATAATTATAAAGGTACCATCAGTTAAGAACATGAGAGCTTTTCAGTAGACTGAAAACCCTTGTTGACCATATAGCTTACCAACTCATGCTTCTCCCATTCTTGTTAACATAACTTTACTAGAAATAACTTAGGACATCAAAGACATCTTGGGAGATTAAAAATATTTGTGCTAACCCCTCCTTTTCCATCAAAGCTGACCCTGCTTCCTCCTATTACTTATTTAGATCTTTCCTCCTGTTTCCTTGAAACCTTTGATATGTTCCCCTCCAAACTCTTAACTCTTCTATCCCTTGACCCATTCATTGTGCCATATTTTTTCTTTCCTACTTCAGTCCCTCATATCCTGCCAGTCAGTTGAAGTTTATCCCCCTTACCATTATTTGAGGACTGTCAAAGGATTAAAGAAAAACACATCCTAAAGGTAAACACATCAGGATGAAAAAAGCAGAAGCTATTTATGAAAAAAATGTACAAACACTTTGAGATACAGCAAAGGCAGTCCTAATAACTAAGTACATTACAATCCAGGTAAATCTCAAGAAGCAAGAAACATCCCAAACACAACTTGACCTTACACTTAAAGAACTAGAAAAGAAGCAGAAAATAAATCCTAAAGCCAGCAGTGGAAGGGGACCAATAAAGATTAGAGCAGAAGTAAATGATACAGAAACAAACATTAAAAAAAGTAGAATATATCAATGAAATTAAATGCTTAAAAAGAAGAGAAAGGACCCAAATAGATAAAATAAGGAATAAGAGAAGATATCACAACCAACACTACAGAAAAACAAACAATAAGAAGAGAATACTATGAATAAGTATATGTCAATCAACTGGGCAATCTGGAAGAAATGGACAAACTCCTGGAAACTCATGCACTACCAAAACTGAAACAGGAAGAAATAGAAAATTTGAAAATACCCATAACCAGCAAAGAAATTGAATCACTTATCAAAAATCTCCCAACAAACAAGAGTCCTGGGCCAGATGGCTTCCCAGGGGGATTCTATCTGGCATTTAAAGAGTTAATACCTACTATTCTCCTACTGTTCCAAAAAAAAAAAAAAAGAAATGGAAGAAAACTTCCAAATTTGTTCAATGAAGCCAGCATTACCTTGATTCCAAAACATGACAAAGACCCCATTAAAAAGGATAATTAGAGCCCAATATACTTGATGAACATGGATACAAAAATTGTCAACAAGCAAATTAAATTCAACAGTACCTTAAAATAATTATTTACTATGATCAAGTGGGATTTACTCCTGGGATGAAGGGTTGGTTCAATATTTGGAAATCAATCAACATGATACACCATATTAATAAAAGACAGGATAAGAGCCAATGATCCTCTCAATAGATGCAGAAAAAGTATTTAACAAAATACATCTTCATTTATTGATAAAAATCCTCAAGAAAGTAGGGACAGAAGGAACAAAAGCTTTGCAACACTTTATGGTCAGTAGATGTGGTGAAGGAACAAAAGAAGGACAGTAGGGACAAAAGCTTTGCAGCACTTTATGGTCAGTAGATGTGGTGTGTGGGGATGATTTGTGTTGGTCTTCTGGAGGAAGGGCCCATTACTCCAGTTTTCAAAACCACCTTCCCTAGTGGAAAAGGTGCTTCCCTAGCATCTGCAGAGCACAGAGGAGATGGGGCATGGTGTAAGCAGTTTAAGCTGCCACTATTGGTGCTGTGCTGCTTACTGAAATTAGTTTATTCCGAGGGGTGGGTGAGAGAAAAGGCACTAGCCCTCTCCCTCCTAACTGGAGGGTGGAGTTTCCACCCTATGCTATTCAGGAAACCTTCAGAGAAGAGTGAACAATCTCCCCTCATGTGTTCCTCATGTCCCTCAGATCCCTGCCTTCACCTTGTCTAAGTCTGGGCTGTCAAACTTCCCAGCAAAGCAGTGTACTGGTGTTTTATCCCATTCAGGCTGGCTGAGTTTTGGAACTACAAAAGATAGGGACCTGGTGTGGCACATACCCCTCTCCCATCATCTGTGGGAGGGTCTTACCATGCTGGTGCTGATGCAGGTTTATCCCCAAGGGGAAGTTGCACCAATGCACAAGATCTTGAAGTTTTTAGTAAAGTTCAGCAAAAAGTCGGTGTCCAGGTTAGACACCCTCAGCAGGTATCTCTGGCCCTATGCTAAGGTGTGGGGGAGTGTAATAGTGCTTGCCAGCTCAGTGTCTCCTGGAAGTAAGTGACACCTCTCCCAGATACACTCCAAGAAGGGGTTATTGTGTCTCCCAGTGAATCCCAGGGGATCCTTCGATGGTGCTCTCTACTTCTAGGCTTCTGTCCTCCTTCTCCACATGATCACTGCAGTGCCATGTGGGCTCAATAACACCCATGGCATGGACATCTAAAACTCCTGTCTTTGAGCTCCACACATTGTAAAAACACAAAAATCAGACCCTCTTGTTTTCCTAGTCAATGGCTTTGGGGAAGTGTTTTCCTTGTGAGATCCCCTGTGTGCTAATCTCTCTCTCTCCCCTCTTGCTCTCTCCGTGATGAGGGTTCCCTCCCCTCTGCAGCACTCACGTTTCTCCCCCAATCATGTCTCCATACTTCCTACATTCCAGTTTGTGGCCTCTTCTTTCCCTCTAGATGTGCAGTTTGTTCTCTCAGTTTTCAGGTTGTAGTCTTGAATATTCAAAATGATTCAATAGTAATCAAGCTGTATTAGGGGGACAAGACAAACCTAGGGTCCTCCTACTAATCCACCATGTTAGCTCACACCTCTATTATGTTGTATTGATTGATGTGTCTACTTTTGTGCCAGTTCCATACTGTTTTGACTGCAACAGGCTTTGTTATATAATTTGAGTTCTGGAATGTGATGCCTCCAGCTTTGTTTTTCTTTTTTAAAATTGTTTCCTGCTATTCACGGTCTTTTGTGGTTCCACACAAATTTTAGGATTGTTTGTTCTACTTCTGAGAAAAATGTTGTTGGTATTTGGATATGGATTGAACTGAATGTGTAAATTGCTGTAGGCAGAATAGATATTTTAACAATATTTGTTCTTCAAATCCATGAGCATGGGAAGTCTTCCCATGTTTCTATGTTATCTTCAGTTTCTTTCATCAGTATTCTATAGTATTCAGAGTACAGTTCTTTCACCTATTTCATTAAGTTTATTCCTAAGTATCCTATTATTTTGGGTGCAATTGTAAATAGGATTGTTTTCATAATTTATCTTTCTCCTACTTCATCATCAGTGTATAGAAATGCAAAAGATTTCTTTACATTGATTTTGTATCCTTTGATTTCCTGAATTGGTTTGTCAGCTACCACTTTTTTAATGGAGTCATTCAGGTTTTCAATAAATAGTATCATGACATGTGCAAATAATGAAAGTTTTATTTCTTTTTTACCAATATGGATGTGTTTTACCAATATGGATGTGTTTTATTTCTTACCTTGTCTGATTGCTGTGGCTAGGACTTACGGTACTCTGTTGAATAAAAGTGGTAAAGTGGACATCCTTGTCTTATTCCTGACCTTTTGGGAAAAGTTTTCAGTTTTTTTCCCTATTAAGGATAATGTTAGCTGTAGATTTTTCACAGATGGCCTTTATTATGCTGAGGTATTTTCCTTCTAAACCTATTTTTGTTGAAAGTTTTTGGGGCGCCTGGGCGGCTCAGTCGGTTGAGGGTCCGACTTCAGCTCAGGTCATGATCTTGCAGCTAGTGACTTCGAGCCCCACGCCAGGCTCTATGTTGACAGCTGAGAGCCTGGAGCCTGTTTTGGATTCTGTGTCTCCCTCTCTCTCTCTCCCAACCCACTCGCATCCTGTCTCTGTCTCTCTCAAAAATAAATAGACATTAAAAAAAAAAGGTTTTATCATAAATGAATGTTGCACCTTGTCAAAAGGTTTTTCTGTATCTATTGAGGGGAGCCTATGGTTCTTATCCTTTCTTTTATTGATGTGATGTATCATGTTAATTTGCAAATACTGAACCATCCTTGCAGCACAGGAAGAAATCTCATCTGTTGTGATAAGTGATTTTTTAATGTATTGTTGAATTTAGTTTTGCTAGTACGTTCTGAGAATTTTTTTTCTATGTTCATCAGGGATATTGGCCTCAAATTCTCCTGTCTCTCTTATTTTATGGTGTCTTTATTTAATTTTCAAATCAGGGTAATTTTGGCCTCATAGAATGTCTTTGGAAGCTTTCCTTCCTTTCTATTTTTTTTAATAGTTTGAGAAGAATAAGTATTAAATATTCTTTAATGATTGGTAGAAATCTCCTGTAAAGCCATCCAATCCTTCATTTTTGTTTTTTTTTTTTAATTTTTTTTTTCAACGTTTTTATTTATTTTTGGGACAGAGAGAGACAGAGCATGAACGGGGGAGGGGCAGAGAGAGAGGGAGACACAGAATCGGAAACAGGCTCCAGGCTCTGAGCCATCAGCCCAGAGCCCGACGCGGGGCTCGAACTCACGGACCGCGAGATCGTGACCTGGCTGAAGTCGGACGCTTAACCGACTGCGCCACCCAGGCGCCCCTTTCATTTTTGTTTTTGAGGAGTTATTATTACTGATTTAATTTTTCAACTGGTTATCAGTCTGTTCAAATTTTCTGTTACTTCTTGTTTCAGTTTTTGATAGTTTATATATTTCTAGAAATTTATTAATTTATTCTATGTTGGCCAATTTATTAGCATATAGTTTTTCATATTATCTTTTATCAATATTATTAAATTTATGTACTTTATAGATTATTGAAATAATAAAAAATCAATAAGAACTTAATTCACATGTTTATATCCAGCCTGATATTAAGCTATGCTTGAAATGTATGGTTACTTTTTTTAAATATAATTTATTGTCAAGTTAACTAAGATACAGTGTATGCAATGTGCTCTTGGTTTCAGGGGTAGATTTCCATGATTCATCACTTACATACAATACCCAATGCTCATCTGAACAAGCGCCCTTCTCAATGCCCATCACCCATTTTCCCCCTCTCTCTGTCCCCCCATCAACCCTCAGTTTGTTCTCTGCATTTAATAGTCTTTGTGGGTTTGCCTCCCTCTCTGTTTGAAACTATTTTTCTTCCTTCCTTCCCCCATAGTCTTCTAAGTTTCTCAAGTTCCACATATAAGTAAAAACATATGATATCTGCTTTCTCTGACTGACTTATTTCACTTAGCATAATACTCTCCAGTTCCATACATGTTGTTGCAAATGGCAAAATTTCATTCTATATCATTAACAAGTAGTATTCCACTGTACACACAAACCACATCTCCTTTATCCATTCATCAGTTGATTGGCATTTGGTTTCTTTCCATGATTTGGCTATTGTTGAAAGCATTGCTGTAAACATTGAGGTACATGTACCCATATGAATTAGCACTCCTGTATCCTTTGGATAAATTCATAGTAGTGCTATTGCTGGGTCGTAAGGTAGTTCTATTTTTTTAATTTTTAAGGAACCTCCACACTGTTTTCCAGAGGAGTTGCACCAGTGTGCATTCCCACCAACAATACAAGAGGGTTCCCATTTCTTCATATCCTGGCCAACATCTGCTTTTTCCTGAGTTGTTCATTTTAGCCATTCTGACTGGTGTGGGGTGGTATCTCAATGTGGGTTTGATTTGTATTTTCCTGATGGTGAGTGATGTTGAGCACGTTTTCATGTATCTATTGGCCATCTGGATGTCTTCTTTGGAAAAGTGTCTTTGGAAAAGTGGAAGTTATCCTTTCATTTCTATTTTTTGAAACAGCTTCAAAGGAATAAGTATTAACTCTTCTTTGAATGTTTGGTAGAATTCCCTTGGGAATCTATCTGATTGTGGACTTTTGTTTGTTGGGAGATTTTTGATAACTGATTCAATTTTCTCGCTGGTTATGGGTCCATTCAAATTGTCTATTTCTTCACGTTTGAGTTTTTGTTGTGTGTGGGTGTCTAGGAATTTGCCCATTTCTTCCAAGTTGTCCAGTTTGTTGGCTTATAATTTCTCATGGTAATTTCCAATAATTGTTTGTATATCTGTGGTGTTGGTTGTGATCTCTCTTCTTTCATTTGTGATTTTACTGTTTGGGTTCTTTCTTCTTTTCAAGAAGTCTGGCTAAGGGTTCTCAGTGTTGTTGTTCTTAGATTCATTGATCTGTTCTAGTGTTTTTTTTTATTCTATATTGTTTATTTCTGCTCTAATCTTTATCATTTCTCTTCTTCTGCTGACCTTGGGGTTTCTTTGCTGTTCTGTTTCTAGTTCCTTTAGGTGTGTAGTTAGGTTTTATATTTGGGATTTTTCTTGTTTCTTAAGATAGGCCTGAATTGCAATGTATTTTCCTCTCAGGACTGCCCCTTCGCTGCATCCCAAAGCGTTTGGATTGTTGTATTTTCATTTTCATTTGTTTCCATGTATTTTTTAATTTATTCTCTAATTGCCTGGTTTACCATGCATTCTTTAGTAGGGTGTTCTTTAACCTCCATGCTTTTGGAGGTTTTCCAGACTTTATCCTGTGGTTGATTTCAAGCTTCATGGCATTGTGATCTGAAAGTATGCATGGTATGATCTCAATTCTTGTATACTTATGAAGGGCTGTTTTGTGACCAAGTATGTGATCTAACTTGGAGAATGATCCATGTGCACTCAAGAAGAAAGTATATTCTGTTGCTTTGGGATGCAGAGTTTTAAATATATCTGTCAAGTCCATCTAATCCAATGTATCATTCAGGGTCATTCTTTCTTTATTGATCCTGTGTGTAGATGATCTATCCATTGTTGTAAGTGGAGTATGAAAGTTCCCTGCAATTACTACATTCTTATCAATAAGGTTGCTTATGTTTGTGATTAATTGCCATCTAGCCTGCCAAGTTTCAGTGTACATGTGTTACTATCCTTATGTGCCTACCCTTGTAGTTTAAGGCCTGCTTGTCCCTGGCTTCTTTAAGAAATCTCTTTTTGTTTTTGTATTTTGCAACTTTCACTATGATATGCCAGTGAGAAGACCTATTCTTGTTAAATCTGATGGGAATTCCCTGTGCCTCCTGGATTTGGATGTCTGCTTCCTTCCCCAATTTAGGGAAGTTCTCAGCTATAATTTCTTCAAGTAAACCTTCTGCTCCCTTCCTTCTTCTTCTTCTGGAACTCTTATGATATGGATATTATTTACTTTTTAAAAATTTTTAAACATTGATTTATTTTTGAGAGACAGAGTGTGAGCAGGGGAGGGGAAGAGAGAAAGGGAGACACAGAATCTGAAACAGGCTCCAGGCTCTGAGCTGTCAGCACAGAACCCAACATGGGGCTCGAACCCACAAGCCATGAGATCATGACCTGAGCTGAAGTCAGATGTTTAACTGAATGAACCACTCAGGCACCCCAATATGGATATTATTATGTTTCATTGTATCACTTAGTTCTCTAATTCTTCCCCTGTGGTCTAGTATTTTCTTATCTCTCTTTTTCTTGCCTTCATTATTTTCCATAATTTTATATTCTATTTCACTTTTTCTATCCTCTGCTTCCTCTATCCTGAGGTCACTGCATCTAGTTTATTTTGCAACTCATTTAGAGCATTGCTTAATTCATCATGACTATTTCTTAGTTCTTTGATCTCTGCAGCAATAGATTCTCTGCTGTCTTCTATGCTTTTTTCAAGACCAACTATTAATTTTATGACTACTATTCAAAAATTTTGCTCAAACATATTTTTTATATCTATTTTGTTCAACTCCCTAGCAGTCCTTTTTTCATGGAATTTATTTTGGGAGAATTCTTCTGTTTCATCATTTTGGCTAGTTTTCTGTTCCTTATGTGTTTTAATACCTTATTATGTGTCTTTCACCTGTGAAAACTATTATGTTAAAAGGGGGTCACCTGGCCATTTAGGAGGTGGTTTTGGAGTGTGTTGTGTGCTTTCTGTTGTTGTGACTCTGGTTGCTTTGTCTGCCTACTTGTAGTGGTTGTTTGGGCCTTCCAACAGGTGTGCTTTGATTTGTTCATTGAAGTAACCCTGGAAAAAAAATTTAAAAGTGTGGGGGGGAGGTGGTGGAAGAATCCTGACCCCATACAAGGAAAGAAATGACAGGGGTGGGGGAAAAAGAAAAAAAAACAGTTTGAGAAATCCCTATCAAAATAACACCAGCATTCTTCACAGAGCTAGAACAAACAATACTAAAATTTGTATGGAACCAGAAAAGACCTTGAATAGCCAAAGCAATCTTGAAAAAGAAAACCAAAGCTGAAGGCATCACAACCCAGGACTTTAAGGTTTATTTTAAAGCTATAATCATCAGACAGTATGGTACTGGCACAAAAACAGATGCTCAGATCAGTGGAACAGAATAGAGAACCCAGAGATGGACCCACAAATGTATGGCCAACTACATTTTGACAAAGGAGGAAAGAATATCCAATGAAATAAAGACAGTCTCTTCAGCCAATGGTGCTGGTAAAACTGGTCAGAAACATGGAGAAAAATGAACCTGGGCCACTTTCTTACACCATAGACAAAAATAAATTCAAAATGGATGAAAGACCTAAATGTAAGACAGGAAGCCATCAAAATCCTAGAGGAGAAAGAAGGCAAAAACCACCTTATCCTCGGCCACATCAACTTCTTACTAAACATGTCTCCAGAGGCAAGGGAAACAGAAGCAAAAATGAACTATTGGGACCTCAAGATAAAAAGCTCATGCACCGTGAAGGAAACAATCAGCAAAACTAAAAGGCAACTGACGGAATGGGAGAAGATATTTGCAAATGACAATTTGTAAAAATTTATGTGGATATCAGTTAAACGGTTAGTATCTAAAAATCTGTAAAGATCTTATCAAGCTCCACACCCAAAAAACAAATAATCCAGTGAAGAAATGGACAAAAGACAGGAATAGACCCTTCTCCAAAGAAGACATCCAGATGGCTGACAGACACATGAAAAAGTGCCCAATATCACTCATCATCATGGAAATACAAATTAAAACTACAATGAGATACCACCTCACACCTGTCACAATGGCTAACATTAACAACTCAGGCAACAACAGATGTTGGCAACGATATAGAGAAAGAGGATCTCTTTTGCAGTGTTAGTGGAAATGAAAACTGAGCAGACACTCTGGAAAACAATATGGAGATTCATCAAAAACTTAAAAATAGAACTACCCTATGACCCAAAAATTGAACTGCTAGGTATTTATCCAAGGGACAGAGGTGTGTTGTTTCAAAGGGGCACACATACCCCAATGTTTATATCTGTGCAATAGACAATAGCCAAAATATGGAAACAGCCCAAATTTCCATCAATGTATGAATGGATAAAAAAGATGTTGTATATATATATATATATATATATATGTATACACACACACACACACACACATATATATATATATATACACACAATGAGTATTACCTGGCAATCAAAAAGAATGAAATCTTGCCATTTGCAACTATGTGGACAGAACTAAAGGGTATTATGCTAAGCAAAATTAGTCAGTCATGGAAAGACAAATATCATATGAACTCACTCATGAGAAATTTAAGATACTAAACAGTTAAATATAATGGAAGGGAAGTAAAAATAATATACAAACAAGAAGGGGGATAAAACATAAGAGAGTCTTTTTTTTTTTTTTTTTTAATTTTTTTTTTTCAACGTTTATTTATTTTTGGGACAGAGAGAGACAGAGCATGAACGGGGGAGGGGCAGAGAGAGAGGGAGACACAGAATCGGAAACAGGCTCCAGGCTCTGAGCCATCAGCCCAGAGCCTGACGCGGGGCTCGAACTCACGGACCGCGAGATCGTGACCTGGCTGAAGTCGGACGCTTAACCGACTGCGCCACCCAGGCGCCCCGAGAGAGTCTTAAATATAGAGAACAAACAGAGGTTTTCTGGAGGGGTTGAGGGAGGGGGGAAGGGCTAAATGGGTAAAGGACATTAAAGAATCTCCTCCTGAAATTCTTGTTGCACTATATGTTAACTAACTTGAATGTAAGTTTTAAAATTAACTAATTAATTGATTAAAAGAGAAGATCAATAAAATTTCCCTTTTTCCCCCAGAAAAATAAAAGAAAATGAAAAGAAAAGAAAAGGGAAAGGAAAAGAAAGGAAAAGAAAAGAAAAGAAAGACTGACCATTCAGAGAAACAGAGAAACTATCTGGCTTTGTCCAGTAAGAGAGAGAGAGAGGAAAATAAAGAAGGAGACACAGAAGAGGTGTAAAAAGAATAGATTAAAAATGTCTGCTTAAACAAACTACCAACCAG
This sequence comes from Prionailurus bengalensis, assembly GCF_016509475.1. Lineage (NCBI taxonomy): Eukaryota > Metazoa > Chordata > Mammalia > Carnivora > Felidae > Prionailurus > Prionailurus bengalensis. The sequence continues at coordinate 23,800,578 of NC_057355.1, forward strand.
AATAACCAGAATAGAGAAGGGAAGGAAAAACCAGAAGAAAAGGAAGAAGAAAAAAGAATATATAGATAGATATAAATATAGATGTAGATACAGATAGAGTTTACATCTATATCTATCTTTGTATATATATAAATATATATATACATCTTATATCTTTATACATATCTTATATCTTTATATATAGATGTAGATATAGATATATATAATATCTATATATATCTTTATATATATATATATCTGTATCTATTATCTATAGATATCTATATATATCTTTATATATATATATATATATATATATATATGATAAGAATCGACCAAGAATCACATCAGAAAATGCAAAGCTGCTAGACAGATATCTGATGGTGCCTTGGAACTGGTGGCCATGCTGGTCTGGGGGAGGGACTCTCTGGTTGGGCAGTGTCAGTCTCGTTCCTGTAGATATGCTGTTACCAGGCACAGAGGGGCATGGTTTGATGTGGCTAGTCCCCCCTCCATTGTGGGCCTGCTGTCCATTCCTTGAAGCCCCACCTTGTTGATGATGGGGAGATCATTACCCCAGTCTCTACCCCCTCCTCCGGACTGGGTGTCCTAAACCACTCTGTTACGCCTGTCCTCACAGTGCCACGTGGGTGCAAGTGTGCCAGTTTCTTCTTCTCTACAGTCTCCTATGCCTCCCAGGTGCTCGGCTCAGATTCAAACCATGATGTCTTAAAGGATCCTGCTCCACACACCCTGGTTCCATGGTAGAGCCACTCCACCCAGCCAGCCGACAAGGGACCTCTTGCTGGTGGGCACCTGCAGGGCCTTTTGTCCTTGGAGCATCTTCCCTTTTCACTAGCTAAACTTGGGCATCTTTGTCCTATAATGGCTTTCCACTTCTAACTTTTCTTGGATGCTTTAATCCTGTGGAGGCGGCTTTCCACCCTAAGCCTTGTTGGACTTAATAACTGGCCTTGGGCGTGTTTACCCTGTGGCAGCTTTCCACTCTAAGCCTTGTTAACCTATTGGTGCAAGTGTACAGAATTCTTAAACTGACTTCCCATAACCCAAGGCTAAGGTAAACAGTCTTGGAGTTGGCAACTTTTGAAGGTTACTTGCAGGCATAGTGTACTGTTACTGGGTTAGGTAGCAAGTGTCTGTGTAACCCTGTCTCAGTGCTTATTCAGGGGGGCAGGGGAGGAAAACAGTGGTTGCCTGCTTCCTTGTTTTCAGAGAAGTTATCCAAGTTGCTCCAAAATGTTTATGAACAGATCTATCTCCTGTTTGCCCAGGCATTGTGTAGATTGTCATTATTATGTTGCCTCTACAGGCAGGCTGTTTTCTCTTTAAGGATAAAGACCCAGATATCACTTACCCTCATGCTCATCACGTGTCTAGTCAGCTGTCTTTTAAAGCTCCAGGTTCCAGGCCCCACTAGTTGTAAAAAGTCACATAATAAGCCCCTCTGGTTTTTAAAGTCACACGTTATGAGAGGGGAGGAGCCAAGATGGCAGAACAGCATAAAAGTTTTTTTGTGTGTGTGTGTCTTGCATCCATGAAATACAACCAGATCAACATTAAACAATCCTGCACACCTAGAAAACTAATTTGAGGATTAACACAACAATCTGCACAACCTGAACCACAGAATTCAGCAGGTACATGGTGCAGAGAGATGAACTGGGGGAGAGAGGAGCTGTGGAGGGCAGGGAGTGGTTTTTGCATATGGAGAGAGGATGGAGGCAGGGGTGGGTAAGAATATGGGAAAAGCAAATCCACCAAAAGCATCTGGAAAGAAAGTGGTAAGTGAAAACAACCACAGGGACTGAACTAAAACGGGAGAAAGGAGAAAGAAGATGGTTTAAATCCCATTAAGACTCTATAAAAGGGGAAAACAGAGTCTGAAACTCCACAGCTCAATACCTGGCAGTGCTCTGGTGAGAAGAGTGAATCCACAGAAGCAGAGTGAAGTCACAGGGAGAGACAGCTCCCCTGTTGGGAGGACACGTAGCAGAGGCTGTGTGTCTCCCCCAAAGGGAAAGGCCCCAGTGGACTTGGGAGAAAAAACACATTCACTGGTGCTGGAACAAGGTCACTGGGGGTGAAACCTGGTGCCAGATGCGTGTTGTGATTTGTCATAATCCGTGACACGCTGCTGCTACACAATGACATGAACTTTTACAGGCGGGCTGGCACCCAGCCGCAGTATCTGAGCATCAGCAGCAGAATGTTCCTGGATGCAGCCAGCACCTGGCTGTTGCTTGGTAAGACTCTCCCACAGAGAGACAGAACTAGTCAAAGCCACAGTCCCTCAGAAACAAGGTGTCAGGAAAAACAGTCACATCTGAGATAAAACTCAGGCAGGAGATTCTGCTTGGGGCCTGGTCAGAGACAGTGTAAAACAAGAAGTGCATGGAAACCAAAGACAAAGGACAGGTGCCCAATTGCTGATTGGGGAGAACCGAGTTCCAATACTAGACATTGGGTAGCTGGGTGGTGCAATTTTCACCACTCCTGTGCATGAGCATACACACCTATAAGCGCCACAACAATCCACTCCAGTAAACTAAGGAGTACCATCTAGTGGAGAATGGAGCCGTTACACTAAACCCCGCCCAATGGGCCACACAAATCTCTCCTCTCCACTTGCTTAGTTTATGGACTATAAAGTGCCTCATAAAAAAAAAGGGGGGCGCCTGGGTGGCTCAGTCGGTTAAGCGGCCGACTTTGGCTCAGGTCATGATCTCACGGTCCGTGAGTTTGAGCTCCGTGTTGGGCTCTGTGCTGACAGCTCAGAACCTGGAGCCTGTTTCATTCTGAGTCTCCCTCTTTCTGCCCCTCCCCCGTTCATGCTCTGTCTCTCTCTGTCTCAAAAATAAATAAACGTTAAAAATTTTTTTAAAAAGTGCCTCATAGTTTGACTTCTAGGGGAAAACGAAGTAATTTGAGTCAATTTCACTTGGTTAGCCTATTCATTCTTTAGTTGGATGTTCTTTAGTCTCCAAGTATTTGTTACCTCAACAAATTTTTTCTTGTGATTGATTTAGAGTTTCATAACGTTGTGGTCTGAAAATTTGCATGGTATGATGTCAATCTTTTTGTACTTGCTGAGGGCGGATTTGTGTCCCAGTATGTGGTCTATTCTGGAGAACGTTCCATGTGCACTGGAAAAGAATATATATTCTGCTGCTTTAGGATGAAATGCTCTGAATATATCTGCTAAGTCCATTTGGTCCAGTGTGCCATTCAAAGCCATTGTTTCCTTGTTGATTTTTTGATTAGATGATCTTTCCATTGCTGTAGGTGGGGTGATGAAGTCCCCTACTATTATGACATTATTATCAATGAGTTTCTTTATGTTTGTCATTAGTTATTATGTTAATTTGTTTTTATGTTTTATTTGTTAATAATTTGTTATTATGTTATTAATTGATTTATATATTTGGGAATTATCACAATTTGGCACATAAATGTTTACAACTTTTTTATGTTTTATTTGTTAATTTGTTATTATGTTATTAATTGATTTATATATTTGGGCGTTTCCATATTTGGCACATAAATGTTTACAATTTTTAGGTCTTCTTGGTGGATAAATCCCTTAATTATAATATAATGCCTTCTTCCTCATGATATAATCTTTATTTTATTTTATTTATTTTTTTAAATATAAAATTTATTGTCAAATTGGTTTCCATACAACACCCAGTGATCATCCCAAAAGGTGCCCTCCTCAATACTTATCACCCACCCTCCCCTCCCTCTCACCCCCATCAACCCTCAGTTTGTTCTCAGTTTTTAACAGTCTCTTATGCTTTGGCTGTCTCCCACTCTAATCTCTTTTTTTTTTCTTCCCCTTCCCCATGGTCTTCTGTTAAGTTTCTCAGGATCCACATAAGAGTGAACACATATGGTATCTTTCTCTGTATGACTTATTTCACTTAGCATAACACTCTCCAGTTCCATCCACGTTGCTACAAAAGGCTATATTTCATTCTTTCTCATTGCCATGAAACTGGACCACTGTCTTACCCCACACATAACGATAAATTCAAAATGGATTAAAGACCTAAATGTGAGACATGAAACAATGAAATCTAGAGGAGAACACACTCAGTGACATCTTTGACATGTGCCATAGCAACCTTTTACTACATATATCTCCTTAAGCAAGGGAAACAAAACCAAAAATAAACTATTGGGACTTCATCAATATAAAAAGCTTCCACACAGCAAAGGAAATAACCAACAAAAGTGGAAAACAACCTATTGCATGGAAGAAGATATTGGCAAATGACATTTATGACAAAGGGTTAGTATCCAAAATCTGTAAAGAACTTATCAGGAGTAGTTAAGATGGCAGTGTAGTTGGGAGACCTTATACTTACCTCATCCTTGAAGCACAGCTAGATAAATATCAAATAATTCTGAACACCCAAGAAATCCATCTGAGGACTGAGAAAAATTTCACATCTAGAGGTAGAAAAATGGCCATATCATGGAAGATAGGAGCTGCAGAGTTTTGATTTGGGAAAAAAAAAAAGATTGTCAATGATATTAGCCCTTATGAAGAGAGAGAGAGAGAGAGAGAGAGAGAGAGAGAGAGAGAGAAAGCATCATGCAGGGGATTGTAGAGGATAAACTCTCCCCCAAAACTCTTGACCGGGAAAAATAGAGGATTGCTTTTCACAAATTTTACAAGCAGCAGACCTCAAAGTCTGAAATTTTAACGTTTATTTATTTTTGAGACAAAGAGAGACAGAGCATGAACGGGGGAGGGTCAGAGAGAGGGAGACACAGAATCTGAAACAGGCTCCAGGCTCTGAGCTGTCAGCACAGAGCCCGACGCGGGGCTCGAACTCACGGACCGCGAGATCATGACCTGAGCCGAAGTCGGACGCTTAACCGACCGAGCCACCCAGGCGCCCCAAAGTCTGAAATTTTAGAAGTCCATGCATTGCCAAGGTTGTACCCAATGGTCTTGATGGTGTTCCTGTGGGCTGTGGGGAAGGAGGGCAGAGGCTCTGGAGTGGACAGTATGGTCTGAAGATCTCCTGGGTTGCACAAGGAGAAACCATTCTTCTTGGATGGCATTTGGGAGAGGTAGCACATCTGACAGGACAAAAGAGATGGCAGACACCGTTGGGAAGCCTCATTAATTAGCATAGCAGCAGAGGCCAGTGTTGAAGGCAGCTAACCTTGAAGCCAGATTTTGGCTGCACTTAACCATAAACCCATGCATCTGCACAGTTTTAAGACTACTTTCCTGGGACAACCCGGCACCAGCCACAGCCCAGTACGACCCATCCTCAGAGGATTAGCCTGGGTCCACACCCTGCCAGGTCCCTAAAATTTGGAATTTTTGAAACCCAGCCATGTTTCTGAGATAAAACACAGGAGTACTGTACCGCCAGGGAGACAGATGGCTCAGACACAGACAGAGTGAAAGCAGGGTTCTGACAGAAGCTTTGGACACAAGAGGGGACATTGTTATGCTCTATCGTGAGGGTTTCCTGAATGGCAGCAGGTGTGAAATCACCTCACCATGGATGAGAGAGCAAGGGATGCCATTTTACCGACCTTCCAATCATCATTCACAGACTTCAGTGAGCAACACAGCACCCTTTTTGACCTTGTCTGCAGCACCTTCTTGCTAGACACATCTACGGAGGCAAGGAAAACAAAAGTAAAAATGAACTATTGAGACTTTATGAAGATATAAAGCTTCTGCCCATTGAAGGATACAATCAGGAAAATTAAAAGTCAGCCTACAAAATAGAAGAAGATATTTGCAAATTACACATCTTATAAAAGCTTAATATCAAAATCTATAAACTTATGAAACTCAACACCTCAAAAATAAATAATCTAGTTTAAAATGGGCAGAAGTGAATAAACATTTTTCCAAAGAAGACATACAGATGGCTAACAAACAAATATATGAAAAGATGCTTTAGGTAACTCATCATCAGGGAAATACAAATAAATAGTACTATGAGATAACACTTCACACGAGACAGAATGGCTAAAAGTAACAACTCAGGAAACAATAGATGTTGGCAAGAATAGGGAGAAAGGGGAACACTCTTGCACTGTTGGTGGGAATACAAACTGGTGCAACCATTCTGGAAAACAGTATGGAGGCTCCTCAAAAAGTTAAAAATAAAACTTCCCTGTGACTCAGCAATTGAACTGCTAGGGATTTACCCAAAGGTTACAAAAATACTGATTCAAAGGGGCACATGCACCCCAATGTTTATAGCAGCATTATCAACAATAGCCAAATTATGGAAATGGCCCAAATGGTCATTGACTTGTGAGTAGAAAAAGATGTGTATGTGTATCTCACTTGCTTTTGTTTACATTATTATTATTATTATTATTATTTGTTACATATGTGTGTGTATGGGAATATTACTCAGCAAACAAAAAGAATGAAATCTTGCCATTTGCAATAATGTGAATGGAGCTATAGTGTATTATGCTAAGCAAAACAAGTCAGAGAAAGGCAAATAGCATATGATTTCACTCCTATGTGAAATTTACAAAACGAAACAGGTTAACATATGGGAATGAGGGGAAAAAAAGTAAGAGATAAAGAAACTATAAGTAACTCTTAACTATGTACAACAAACAGGGTTTTTGGAGGGAGTTGGGTAGCAGATGGGCTAAATGGGTGATGGGTATTAAGGAGAGCACTTGTTATGATGAGCACTGGGTGCTATATGTTAATGATGAATCACCTGCTTTATGCACCTGAAAACAATTTTACCATATATGTTACCTAACTAGAATTTAAATAAATACCTGAAAAACAAGCAACCAAAAAAAAAGAAACTAAAAAATAAAATTTCATTTAATTGTTAATTGCTTTTGGTACTATAGATATTTTAATAATATTATTTATTACAATTCAAGAGCATGGTACATGTTTCTATTTGTATTGTTTTCAATTTTTTCATCAATATTTTATAGTGCTCAGAGTATAGGTTTTTCACCTCCTTGGTGAAATTTATGCCTAATTATTTTATTCTTTTAGATTCACTTGTAAATGGGATTATTTTTCTTTATTTGCCTTCATGCTACTTTATTATTAGTGTACATAAATGCAACATTTCTTTGCATTGATTTTGTATACTACAATTTACTGAATTCATTTGTTAGTTCTAATAGTTCGTGGGTAGTCTTCTGAGGTTTCTATACATATTATCATGTCATTTGCAAATAGTGGATTTATTTCCTTCTTACCAATTTGAATGCCCTTTATTTATTTTTCTTGTCTGATTGCTGTAGCTAGCACTTCCAGTACTATGTTCAATAAAAGTATTGAGAGTGGACATTCTGTTTCCTTTTAATGCTTTGAATATATCATGCCACTCCCTTCTGGTCTGAAACCTTTCTGCTAAAAAAATCAGCTGACACCTTATGGGGTTTCCTTTGTATGTAACTATTTTCTTTTCTCTTGATGCTTTTAAAATTCACTATCATCACTTGTTTCCACTTTAAATATTACGTGTCTTGGTGTAAACTTCCTTGGGTTTATCTTGTTAAGAGCTCCCTGTTCTTCCCGTACCTGGATGTCTGTTTTCTTCCTCAGATCTGGAAAGTTTTGTTATTATTTCTTCAAATAAATTTTATCCCCCCCCCACCTTGTCCTCTTGGATCCTTACAATGCAAACGTTATGCTTGATAATATCACAGAGGTACCTTAACCTATTCTCATTTATTAATATCATCATCATCATCATCATCATTTGATATTCTGGTGGTTGCTTGCTTTTATTTACACTGTCTTCCAGATTGCTGATCCATTCTTCTGCATTCTCTAATCTGCTGTTGATTCCCCCCAGTGTATTTTTACTTTCAGTTATTGAATTCTTCATCTCTGCCTAGTTATTTTTTAATTTATTTTATCTCTTTGTTGAAGTTCTCACTGAATTTATCCACTCTTTCCTCAAGTCAAATGAGTGTCTTTATAACCATTACCTTCAATTTTTTATCAAGCATGTTGCTTATCTCTTTCATTTGGCTCTTTTCCTGTGATGGTTTTTTTTTTCTGTCATTTAGGACATATTCCTCTGTCTCCTTGTTTTGTCTAATTCTGTGTGTATGTTTCTATATATTAGGTATATTACTTATATCTCCTGGTTGTTGTTGTTTTTTTTTTGTTCTGCTTTGTTTTGAAGTTTATTTATTTTGGGGGTATCTGGGTGGCTCAGTTTGTTAAGCATCCATCTTTAGCTCAGGTCATGATCTCGTGTTTCATGGGTTTTAGCCCATATTGGGCTTTGTGTTGACAGCTTGGAACCTGGAGATTGCTTCAGATTCTGTGTCTCCCTCTCTCTCTTCCCTTCCCTGACTCATACCCTGTCTCTGTCTCTGTCTATGTCTCTCTCTCTCTCTCTAAAAAATAAATAAACATCAAAAAATAAGTTTATTTATTTATTTAATTTTTTAAATGTTTACTTATTTTTGATAGAGGGAGAAACAGAGCTGAGCTGGGGAGAGACAAAGAGAGAGAGGGAGACACAGAATCTGAAGCAGGCCCCAGGCTCTGAGCTATCAGCATAAGGCCTGATGTGGGGCTCAACATGAACTGCAAGATCATGACCTGAGCCAAAGTCAGATGCTTAACTCACTGAGCTTACCAGGTGCCCCAAAAGTTTATTTATTTTTTAGAGCAAGAGGGAGACCACATGCATGGGTGAGGAGCAGAGAGAGGGCTCTCTCTTTCAAGAGAGAGAATCCCAGGCAGGCTCCACACAGTTAGTGTGGGGCCAGATATGGGTCCTGAACTCTTGAACTGCAAGATCATTACCTGAGCTTAAATCAAGAGTCAGATGCTTAGCCAACCGAGCTACTGAGGCACTCCTATATTTCCTGGTCTTGAATGTAATGACATTGTATAGAAAAGGTTCTGTGGTTCCCTATATAGTACAATACCCCATGAATATTAGAACCAGTTGCTCTAGGGGTGTCCCTGTGTAGGCTGTGTGTGCCTTTCTGTTGTACCTGAGCCACTATTGACTTAAGATTAGCTGACTGCAATGAATGACATTTGTGTGCTATCAGAGAGGGCTCCTAGCACTGTTGAGAGACATGGCTACTGCTGCCATGGGCTGTTTGGTGGGCAGGATTGACATTCAGACTAGCCAATTGAATTTTCCATTCAAAGCCAAATGTTATAGGAACTGATTTTCCCAATGCAGGCCCCCAGTGATGGGGATGCCCTATGTGGGGTCTTATCCCCTTGTTTCTTTGTGAATGTGATATTGTTCCCATTTGTGATTAATCATGTTGGGTTTGGTTCCCAAATATGTTTCTACTCCACCTATTCTTTTGATGTGGTCTTTTCTCTATAACTAGCTATGGTGATCTGCCAGTCTTCAGGTCATTTTCTGAATTAGTTGCATAGACATAGCTGTTGCCTCGGTAGGTCCATAGAGTAAGGGGAGCTCAGGATCCTCCGACTCCACCATCTTCAAAATGTCTGCTTTATGATATTTTCTTTTTTTCTCTGTTTTTCCTGGAATAAAATAATTTTTTTATCTTAATATACATGTAGGTTACAATATTTGTAAATTATGCTTTTGTGACCTAAGGTTAAAGTTTTTTTTCCCTTACCTGAATCCTCCAGAATTTGAAAACTCTTAGTGAATGTTCTTATATTTATGACAAGTTTTTAAAAACTAAGGTTGACTTTAAGAAGCTAATGTTCGTTAGACCACTCTTAGAAAAATGCATCCTATAACAGTCATATGGTGTACCCTGACATAAAAGGCACAAAGAAAGGGACACCTGGGTGGCTCAGTCAAACATCCAACTCTTCATTTTGGCTCAGATCATGATCTCATGGCTTCGTGGGTTTGAACCCTGCATTGGGCTCTGTGCTGGCAGCACAGAGCCTGTTTGAGATCTCTCTCTCTCCCTCTCTTTCAGCCTTTCCTACACTCATGTTGTTTCTGTCTCTCTAAAAATAAATAAACTTTTAAAAAAGGCACAAAGAAAGATAACTTCTTGATAGGTTCATGAACCTCAGCATATTTGGGAACTTCAAGAAGAGAAGAATCCATCCATATAGGTTCTGTGGGCAAAATTTGAGGGCATTGAGGAGGGCATTTTTAAGCATGAGCACTGGATGTCATATGTAAGGATTCTTGGAGAATCAGTACATGAAGAAGTTGCTGAGTAATCCATTCTTTAAAGTGCTCAGTTGTTTTTCACTCCCCTTGCATATTGATTTTATAGTATTTGGAATTACTCATTTTTTTGTTATATCCAGCATAACTCTGCTGGGTGTTAGGGATATAGTACATGTAGTCATTCAAAATGACTTACCTTCTTAACTGTATTTATTCACAAACAATTAAGTTGCTTAATTTAATTTACTGAGATGAAAATTCTCAGCCAAGATAATCAGGGTATTTTTTTATTTACTGTACTTTAAATATTGATAATGGATTTAATGGGAATGAAAACACTACAGAAGAGAAATGTGTGTGGGCCAAATGTGAAGACATGAATTGAAAATAGATACCAGACTTCATTTTATTTTTAAAATTTTAAAAGATTTTATTTTTAAGTAATCTCTACACCCCACATGTGGCTCAAACTTACAACCCTGAGATCAAAAGTCCTATGCTCCCTTGCCTAAACCAGCCAGGTGCCCTGAATATAGATACCAGATTTTAAAGTGCACATTATATAGAATGGAAAATTTATATTTATATTTATATTTATATTTAAACTTGATAATAACCTTTTTAAATAAGAGTAATGGAATCCCATTCTATAATGGTACTTTATAGTGCATGAGTGTACATATTTTACATTTCAGTTAGCAAGAATTTGATCCTGGTCTATAGGACATAATCATACTAAAGAAGTAAAATTATATTTTGCTTTCAATTATAGTAAAAAAAATCTGATGGCAAGTTCTAGTCATGGTCTCCTAGCCTCAAGAGAATATAAAGTCCAATTTTTATGAAAAGTTCAATCAAAGAAAACTCAAGAGATCTACATGACATATCACTAATCTTGCTGTGCTTATATAAATAATAATCAGATAAAATTTAATAGATTGATTTATTTTGCAAATATATTCATCAGATTTTTATTTTCTTTGATAGGAAAGGACAAGCAAAGAAGAAATCCACTTATATTTTTAAAAGGAAATAGTAATATATCTTTTTTTCATGAACAAGAGGGGGACTGAAAGATTCTTTGCTTGACGAAACTTTGGTTTGGCTTCCTAATCATGTACTAGGGCCATCTGTGTGTACTTTCTTGTAAAAACCTTAGCTATAACCCATCTATGTCAGTATAACAAGAGTTCATCATTATCTATCAGTCTGGATATCTGACAGAATTTCTCATTCCCACTATCATTCCCACCTCATTCCCACCATCCATCAGGTGATGACTGATATGTTTGGCCAAATTTCAGCAAGAATCTTTTTAGATTGGTTTAGACAAAGACAAACAAATCAAACAAAGCAAACTAACAAAGAAAAAAAAAAACACATCACCACCACCAACAACAAAAACCTAGCCCTTGTTTCCTAGTAGTATTTTTCGAAACAGTGACTCTTACCAGGCTGTTTGACTATTAATTCCCACCTGAAAATTATTTATTTGGAATTGAGGCTGAATCTCTACCAAAGTTCCCTTTTCCTTATTATAATAGTCCTGGATAAGTTTATTTTTACCACTTTACTTACTTTCTAGCTATATTTTTTGATAGTAATCGGAATCAATCACTCTAGCCCAATCAGTAAATCCTCTGATCCTGTTGATTCACAGGCATGAGGAGCCTAATGTGGCTAGGTGGTGAACTTCACTTCCAGCTCACAGCAATTATTGTTTTGTTTCCTAGTGGAAGGATTCCTTTCTCTGGAACTAAGACCTCTAAGTCAGTAAATAATAAAGTCGTGGGAATACAGAGCAAAATTTGCTAGTGGGTCACTTGGGGAAAGTGTGAGTATTGACAGTTACATTTTCAACCCTCAATTTCCAGACTTGTGAAACCTTGCTATCATAGAAACAGTACCACCATATATTGGAAGTTGATTCAGACCATCTACAGTCTCCTGGAGGAACCTTGGAACTGCAACACATTGCGACCTAGCTGAAAATGTCATTGAGTTTTCAAAAGGCCCTTTTACCATTCTAACAAGCTATCTTCTTTAGGATGGGGATGAGTAAAATGGTAAGATTTTGAATTCCATGAGTATGCGTCCATTGACAACTTCTTTTGATGTGAAGTGAGTTCCCTGACCCAAAGCAATGTTTCGTGGAATGCCATGGTAATGTGTAAGACTGTTTAATCCATGGATGATAGTTTTGGCATCAATTGCATGCAAGAAAGCAATATCACACCTTGTCTATTGCATCAAGAACAAAACACTTTTTTTATAGGGATGGTCCAGTGTAATCAATCTGCCCCCAGGTAGCTGGTCAAACACCCCAGGGAAAGTAGCATATCAGAGACATATTATAGTTGTTTTCTGCTGGCAGGCTGGACACTCACCCTTGGTAAGGGGAGTTCATATTGCAGAACCCAAGCATAAGTATCCCTTCTACCATGGCAACTTGATTCTTAAGTCCATTAGGCAATGTCAAGTATGGCTGGGAAGGAGGACAACTGGTATCAATAGACATGCTATTCTACCCACTTTTTTATTGTAATCTAATAAGGTCACCATTTGGTAAACATTCACATGGAAAAAATCCTTATGTTTTGTGGGGTTTTGTTTTTGTCTTTCTTTCTTTCTTTCTTTCTTTCTTTCTTTCTTCTTTCTTTCTTGCTTTTTGCCAATTGAGAGAGATTTATTCACATACCTCTTCCCCACATTTTACTGTCACCAATTTTCCAGTCATGCTCCTTTCTAATCCATCATCATAAAATTTAATTACTGAACACAGTTTATGAATTGATATATAATCACATGTATTTTGGTTTCCCTTTTCAGTAAAGTCAACAGCTCTATGTGCTGCCAAAACTCCTGCCCAATGGGAGGATTTTCCCTCACCACTACTCTTCTGAATGTCTCAGATAGGAGCTGTAGTGGTGCTGCATATCATACAGAACCATCTGTAAATCAGGTTTTTGTCTTCTTCTTCTGAGTATAAACTAGCAAAAAGAATCAGTGTTAGAAGAGGAAGGACCATGGGCATTTGTGACTTTTTCATATAACTTACTTGTGCCTTTATGACCTTCCTGGACAAATTACATATATAGCACTTCCATTTGATGATGGAGGGTTTCTGTGAATGTTCAACTTAGACTTGATAGGTCAGATATCACCCAGTTTATGATGGGCAACTCAGATTGCATAGTAACTCAGTGGCCCATGGTCATTCAGTCTCTGCTAATGATCTATAGAAGGCCAATAGTTGTTCTCAAAATGAGAATAGGTATCTCTGTATGACAGCAGTTTTCTTCAAAATTTTATGCACCCTTTGCTGCAATTTACATTATGGGCTGTCAAAGGATCTAACTAAATGTCACCTCTTTCTGCCAGTGAAATTTCAATAACCATTTGGACTGCTTAAATGTATGGCCCAAGTGGCTGAGCAATTTGTACAGCAGGCTAGATCCATTGAAAAGCCTTCTCTTGCTCTGGGTCTCACTCAAAACTAACAACTTTTTAGGTCTGTGAATAAATGGGACAGAAAAACACACCCAAATTAGAAATATGTTGCTTCCATGTGTTGTGGCTTGAATCCCACATGCTGAGAGCATATAGCAGGCCAGGAAAGGTCCCTGGATGAAGAACAGGCCATGATTCTAGGGATTTAGGCTTTTCTGACACTCCTGAAGTCTCCCTGGATAGGTGGGTGGCCACAAATAATCCTATAAGATCGCCAGCATTGGTTCTGTTTACTCCTGAGTTGCTTTTTTTCCCTCTTTTTCTTCAGTAGTGTTGTAAACACTGCATTTTGTATTAGTTTTTGTCAGTCAGTTTTTATAACATTGTGCATTTTGATCTGTATAGTCAAATTTTCAACCGATGTATTTTATAAAATCCTCTTATTATCTTTTTGATATATACAGGTTCCTTATAGATTTCCTCAGATTTGATCCCTAATATTAGTCATTTGTGCTTATTCTTTCCTTTCTTAAACACTTTTTCTAGTGGCTTAATAAATTTGTTACTATTAAAACAAAAAGAAATGTGTTGTTTCCAAAATCTAAATATGCCCACCAGGCATTGTGTCTTTTACTTGGTTGTAGAGGAAACCAGATATAACAACATATCCTTCACCTTGAAAGGGATATCTGGACATAGCTTACACAACTAGACCCCTTGATTCCTTTCTCAAAGGCCCTTGAATTATACTTGGATTTATTCCCCTCTCTACCAACATGTCTGCAGAAATTGTTATTACAATTTAATAGATTCCAGCAGCATAATGTCATTAATGTAATTGACCAGTACTTTTTCCTTCTTGAAGGGAAAGGAAATCAAGATTCCTGCAAACTAAATTGGGAAATTCGGCAGAAAAGTTGAAATACCCTTTGTTACTGGACTTTCCACCTGGGGAAAAAAAACCTTGCTTCTGTTGGACATTATTGATAGTTATGTAGGAAAATAAATTTGCCAGACTGATAACTGCATACATGTTAACAGGGATGTGTGAATTTGCTAGCAATGAAACCACATCTGGTATAGCAGCTTCAGTCCATCTTCTATACATGCCAAAGAAAAGAGTTGAGTAGGGATTGGTGAGAATCACTACCCCTGCATTTCAAAACCTTGGTTGTGGAATTTATTACTATGACCCCTCTAGGAATGTGGTATTGTTTTTCTTTTCTATTTCCTTGGTATAGACAGTTTTAATAGATTTTCATTTGATCTGTTTTACCATAATAGCCCTCACTCCTCAGGTCAGGAACCAATGTGGGAATTCTTTTATCTGCTAAGATCTATGCATCCTAGGACTGGGAAAATAACGATAGTGTATTATTGTAATATATCTGAGCTAAATATTCATTAATTACCTGATTCTTCAAAATATGCACTTTTACTGGAGGACCACAGTGAGGTTTTGGTCTCCTGGAAAACATCAGTTCAGTTTCTAGCAGTCCCAGGATTGTCTGATTATTTCTTTTCCCACATTACGCAAGCAGTAAAAAGCAGTAGGTCCCTTTTGGAAAAACTGGCAGAAGAATGACTAATATACATGTTGGTAGAATACTGGGTTCCTATACCCAAGAGATATGGTTATACCTTCTGCAAGCAGTTCTTGGTCTGTTAGTAGACTTATGTCTGGGAATTGATTGAGGAGTTGAGACACTTGGAGTGCAAGAATTCCTGTCTCCTTTAAGAGTATTTCTAGGGGCGCCTGGGTGGCGCAGTCGGTTAAGCGTCCGACTTCAGCCAGGTCACGATCTCGCGGTCCGGGAGTTCGAGCCCCGCGTCGGGCTCTGGGCTGATGGCTCAGAGCCTGGAGCCTGTTTCTGATTCTGTGTCTCCCTCTCTCTCTGCCCCTCCCCCGTTCATGCTCTGTCTCTCTCTGTCCCCAAAATAAATAAACGTTGAAAAAAAATTTAAAAAAAAAGAGTATTTCTAGCTTGACTAAGAATCAAATTGACATGAGATACATTAATAGGAGAAAATCAAATTTAATAGCATACATATGGTATTAAATTCACACAAATGGAAATTACAGACAGTCAGACAAAATGTCATTCTGAACTAAAGGAAAGGGGATAAGGGTGTGGGACTTTGGAGGAAAGGAATACACTTCATAGGGTGATAAGAGCAGATGTGTGATAATTAGAGGTTTGCCCTGCCATACAAATGGGTCATTCAGACAAAATGTATCTCTGCTAATAATTGTTATTCTGGGAAAGACCCCCAACTTCTATTTTCTATATAGTTAATGGAGGGGTAAAAGTTTCTCTTGAGTCTGTAGGGTCTTGATTGCCTTCAGCTCAGAATCATCTTCATGCCAGAGTGACCCATCTTGGGGTAGCCTGCCTTCAGCCTCTACAAGATTCTATTTTTTTAAATGTTTTCAAGTTTGTTTATTTTTGAGGGAGAGAGAGAAAGACAGAGTACAAGTTGGGGAGGGACAGAGAGAGAGAGAGACACAGAATCTGAAGCAGTCTCCAGGCTCTGAGCTGTCAGCACAGAGCCTGACGCATGGCTCGAATTCATGAACTGCAAGATCATGACCTGGGCTGAAGTCAGATGTTTAACAGACTGAGCCACCCAGGTGCCCCCAAGATTCTATTCTTATAATTCAAGATAGACGTTCATTCATTTATCCTAGAACTGTTTTACTTATTCATATCAAGAATTTAGTAGGCTTCTGTTTTACTTCTGTGAACACCATGATTTACTAATGACATCTTAAGTCTGTGCAAGTAGGATTATTCTGATTAGTGTTTTTACTTTGCTGCCAATCACAGCTGTGCCTACTTTGCCTTTAGTGGTTCAGTGAAACTAATTGGCCCCTGGAATTTAAGCATCCAATGTACTCACAGTTTATTAGATTTTCCAATTGAGTGGCTGGAGTTCCCACTGTAATTTCTGGCCTACAGAGAAGAGAGATCACAAAGTTCATCAACATTTCTAGGCTTCTAATACCAAGTTTATTTGTCAAATAATCTGTGTCCAGTTTGGGTCACATTTGGACAAATGTAGAAATACATTGGACAAATCCACTCTAATATTTCAAAATCTCTAAGTTTTAAAATGTGTTACTCTACATTAAACCAAGGGATATCCAGCATTTTTAATTTGCTCACTGTGAACCATCTGCTGAACCATGTTTCAGCCAATGAATTTAACAAACTGTTACATTCCCCACACTGCAACATTAAATGCATAATCTCTTCTTACTGGGTCCATATTAATAAACTCAGCCTGATCCAAATTTCTATTCCTTTCACCATTAACCAACAACTTTAATATCCATTCCCACACAAATTAGTCATATCTCTTCTTATGTAATTTAGCAAACTTTATTAGTTTTTTTCTTGAGGGTAGGACACCTCTCCATGGGTCACACTTAGTACTTCATCTTTAGATATCTGCTAGGAATTGCCTCTGACCATAGGTGTAAAATGCCTCGGGGTAAGTTATTCACATTTCCTCAGGCAATTAAAGATGAATACCCTCAGACAGGTATTCTGAGGGTATTCAGAGGGTATTCCCTCAGAAAATTTGGAAACTTCTGCCACTTGGGGTGGGGCTGTTGCTGCCAAAGTCTGGGCAAACAAGACTCGTCAGAATTTAAAGGTTTAATATCTCTAACTTAATCAGGGCTCTACAATACATCGCAATCCCAGAATACAGGATACCATTCACTCTTAATAAGTTTCCTCATTTTAACAGTAGGCACCCTATGAAACTTGGATTTAATTTGCCTTGAAATTCAGTGAATCACAGTTTGATTTTCAGACATTTCAATTCTGACATAAATATGTCTCCCCGTCAGGGTACAACTAGAAGCTACCAGGTCATTTATTTAACTTTTGAGCTGAGGATTTGAATCTCTGAATTTATTCTTTTCTTCTACAACTTTGTCTAGCAACATAAGGAGGAACCAATCAACATTATTATACTCCTTAGTTTTCCAAAGTGTTCAAAACCATCAGAGAGTTAAATAGCTTCTTGCTTCTTGTAAGTGGTTAATTAGAAATATTTAATGCAGGTGTTTTGTGTATTTATAAAACCGGTTCTCACTATATCAATGTTCTGTTTAACTAGAAATAGAGTCATCAGTATCCTTTAATATAAGAATAGGGACCCAGTTCCAGGAGTCCTAGAAATAATTCAGAATACATATCATTAAATGTTTTTCCAACTAGAACCACTTTACTACCAAAATCTATGTGTCCTCCAGAAAAACAAATCAATAGGATAGATAAATACTTTGTAGATGGATAGATATTGCAGTACAGAATTAGGCACATATACATACCACAATATTCATAACAAAATTAAGTGGAGATACTCATGACAATTGCAGTCCTTCTGTAGCTGGCTACAGGATCAAAGCTGGGTTTATAACTACCTTCTGCTACTGTATCCCCTTTGCCTCAACTTGTACCTCAGATGGTCGTGGTTCAAACCTACTTTCCTCAAGAATCTGGGCCATGCCTAGTCCTTCTCTGAATAAGGTGTTGTAGTTTCCTACTAGTCTTTTTTTATGTTTAGGTTTTTTGTTTGTTTGTTTGTTTTCAGCTTCTTAAATTTAATTTTATTTTATTTTGCTTAGTTATTTTTTTAGAGAGAGAGAGAGAGAGAGAGAGAGAGAGAGACAGAGCATGAGAGTGGGGGAGGGGCAGAAAGAGAGAGGGAGACACAGAATTTGAAGCAGGGTCCAGGCTCTGAGCTGTCAGCACAGAGCCCAATGGGAGGCTTGAACTCATGAGCTTTGAGATCATGACTTGAGCCGAAGTCAGATGCTTAACAAACTGAGCCACCCAGGTACCCCAATTTTTATTTTATTTTATTTTTTTAAAATTTACATCCAAGTTAGTTAGCATATACTACAACAATGATTTCAGAGGTAGATTCCTTTAATGCCCCTTACCCATTTAGCTGATCCCCTATCCCACAACACCTCCAGTAACCCCCTGTGTGTTCTCCATATTTAAGGGTCTCTTAAGTTTTGTCCCCTTCCCTATTTTTATACTATTTTTACTTCCCTTCCATTGTGTTCGTCTGTTGTGTGCCTTAAAGTCCTCATATGAGTGAAGTCATATTTGTCTTTCTCTGACTGAATAATTTAGCTTAGCATAATAGCCTCTAGTTCTATCCATGTAGTTGCAAATTTCATTATTTTTCATTGCCAAGTAATACTCCATTGTGTGTGTATATATATATATATATATAGCATGTCTTCTTTATCTATTCATCCATCGATGGACATTTGGGCTCTTTCCATACTTTGGCTATTTTGATTGTGCTGCTATAAACATTGGGGTCCATGTGCCCCATCGAAACAGCACACCTGTATCCCTTGGATAAATACCTGGTAGTGCAATTGCTGAGTCATAGGGTAATTCTATTTTTAATTTTTTGAGGAACCTCCATATTGTTTTCCAGAGTGGCTGCACCAGTTTGCATTCGCACCAGCAGTGCAAAAGAGATCCTCTTTCTCTGCATCCTCACCAACATCTCTTGTTGCCTCACTTCTTAATGATAACCATTCTGACAGGTGTGAGGTGGTATCTCACTGTGGTTTTGATTTGTATTTCCCTGATGATGAGCGATGTTGCATTTTTTCATGTGTCGGTTGGCCATCTGAATGTCTTCCTTGGAGAAGTGTCTACTCATGTCCTTCGCCCATTTCTTCAATGGATTATTTGGGGTTTTTTGGGGGGGGAGGGGTTTGAGTTTGATAAGTTCTTTATAGATTTTGGATACTAACCTTTTATCTCATATGTCATTTGCAAATATCTTCTCCAATTCCATTGGTTGCCTTTTAGTTTTGCTGATTGTTTCCTTTGCTATGCAGAAGGTTTTTTGTTTGTTTGTTTGTTTGTTTGTTTTTATCTTGATGAGATCCCAATAGTTCATTTTTGCTTTTGTTTCCCTTGCCTCTGGAGATGTGTTGAGGAAGAAGTTGCTGCGGCCAAGATCAAAGAAGTTTTTGCCTGCTTTCTCCTCAAGGATTTTGATGGCTTCCTGTCTTACATTTAGGTCTTTCATCCATTTTGAGTTTACTTTTTGTATATGGTGTAAGAAAGTGGTCTAGGTTCATTTTTCTCATGTCGCTGTCCAGTTTTCCCAGTACCATTTTCTGAACATACTGTCTTTATCCCACTGGATATTCTTTCCTGCTTTGTCAAAGATTAGTTGGCTATATGTTTGTGGGTCCATTTCGGGGTTCTCTAATCTGCTCCACTTATCTGAGCGTCTGTTTTTGTGCCAGTACCATACTGTCTTGATTAGAACTTTGTATTAACAGCTTTAAGTCCAGGATTGTGATGTCTCCTGCTTTGGTTTTCTTTTTCAAGATTGCTTTGGCTACTTGGGGTCTTTTCTGGTTCCATACAAATTTTGGGATTGTTGTTCTAGCTCTGTGAAGAAAGCTAACATTATTTTGATAGGGATTGCATTGAATATGTTGATTGCTTTGGATAGTATTGACATTTTAACACTATTTGTTCTTCCTATCTAGGAGGATGGAATGTTTTTCCATTTTTTGTGTCTTCTTCAATTTCTTTCATAAGCTTCCTATACTTTCCCATGCATAGATTTTTCACCTCTTTGGTTAGATTTATTCCTAGGTATTTTATCAGTTTTTGTGTGTAGTTTCCTATTAATCTTAATCACAGGGCATGGTAAGACTAAGAGAAACCCTAAGAGATATCTTCTGTTCCAGACATTCTCTTCCTTACTTCCATTGTAGAATAGGTATTCAATTTCCTGTTGATAATGACAATAATTCATTGCCTAACCAAACTTGAGTTTGGGTCCTGAGCCTTCTTCTAGGTTCATTTCTAAATTTCCTTGTAAAATTCCTAGCAATAATGCAGGTAATCAGTATAGCAAGAGTCCCTTAGCTTCCATATCTGATACCTTGATATCTAAGGGGGTTATTCTTCCAATCCATGAGCATGGAATTCTTTTCCATTTCTTTGTGTCCTCTTCAATTTCTTTCATAAGTGTTCTAAAGTCTTCAGAGTATAGATATTTTACCTCTTTGGTTTATTCCTAAGTATCATATTGTTTATGGTGCAGTTGTAAATGGGATCAATTCCCTGATTTCTTTTTCTGCTGCTTTGTCATTTGTGTATAAAAATTCAACAGATTTCTGCACATTGATTTTATATCCCATGACTTTGCTAAATTCATGTACTAGTTCTAGTGGTTTTTTTTTTTTTTGGTGGAGTCTTTCAAGTTTTCTATACAGTGTCATGTCATCTGCAAATAGTGAAAGTTTGACTTCTCCCTTGCCAATTTTTATGCCTTTTACTTCTTTTCTTTTTTTGTCTTTTCTTTTTATTTCTCTCTTATTGCTGAAGCTAAGACTTACATGCCTATGTTAAATAGGAACAGGGAGAGTGGTAATCCTTGTCTTGTTCCTGACCATAGGGGAAATACTGTCAGTTTTTCTCCATTGAGGATGATATTAACTGTGGGTCTTTTGTATATGGCCTTTATGATGTTGAAGTTATGTTCCATCTATTCCTACTTTCTTGAGGGTTATTTTTTATCAAGAATGGATGCTGTTTTTTGTCAAGTATTTTTTTGGCATCTGTTGAGCAGATCATGTGGTTCCTATGCTTTTATTCGTTAATGTGGTGTATCACCTTGAATGATTTGCAAATATTGAACCATCCCTGAAAGCCCAGGAATAAATCCCACTTGATTGTGGTGAATAATACTTTTAATATAACGTTGAATTTGGTCTGCTAGTATCTTGTTGAGAATTTTTGCACCCATGTTCATCATGGATGTTGGCCTATAATTCTCCTTTTTATTATGGCCATTGCCTGGTTTTGGAATGCTGGCCTAATAGAATAAGTTTGGAAGTTTTCCTTCTATTTCTATTTCCTGAAAAGTTCGAGAAGAATAGGTATTAACTCTTCTTTAAACGTCTAGTAGAATTCCCCTGGAAATCTATCTGGCCCTGGACTCTTGTTCGTTGGAAGATTTTTGACTACTGGATCAATTTATTTCCTGGTTATGTGTTGCTTCAATATTTTTTATTTCTTCCTATTTCAATTTTGGTAGTTACTGAGTTTCTAGGAATTTGTCCATTTCTTCCAGATTACCCAGTTTGTTGGCACATAATTTTTTATAGTATTCTCATAATTGTTTGTATTGCTGTCATGTTGGTTGTGATCTCCCCTCTTTCAATTGTGGTTTTATTTATTTGAGTCATTTCTCTTTTCTTTTTGGTAAGTCTGGCTAGGGGGTTATCAATTTTGTTAATTCTTTCAAAGAACCACCTTTAATTTTTATCTTTTCTAGTGTTTGTTTCTATAAAATTTATTTCTGCTCTAATGTTTATTATTTCCCTTTTACAGTTGGTTTTAGTCTTTAATTTTTGTTCTTTTCTAGCTCCTTTAGTTTTAAGTTTAGGTTATGTATTTGTGACCTTTCTTGCTTCTTGATATAGGCCTGCATTGCAATATATTTCCCTTTTAGGACTGTCTTTTCTGAATCCCAAAGAGTTCAGACTGTCGTGTTTTCATTTTCATTTGCTTCCATGTATTTTTTTTAATTTCTTCTTTAATTTCCTGATTAACCCATTCATTCTTCTGTAGGATATTCTTTAACCTCCATGCATTTGTGGGATTTCCAATTTTTGCCTTGTGGTTGACTTCAAATTTCATAGTGTTGTGATATGAAAATATGCATGGAATGATCTCAGTCTTTTTGTACTGGTTGAAGGCTGATTTGTCACCCAGTATGTAACAAATAGAGAAAAACATTCTCTCTATTCTGGAGAATGTTCCATGTGTACCCAAAAAGAATTTGTATTCTGATGCTTTAGGATGAAAGTGTTCTTAATATGTCTGTTAAGTCCATCTAGTCCAGTGTGTCATTCAAAGCCATTGTTTTATTGTTGATTTTCTGCTTATATGATCTTTCCATTGCTATAAGTGGGGTGTTAAAGTCCTCTACTATTATTGTATTATTATCAATGAGCTTCTTTATGTTTTTAATTGATTTATAGATTTGTGTGCCTCCAAGTTGGAAGCAAAAATTTTTGTAATTTTTATATCTTCTTGATGCATAAGCCCCTTAATTATGATATAATTCACTACCTAACCTCTTGTTACAGTCTCTGTTTTAAAATCTAGTTTGTCTGGGGTGCCTGGTGGCTCAGTCAGTTAAGCAGCCAACTTTGGCTCAGGTCATGATCTCATGGTTCATGAGCTCAAGCCCCACATCGGGCTCTGTGCTGACAGCTCAGAGCCTGGAGTCTGCTTTGGATTCTGTGTTTGCCTCTCTCTCTACCCCTCCCCTGCTCACGCTCTGTCTCTCAAAAATAAGTAAACGTTAAAAAATTAAAAATAAAATAAAATCTAGTTTGTCTGGGGACACCTGAGTGGCTCAATTGGTTAAGCAGTTGGCTCTTGCTTTTGATTCAGGTCATGATCTTACGGTTTGTGTTTCAAGCCCCACATTGGGCTCTGTGCTGTGCTGATAGTGTGGAGCCTGCTTAAGATTCTCTTCTCCCTCTCTGCCCCTCTCCCACATACTCGCTCTCTCAAAAATAAATAAACATTAAAAATATTTAAAAATCAAATCTCGCTTTTCTGATGTATGGCTACTCTGGATTTCTTTTGATGTCCCTTAGCATGATAGATGTTTTTCCATCCCATCATTTTCAATATGCAGGTATCTTTAGGTCTAAAATGAGTCCCTTGTAGGCAGAATATAGATGGATCTTGTTGTTTTTTGTTTGTTTTTGTTTTTGTTTTTTAATCCATCTGATACCCTATGTCTTTTGATTGGAATATTTAGTCCATTTATGTTCAGGATGATTATTGAGAGATATGAATTTAGTGCCACCATGTTGCATGTAGAGTTGGTATTTCTGTTGATGTTCTCTTGTCCTTTTTTTCTCTCCCCTCGGAGTCCCCCTTAAAATTTCTTGTAAGCTTGTTAATGGTCACAAACTTTTTTTAGTTTTTATTTGTCTGGGAAACTCTTTATCTCTCCTATTTTGAATGACAGCATTTCTGGATAGAGTATTCATGGCTGTGTATTATTTTCATTCAGCACGTTGAATATATCTTGCCACTGTTTTCTGCCCTACCAAGTTTCTGTAAACAGATATGCTACAAAACTGGTATGTCTTCCCTTGTAGCTTAAGGACTTTTTTCTTTCCTTGCTGGTTTTATGATTCTTTCTTTTTCTGTGTATTTTGTAAATTTGACTATGATATGTCTTGGCAATGCCAGTTTTTCTTCAATTTAATGGGAGTTCTCTGTGCTTCTTGGATTTTGATGTCTGTTTCCTTCACCACATTATGGAAGCTTTCAGTTCTAATTTGCTCATAACCTTCTGCCCCCTTTTGTCTCTCTTCATATTCTGCAATTCATATGATACAAATGTTATTACATTTTAATAAATTTCTGAGTTCCCTAAGTCCGCCTTTGTGATCCCTGTTCATTTGATTATTGAAATTTGCCTCTTCTGAGATCAGTATTTTTTTGTCTTTCATAAGGGATACAAATATCTTCATGTTTGTTTGTTTTGTCCATTTAGAGAAGTCTATTCAGATGCTTCTTCCTCAAATTACATTGTCATCAAGTTTCTAATTATTTTTATTTCAATTCTGAAATATAATCCAAACCATGCCACAGTTTATGAGTCACTATAAAATCATACACTTATTTTAGTGAATAAACAGGTGCACTTCTTTTTTTTTCAGACAGGTGCACTTCTTAAAGTCTTTACCACTGGGTAGATTTCCCTTCACCACTGACCTTATAGATAGCCCAGGAAGAGGTTGTAATGTTGCAGCCATCCATAGTTGGGTTGCACCTGCATATTGTGCATAACCATCTGTAAACCAGACCCACATTTTTCCTTCCTCTCTCAACTAATGGTAGGTAATACTCATTATGGAATAGGTGTAAGCTGAGAGAAACATCCAATGTATTAGGACCAAAAACCATGAGGATTTGAACCACTAATTCATGTAACTTACTTGTATCTCCCTGGCTTGCCTAGTCCCAATCATATGTACACTTTTATTTGATGGTAGAGTGATGCTTTATGAACACAACTTTATGAATATGTAGGTCAGATGATAGGTTATCATAAGACCTCAGGTTACATGGCAAATTAGTGTCTTTTTGTCAAGCATTCATTCTCTCTAAACCCAGTGGAAAGCATAGAGCTGTTTCTCAAAATGGAGAGTAGTTACCTTTAGATAACAGGATCTGGAATAAAAATTTTTAATGTCTGCACTGCTATTACCTATACAGGTTGCCAAAGGTTTCGAACATCATCCCTAACTGTCTATGAAACTTCATGAACCATTGGGTCTGCTGGAATAAATAGCTCAAATGTTAGAACACTTTTTAGAGTATATTGAAATTTTGCAATTTTCTCTTGTTTTGGCTCCACTCAAAACTAGAATCTTTTTTGATTAATCAAAAAATTGAGTCAAATTAATACCCCAAATGAATAGCATTTTGTATCCAAAACCCAAAAGAATCCACCAGGCATTTTTTCCCCTCCTTTTGAGTGGTAGGAGGGGCCAGGGGCAACAACTTATCATTTACCTTAAAAAGGATATCTGGACAAATTTCAGTACTCTGGATTCTAGATTTTACTAAGATAGAAGGCCTTAGATTTTATATAGATTTATCCCCCAACCTCTACCATGCAAATGTAGTACCAATAAATCTGGAGTACTTGCTATTCTTGCTTTGAGTACTTGCTAATCCCAGTCAGCATAATGTCATCAATGTAATGGACCAGTGTGATAACTGATGGAAGGGAAAAGCATTAAATATAACTGTAAACTAAATAACGACACAGAGTTAGAAAGTTTATAAACCCCTAACATAGAACAGTGAATTTGTTTTCTGGTCTTTTTAGCTGAGAGGAACACTTCAGTGAGCACTGTGGGTAGGTAAGGAGAAAAGGCTTTTGTTAGGTCAATAGCTGCATACTTGTGTACCAAGGATGTGTGAATTTGCTCATGCAATTAAACTACATCTAGTACAACAGCTGCAGCTAAGGTCACTTCTAGGTTAAGCTTGAAGTAATCCACTTTCTTCAAGATCTATCTGTCCAAACAACAGGTGTTGGCGAGGATGTGGAGAAACTGAAACCCTCTTGCACTGATGATGGCAATACAAACTGGTGCAATCACTGTGGAAAACAGTATGGAGGTTCTTCAGAAAGTTAAAAATAGAACTACCCTATGATTCAGCAATTGCACTGCCAGGTATTTACCCAAAGAATACAAAAATACTAATTCAAAGGGATACAGGCACTCTGATGTTTATAGCAGCATTATCTACAATCACCAAATTATGGAAACAGACCAAGTGTCCATTGACTATTGAATGGATAAAAAAGATGTGGTATATATATTTGTGTGTGTGTGCATGTGCATGTATGTGTGTGTGTGTGTGTGTGTGAGAGAGAGAGAGAGAGAGAGGGAGGGAGAGAGAGACTTAATACCTATACCTCTCAAACTATTTAAAAAAAAAGTTTCAAATCCATTCTATGAGGCCAGAATTACCATGATAGCAAAATCAGATAAAGACACAACTAAAAAAGAACTACAGGCTAATATCTCTAATTACCATAGATGCAAAAATCCTCAACAACATAATAGCAAATAAAATCCAACAATACATGTAAAAACAATCATTCACTGTAATAAAGTGTCATTTATTCCTGGATTACAAAGGTGATTCAATATTCATAAATCAATCAATGTGATACATCACATCAATAAGAGAAAGGATTAAAACCATATGATCTTTCCATAATTTGCCTGAATGTCCATCAACTGACTAATGGATTAAGAAGATGTGGTTTATATATACAATGGAATACACCTGGCAATGACAAAGAATGAAATCTGGCCATTTGCAGCAATGTGGTTGGAACTAGAGGGTATTAGGTTAAGTGAAATAAGTCAGGCAGAGAAAGACAGATACCACATGTTTTCACATGTGGATCCTGAGAAACTTAACAGAAAACTATGGGGGAGAGGAAGGGAAAAAAGTTACAGAGAAGGAGGGAGGCAAACCATAAGAGACTCTTAAGAACTGAGAACAAACTGAGGGTTGATGGGGGGTGGGAGAGAGGGGAAAGTGAGTGATGGGCATGGAGGAGGACACCTGTAGAGAAGAGCTCTGGGTGTTGTATAGAAACCAATTTGACAATAAATTATATTTGATATAAAAAAGTATTCACCCTTTAAAAACATATTATCATTTCAATAGATGAATAAAAAGCAATTATGAAGTACAACATCCATTCATGTTAAAAACCCTCAACAAAGTAGATTTAAAGGCATCATACTTCAACATAATAAAGGCCATATATGAAAAACCCATAGCTAACATCATCATTAATGGGTAAAAATTGAGACCTTTTCCTCTAAGGTCAGGACCAAGACAAGGATGTCCATTTTATTCAATATAGTACTGGAAGGCCTAGCTATAGAAATCAGAAAACAAAAAGCATCCAAATCAATAAAGAAGAAGTAAAACTTTAAAACCCAAAAGATTCCATAAAAAAAAAAAACTACTAGAACTAATCAATGAATTCATTAAATTTGCAGTATATAAAATCTATGTACACCAATAATGAAGGAGCAGAAGGAGAAATTAATGAATCAATTCTATTTACGATTGCAGCAAAAACAATAAGATACATAGGAATAAACCTAGCCAAAGCGGTAAAAGACCTGTACTCTGAAAACTGATGTATTCTGTTACAGGGAAAAGACCTCTATTCTGAAAGCTGTATTCTAAAACACTGATGAAAGAAATTAAAGATGACACAAATAAATGGAAGGACATTCTATGCTTATGGATTAGAAGAACAAATATTGTTAATGTGTCTATACTACCCAAAGCAACCTACATATTCAATGCAATCCTTATCAAGATACTAACAGCATTTTTCACAAAACCAGAACAAACTATCCTAAAATTTGTATGGAACCACAAAACACCATGAATAGCCAAAGCAATCTTGAAAAAGAAAAGCATAGATGGAGGCATCACGATTCTGGACTTAAAGTTATATTTCAAAGCTGTAGTAATCAAACTGTATGGTACTGGCATGAATTCTTGATATAAAAGAAACAGCAGCAAATAAAATTGACTCAGAGAATATACAACTTGGAGAACCTTGCCACAGCTCTGCAATGTGTTGCCACCTTACTAGTTCTCTAAGAGTCTTCAAAACGGTCTTCTGTTAGTCTATTTAACATCCAACTGCTTTATTTTTTTAATGTTTATTTATTTTTGAGAGAGAGACAGAGTGTGAGGGAAGAGCAGAGAGAAAGGGAGACACAGAATCAGAAGCAGACTCCAGGCTCTGAGCTGTCAGCACAGAGACTGATGTGGGGCTTGAACTCATTAACTGTGAGATTATGACCTGAGCCAAAGTTGGTCACTGAACCAACTGAGCCACCCGGCACCCCTAATATCCAACTGCTTTATGTTTTTTTTATGTTTACTTATTTTTGCGTGAAGGAGAAAGTGAGTGAGGGTGAGTGGGGGAGGGGCAGAGAGAGAGCGACACTCAGAATATGAAGCAGGCTCCAGGCTCTGAGCTGTCAGCCCAGAGCCCAATGTAAGGTTCGAATTCATGGACACCGAGATCATGACCTGAGCTGAAGTTGGCTGCTTAACTGACTGGGCCACCCAGGCGCCCCTATCCAACTGCTTTAGAATGGTTTGGAACATGGTAAGTGAATGAATTCCATGAGCATGGCCCACTGCAATATTTTTCTTCTGAGAAGAAAGTTTCTTGATCCAAAGCAAGATAATGTATTCTGTAAGAACACATTTGGTAATATTGGTTGAAGCTTTGCATAAAGGGAAAACAAATTAATATCCAAATAAAATGTATATTGCAGTAAGGACAAAATGCTGCCCCTTTCACGATAGAAGCTGTCCAATGCAGTCAACCTGCCACCAGGTAGTTTGTTTAACTCCTCAGGAAAGGTGTTGTATTAGGAAATTAGTGTTGCTGTCTCTTGCTGGATAATTGGGCACTCATCCTTGGTGAGTGAAAATATTTTTTTTAATACAGTAATATTCTCCACCTCTGCCTCTATGGCCACTTTGTTCATGAGCCCATGTTTAATACCAGGAGTGGATGAGCTAACTGGTTCCTACAGATTTAACCCATTTGATTATTGAAATCTGCCTCTAATGACTTCACATTTTGGTGAGTATTTACATGGGACAGAAATTTGTTCAGGTATTTAGCTCACTAAGGTTTATCCACATACCTGTTCTCCAAACTTTATTGTCACCAATTTTCCACTTATGTTTCTTTTAAGTCCCTGATAATTAAGACATTCCATTAGCCACAACCAGGTATATAATCACGTATCTGTACATTTGTCCTTACAATGATAATGATCAGGCACACTGTTCAAGGTTATGCCCCTGGAATAATTTTCATTCACCACTGTTCAACAGAAATGTCTGAGATATGGGCTATAATAATGCAGCTCTCCACATTTGGATAGTGTCTGCATGTATTGCAGAAGCATCTATGAACCAGCCCTACATCTTTTATTCCTTTTTCAACTGATTCAAGAAATTTCTCCATGATACCTTAGGCGTATCAGTGCAGCAGGATTAAGGCAGAAATTGCTTTGATCTCTCCTAGTTAACTTGTGATTTTATTTATTTGTGGTCCTTTCTCTTTCCTTTTTGATAAGCCTGACTAGGTGTTTATCAATTTTGTTAATTCTTTCAACGAACCAGCTGTAAATTTTGTTGATATATTCCACTGGGATTTTTGGTTATTTGTTCTGTATCATTTATTTCTGCTCCAATCTTTATTATTTCCTATTTTCTGCTGACTTTAAAGTCAGCTTTATTTGCTGTTCCTTTTCTAGCTCCTTTAGGTGTAAGGTTAGGTTGTGTTTTGAAGAACCTTTCTTGCGTCTTAAGATATGCCTGAATTGCAATATATTTCCCTCTTAAGACTGTCTTTGATGCATTCCCAAAGGGTTTGGACTGTTGTGTTTTCATTTTCATTTCCTTCAATGTGTTTTATTTTGTTTCATATTTAATATCCTGGCCAATCCATTCATTCATTAGTAGAATGTTCATTAACCTCCATGCATTTGAAGACTTTCCAATTTTTTTCTTGTGGTTGACTCCAAGTTTCATAGCGTTGTGATCTGATTATATGCATGAACGGATCTCAATCTTTTAATACCTGTTGAGGGCTGATTTGTGACCCAATGTGTGCTCTATTCTGGAGAATGTTCCATGTGCACTCAAGAAAAATGTGTATTCTGCTGCTTTAGCATGAAATGTTCTGAATGTATCTGTTAAGTCCTTCTGGTCCAGTGCATCAGTCAAAGCCATTTTCCTTGTTGATTTTTGGCTTAAATGATGTGTGCGTTGCTATAAATAGTATGTTAAAGTCACTACTATTATTATATTATTATCAATGAGTTTCTTTATGTTTGTTGTTAGTTGAGTTATATATTTGAGTTCTCCCAAGTTGGAGACATACATATTTACAGTTGTTAGATCTTAATGGATAGACCCCTTAATTATGATATAATGTCTTTCTTCATCTCTCATGTTTTATAATATTTGTTTTAAAATCTAGTTTGTCTGTGATAAGTATGGCTACCCTGGCTTTCTTTTGACACCCATTAACATGATAGATTGTTCTCCATCCCCTAATTTTCAATCTGCAGGTGTCTTTAGGTAAAATGAGTTTCCTGTAGGCAGCTTACAGATAGACCTTGTTTTTTTATCCATTCTTTTATCCATTGCTTTGGGGAGTATAGACATTTTAACAATGTTAGTTCTTCCAATCCATTAATATGGAATACATTTTCAATTCTTTGATTCCTCTTCAAGTTCTCTCATAAATCCTCTATTGTTTTCATAGTTCAGATCTTTTACCTCCTTGGTTAGGTTTATTTCTCAGTGTCTTATTGCTGCTGGTGCAATTGTAAAAGGGATTGTATCCTTAATTTCTTTTTCTCCTGCTTCATTATTGATGTATATAAATGCAACACATTTCTGTACATTGATTTCCTATCCTGAAGCTTTGCTGAATTCATGTATTAGTTATAGCAATTTTTTGGTGGAGTTTTTTGGGTTTTCTATATGGGGTATCATGTCATCCACAAATAGGGAAAGTTTGACTTGTTCTTTACCAATTTGGATGCATTTTACTTCTTTTTGTTATCAAT
Organism: Prionailurus bengalensis; assembly: GCF_016509475.1. Taxonomy (NCBI): domain Eukaryota; kingdom Metazoa; phylum Chordata; class Mammalia; order Carnivora; family Felidae; genus Prionailurus; species Prionailurus bengalensis. The sequence goes on from NC_057355.1 coordinate 23,831,427, forward strand.
TGTTGAGGCTAGGACCACAGTACTACATTAAATAGTAGTAATGACAGTGGACATCCTTGTCTTATTATTGACCATAGGAGAATGGCTCTCAGTTTTTTCCCATTAAAGATAATATTAGTTCTGGGTCTTTCTTACATGACCTATGTTATATTGAAGTATGTTCCATCTATCCCTACTTTGTTGAGGGCTTTCATCAAGAATGGATGCTATATTTTTTCAAACAACTCTTTCCAAATCTATTTAAAGGATCATATTGCTTTTTTCCTTTCTTTTATTAAAGTGGCATATTACATTGATTAATTTGTGAATATTGAACCACTCTTGCAGCCAAATAACAAATCCCACTTGATCGTGGTGAATCATTCTTTCAATGTACTCTTGAATTCAATTTGATAGTATCTTGTTGAGGAGTTTTTCATCCAGGTTCATCAAGGATGTTGGCCTGTAAGAGGAGGAGCCAACATGGCAGAGAAGTAGGGGGAATCCTTTGCTTGTCTCTCAAAAAAAAAGTGTAGAAGCCAAAGGGCTTTGAACACCAGAGCCTAGGAGGAAGAGAAGGAATATACTAGGAAGAAAATGGGAAAGCTGTAAAAAAGATAGGTGGGTAACTGCAAACTAGGGGAGATTAAAAAAAAGGCTGTGTGGGCATGGAGAAAAGGGACCCCCTTCTGTGGAGGGACAAAGGGAAGAGAAAGAGTGGATAAGGAAGTGCAGGACCCTATCTGGACAGGAGAAAGACCTCAGACTAAGACTGAGAGGGATCTGATCTCTAAATGAAGGTCTTTCTTTGGACTCGAGCTGGCTCCCTGTTTGCATACCTGGGGAGGAAGGGGAGCCAAGCCTGGGTGAGGTTTCAAGTAAGAGACTCAGTCCACACCTGGAGAAAGTGGTTCCCTCCCTGGATGGCTGCATGATAGTACACAAGCAGCTTGCGTCCACCATCCCCAGGCACAGAGGCTGGGCTGAGGGCTCAGTCTGCAGGAGTATAAGGCTGCCATTTCCCTAGAGTGCTGTGGGAAAAGACAAAGTCTGCCTGCATCCTCCACCCTGGGGACTCACTGCAGTGAGCACAGCAGCTCATTCTGCAGTAAGAGAAGGCAGTGCTCCCTGAAATATGGGGGACAAAGTCAGCCAAGACCACATACAGCTTCACTGAGAGGAGCTTCCCCAGTGCCAGAGAGCATGGAGAGTGACTTTGAATCCTAGCCAAGTGCAGGGTAAGAGGATTTGGCAGAGCAAGGACTGACCTGTCTGTGCCCACAGCACAGTGATGACAACTCAAACTGAGTCCATTGGGCCCAGCTCCACGGAGAAGAGACTGGGGGATCACCATTGTCCCTCCCCCACCACCACCAAGGCAGAGATCATTCCCAGGGCTGATAGTGGAGGTGGGTTCAGATTTCACCAAACCACGCCCCCTTGCACTGGGTAACTGCATATCCACTGGAATGGCACAGATCCTGTGGACAGCTACTTCCAACCAGTGATGCAGCAATGCCTGGATTAACTCTAGGTCAATTATGGATATATAGATATATCCCCCCCCCTCAATTTCTCCTCCTTATCTCTTCCCACCCCTGGGCTAGATACTGTGATTATTGGTCTGTATAAACAGACATATTTAATCCATTGTCTTGATACATGTTTTATACCTCCTTCTTTACACTCCTTTCTCTCTCTCTGAAATAATCAAGCCATACAGTTTCTCTGTCTGGATAACTTTATTTTCATTTCATTTTCTCTGCCTCCTTCTTTATTTTCCTTTCTCTCTCTCTGGATTAAGCCTTTTAGTCTCTCTGGTAATCAATGTTTATTACCGCCCCCACCCTGCTCCTGTCATTTCTCTCTTTGTATATGCTCTTCCATCAGCACCACCTCCACCCTCTTCTTTACTTGTGGTCAGTGTTTTAGGGTTTTTTGTTTTTAGTCTTTAGGGTTTTGTTTTTCTTTATTTGTTTGTGTTATTTGTTTGTGTGCTTGTGTGCTTTTGTATCCTGTTTGTCTATCTGTTTTCCTTTACAGGGCTACTCCAAGGAACAAATCAAAGCACACCTGGTGGAAGGTCCAAAATATTACTAGGAATAGGGTAATAAAATAACCAAAGTCACAACAAGAGAGATCAGGGAACAATTCTAGAAAAAGCACTTCCTTAAGGGCCAGGCCCTGGACAGGGTATGACCCTCCTTTAATATAGCAGTGCTCACAGGTGCAGAGCACACAACAAGCTTTTAAAACGCATAAGGGACAGAAAACTAGCCAAAATGATGAAACGGAAGAATTCTCCAGAAAAGAAATTCCAGAAGTAGTGACAGCTAATGAATTTATCAAAACCAATTTGAGCAATATAACGGAACAAGAATTTAGAATAATAGTCATAAAATTAATCACTGGGCTTGAAAAAAGCATAGAGGACAACAGAGAATCTATTGCTACAGATATCAAAGTACTAAAAAATAGTCATGATGAACTTAAAAATGCTATGAATGAGGTGCAAAATAAAATGGAGGCGGCCACAGCACGGATTGAAGAGGCAGAGGAGAGAATAGGTGAATTAGAAGATAAAATTGTGGAAAAACAGGAAGCTGAAAAAAGAGTTAAAAAAATCCAGGAGTACGAGGGGAAAATTGGAGAACTAAGTGATGCAATCAAATGGAACAATATCCATATCATAAAATTCCAGAAGGAGATGAAGAGAGAGAAAGGGGCTGAAGGTGTGCTTGAAAAAAATCTTAGCTGAGAACTTCCCTGATGTGGGGAAAGAAAAAGGCATTGAAATCCAAGAGGCACAGAGAACTCCCTTCAGACGTAACTTGAATTGATCTTCTGCATGACATATCATAGTGAAACTGGCAAAATACAAGGATAAATAAAGAGAATTCTGAAAGCAGCTAGGGATAAATGGGCCTTAACATACAAAGGTAAACACATAAAGGTAGTAGTAGACCTATCTACTGAAACTTGGCAGGCCAGACAGGAATAGGAGGAAATCTTCAATGTGATGAACAGGAAAAATATGCAGCCGAGAATACTTTACCCAGCAAGTCTGTCATTCACAATAGAAGGATAGATAAAGGTTTCCCAAACAAACAAAAACAGAAGGAATTCATCACCACTAAAACAGCCCTACAAGAGATCCTAAGGGGGACTCTGTGAGTGAAATGTTGCAAGGACCACAAAGTACCAGAGACACCACTACAAGCATGAAGCCTACAGATAATACAATGACTCTAAACCCATGTCTTTCTATAATAACACTGAATGTAAATGGACTAAATGCTCCAACCAAAAGACATGGGGTATCATAATGGAAAAAAAAAACAAAACAAAAAAATAAGACCCATCTATTTTCTGTCTACAAGAGACCCATTTTAGACCTGAGGACACCATCAGATTGAAAGTGAGGGGATGTGGCACAAAAACAGACACATAGACCAATGGAATAGAATAGAAACCCCAGAACTAGACCCACAAACGTATGGCCAACTCATCTTTGACAAAGCAGGAAAGAACATCCAATGGAAAAAAGACAGCCTCTTTAACAAATGGTGCTGGGAGAACTGGACAGCAACATGCAGAAGGTTGAAACTAGACCACTTTCTCACACCATTCACAAAAATAAACTCAAAATGGATAAAGGACCTAAATGTGAGACAGGAAACCATCAAAACCTTAGAGGAGAAAGCAGGAAAAGACCTCTCTGACCTCAGCCGTAGCAATCTCTTACTCGACACATCCCCAAAGGCAAGGGAATTAAAAGCAAAAGTGAGTTACTGGGACCTTATGAAGATAAAAAGCTTCTGCACAGCAAAGGAAACAACCAACAAAACTAAAAGGAAACCAACGGAATGGGAAAAGACATTCGCAAATGACATATCGGACAAAGGGCTAGTATCCAAAATCTATAAAGAGCTCACCAAACTCCACACCCGAAAAACAAATAACCCAGTGAAGAAATGGGCAGAAAACATGAATAGACACTTCTCTAAAGAAGACATCCAGATGGCCAACAGGCACATGAAAAGATGTTCAGCGTCGCTCCTTATCAGGGAAATACAAATCAAAACCACACTCAGGTATCACCTCACGCCAGTCAGAGTGGCCAAAATGAACAAATCAGGAGACTATAGATGCTGGAGAGGATGTGGAGAAACGGGAACCCTCTTGCACTGTTGGTGGGGATGCAAATTGGTGCAGCCGCTCTGGAAAGCAGTGTGGAGGTTCCTCAGAAAATTAAAAATAGACCTACCCTATGACCCAGCAATAGCACTGCTAGGAATTTATCCAAGGGATACAGGAGTACTGAAGCATAGGGCCACTTGTACCCCAATGTTCATAGCAGCACTCTCAACAATAGCCAAATTATGGAAAGAGCCTAAATGTCCATCAACTGATGAATGGATAAAGAAATTGTGGTTTATATACACAATGGAATATTACGTGGCAATGATAAAAAATGAAATATGGCCTTTTGTAGCAACGTGGATGGAACTGGAGAGTGTGATGTTAAGTGAAATAAGCCATACAGAGAAAGACAGATACCATATGGTTTCACTCTTATGTGGATCCTGAGAAACTTAACAGGAACCCATGGGGGAGGGGAAGAAAAAAAAAAAAGAGGTTAGAATGGGAGAGAGCCAAAGCATAAGAGACTGTTAAAAACTGAGAACAAACTGAGGGCTGATGGGGGGTGGGAGGGAGGGTAGGGTGGGTGATGGGTATTGAGGAGGGCACCTTTTGGGATGAGCACTGGGTGTTGTATGGAAACCAATTTGTCAATAAATGTCATAAAAAAAAACTTTAGGATGGAAGGATAACTAAAAAAAAAAAAAGTGAGGGGATGGAGAACTATTTATCATACTACTGGAACTCAAAAGAAAGCTGGATTAGCCAAACTTATATCAGACAAACTGGACCTTATTGAAGGCTGTAACAAGAGATGAAGAAGAACATTATGTAATAATTATAGGGTCTATCCATCAGGAACAGCTAACAATTATCAATGTCTATGTGCCAAATACGGGAGCCCCCAAATATATAAACCAATTACTCACAAACATAAGCAACCTTATTGACAAGAATGTGATAATTGCAGGAGACTTTAATACTCCACTTACAGTATGGATAGTAATGGGTAGATCATTTAGACAGATAATAAATAAAGAAACAAGGGCCCTGAATAATACATTGGATCAGATGGACATAAGAGATATATTTAGAACTCTGCATCCCAAAGCAACAGAATATATTTTCTTCTCGAGGGCACATGGAACATTCTCCAAGATAGATCACATACTGACTGGGTCACAAAACATCCCTTCATAAGTATAAAAGAATTGAGATCATACCATGCATACTTTCAGACCACAATGCAATGAAACTTGAAATCAACCACGGGAAAAAGTCTGGAAAACCTCCAAAAGCATGGAGGTTAAAGAATACCCTACAAAAGAATGAAAGGGTCAACCAGGCAATTACAGAAGAAATTAAAACATATATGGAAACAAATGAAAATGAAAATACCACTATCCAAACACTTTGGGATGCAGCGAAGGTGGTCCTGAGAGGAAAATACATTGCAATCCAGGCCTATCTCAAGAAACAAGAAAAATCCCAAATATAAAACCTAACTACACACTTAAAGGAACTAGAGCAGAACATCAAAGGCACCCCATACCCAGCAGAAGAAGAGAAATAGTAAAGACCACAGCAGAAATAAACAATACAGAATAATAATTTAAAAAAAACAGTAGGGGAGATCAATGAAACCAAGAGTTGGTTTTTGAAAAAATAAACAAAATTGATAAACCTTTAGCCAGGCTTCTCAGAAAGAAAATGTAGAACACTAAAAAAGATAAAATCATGAATGAAAATGGAATTATTACAATCAATCCCTCAGAAATACAAGAAATTATCAGGGAATACTATGAAAAATTATATGCCAACAAACTGGAAAACCTAGAAGAAATGGACAAATTCTTAGCACCCACACAATTCCAAACCCAAACAGGAAAAAATAGAAAACTTGAACAGACGCATAACCAGCAAAGAAATTAAATCAGTTATCAAAAATCTTGCAACAAATAAGAGCTCATGACCAGATGGCTTCCCTGGGGAATTCTACCACATATTTAGAGCAGAGATGGGTATTAACCCATCCTTCTCAAGCTGTTCCAAAAAATAGAAAGGGAAGGAACACTTCCAGATCCATTGTATGAAGTCAGCATTACTTTGATTCCAAAACCAGACAGAGACCCAGCAAAAAAAAGAGAACTACAGGCCAATATCCCTGATGAATATGGATGCAAAAATTCTCAATAAGATATTAGCAAATCAAATTCAACAGCATACAAAATGAATTATTCACTATGATCAAGTGAGATTCATTCCTGGGCTGCAGGGATAGTTCAATTTTCACAAATCAATCAATGTGATACATCATATTAATAAAAGAAAAGAACCATATGATCCTGTCAATCGATGCAGAAAAAGCATTTGACAAAATTCAGCATCTTTCTTAATAAAAACCCTCAAGAAAGTCGGGATACAAGGAACATACATCAATATCATAAAATCCATTTATGAAAAGCCCACAGCTAATATCATCCTCAATGGGGAAAAACTGAGAACTTTCCCCCTGAGATCAGAAACATGACAGGGATGTCCACTGTCAGCACTGTTGTTTAACATAGTGTTGGGGGTTCTAGCATCAGCAGCCACACAACAAAAGGAAATCAAAGGCATCAAAATTGGCAAAGATGAAGTCAAGCTTTCACTTTTGGCATATGGCATGATACTATACAAGGAAAACCCTGGAGACTCCACCAAAAGTCTACTAGAACTGATACATGAATTCAGCAAAGCTTCAGGATACAAAATCAATGTAAAGAAATCAGTTGCATCGTTACACGCTAATAATGAAGCAACAGAAAGACAAATAAAGAAACTGATCCCATTCACAAATGCACCAAGAAGCATAAAATACCTAGGAATAAACCTAACCAAACATGTACAAGATCTGTATGCTAAAAACTATAGAAAGCTTATGAAGGAAATTGAAAAGATATAAAGAAATGGAAAAATATTCCATGCTCATGGATTGGAAGAATAAATATTGTTAAAATGTAAATACTACCCAAAGCTATCTACACATTCAATGCAATCCCAATCAAAATTGCACCAGCATTCTTCTCAGGGCTAGAGCAAGCAATCCTAAAATTTGTATGGAACCACAAAAGACCCTGAATAGCCAAAGTAATATTGAAAAAGACCAAAGTGGAAGGCATCACAGTCCCAGACTTTAGCCTCTACTACAAAGCTGTAATCATCAAGACAGCATGGTATTGGCACAAAAACAGACACATAGACCAATGGAATAGAATAGAAACCAAAACTAGGCCCACAAAAGTATGGCCAACTAATCTTTGACAAAGCAGAAAAGAATATCCAATGGAAAAAAGACAGTCTCTTTAACAAATGGTTCTGGGAGAACTGGACAGCAACATGCAGAAGAATGAAACTAGACCACTTTCTTAAACCATTCAGAAAAACAAATTCAAAATCAATGAAGGACCTGAATGTGAGACAGGAAACCATCAAAACCCTAGAGGAGAAAGCAGAAAAAAACCTCTCTGAACTCAGCCGAAACAATTTCTTACTTGACACATCTCCAAAGGCAAGGGAATTAAAAACAAAAATGAACTATTGGAACCTCATGAAGATAAAAAGCTTCTTCATTGCAAAGGAAACAATCAATAAAACTAAAAGGCAACCAACAGAATGGGAAAAGATATTTGCAAATGACATATCGGATAGTATTCAAAATCTATAAGGAGCTCACCAAACTGCACACCCAAAAAACAAATAATCCAGTGAAGAAATGGGCAGAAAACATGAACAGACACTTCTCTAAAGAAGACATCCAGATGGCCAACAGGCACATGAAAAGATGCTCAACATTGCTCCTCATCAGGGAAATACAAATCAAAACCACACTCAGATACCACCTCACACCGACCAGAGTGGCTAAGATGAACAAATCAGGAGACTATAGATGCTGGCAAGGATGTGGAGAAATGGGAACCCTCTTGTACTGTTGGTGGGGATGCCAACTGGTGCAGCTGCTCTGGAAAACAGTGTGGAGGTTCCTCAAAAAGTTAAAAATAGATCTACCCGATGACCCAGAAATAGCACTGCTAGGAATTTATCCAAAGGATACAGGAGTGCTGAGGCATTGGGGCACTTGTACCCCAATGTTTATAGCAGCACTCTCAACAATAGCCAAATTATGGAAAGAGCCTAAATGTCCATTAACTGATGAGTGGATAAAGAAATTGTGGTTTATATACACAATGGAATACTACATGGAAATGAGAAAGAATGAAATATGGCCTTTTGTAGCAACGTGGATGGAGCTGGAGAGTGTTATGCTAAGTGAAATAAGTCATATAGAGAAAGATACTATATGTTTTCACTCTTATGTGGATCCTGAGAAACTTAACAGAAGACCATGGGGGAGGGGAAGGGGAAAAAATGGGTTAGAGAGGGAGAGAGCCAAAACATAAGAGACTCTTAAAAACTGAGAACAGAGTTTTTACAAGATGGCGGCTTAGGAGGACGCTGGGCTCACCGCACATCCTGCTGATCACTTAGATTCCATCTACACCTGCCTAAATAACCCAGAAAACCGCCAGAGGATTAGCAGAATGGAGTCGCCGGAGCCAAACGCAGACGAGAGGCCCACGGAAGAGGGTAGGAAGGGTGGAGAGGCGGTGCGCGCTCCACAGACTGGCGGGAGGGAGCTGGGGCGGAGGGGCGGCTTGCCGGCCAAACAGAGCCCCCGAATCTGGCTTGCAAAAGCGGAGGGGCCTGACGGACTGTGTTCCCACAATAAGCGCGACTTATCCTCTGGGAGGTCATAAGTTAACAGCTCTGCTCAGAAAGCGGGAAGGCTGGAGGACAAAGGGAGGGAGAGCTGCTGAGCCCCCTGACAACAGAGCTCAGTTTGGTGGGGAACAAAGGCGCTCGCCAGCGCCATCTCCCCCGCCCATCCCCCAGCCAAAATCCCAAAGAGAACCAGTTCCTGCCAGGGAACTTGCTCGCTCAGAGCAAACAACCAACTCTGCGCTTCTGTGGGGCCAAACCACCGGCAGCGGATCTGACTCCCTCCCGCTGCCACAGGGCCCCTCCTGAAGTGGATCACCTAAGAAGTAGCGATCTAAGCCTGCCCCTCCTGCCCCCGTGCACCTTGCCTACCCACCCCAGCTAATACGCCAGATCCCCAGCATCACAAGCCTGGCAGGGTGCAAGTAGCCCAGACGAGCCACACCACCCCACAGTGAATCCCACCCCTAGGAGAGGGGAAAAGAAGGCACACACCAGTCTGACTGTGGCCCCAGCGGTGGGCTGGGGGCAGACATCAGGTCTGACTGTGGCCCCGCCCACCAACTCCAGTTATACACCACAGCACAGGGGAAGTGCCCTGCAGGTCCTCACCACGCCAGGGACTATCCAAAATGACCAAGCGGAAGAATTCCCCTCAGAAGAATCTCCAGGAAATAACAACAGCTAATGAGCTGATCAAAAAGGACTTAAATAACATAACAGAAAGTGAATTTAGAATAATAGTCCTTAATTAATCGCTGGGCTTGAAAACAGTATACAGGACAGCAGAGAATCTCTTGCTACAGAGATCAAGGACTAAGGAACAGTCACGAGGAGCTGAAAAACGCTTTAAACGAAATGCATAACAAAATGGAAACCACCACAGCTCGGCTTGAAGAGGCAGAGGAGAGAATAGGTGAACTAGAAGATAAAGTTATGGAAAAAGAGGAAGCTGAGAAAAAGAGAGATAAAAAAATCCAGGAGTATGAGGGGAAAATTAGAGAACTAAGTGATACACTAAAAAGAAATAATATACGCATAATTGGTATCCCAGAGGAGGAAGAGAGAGGGAAAGGTGCTGAAGGGGTACTTGAAGAAATCATAGCTGAGAACTTCCCTGAACTGGGGAAGGAAAAAGGCATTGAAATCCAAGAGGCACAGAGAACTCCCTTCAGACGTAACTTGAATCGATCTTCTGCACGACATATCATAGTGAAACTGGCACAATACAAGGATAAAGAGAAAATTCTGAAAGCAGCAAGGGATAAACGAGCCCTCACATATAAAGGGAGACCTATAAGACTCGTGACTGATCTCTCTTTTGAAACTTGGCAGGCCAAAAAGAATTGGCACGTTATCTTCAGTGTGCTAAACAGAAAAAATATGCAGCCAGGAATCCTTTATCCAGCAAGTCTGTCATTTAGAATAGAAGGACAGATAAAGGTCTTCCCAAACAAACAAAAACTGAAGGAATTTGTCACCACTAAACCAGCCCTACAAGAGATCCTAAGGGGGACCCTGTGAGACAAAGTCCCAGAGACATCACTACAAGTATAAAACATACAGACATCACAATGACTCTAAACCCGTATCTTTCTATAATAACACTGAATGTAAATGGATTAAATGCGCCAACCAAAAGACATAGGGTATCAGAATGGATAAAAAAACAAGACCCATCTATTTGCTGTCTACAAGAGACTCATTTTAGACCTGAGGACACCTTTAGATTGAGAGTGAGGGGATGGAGAACTATTTATCATGCGACTGGAAGCCAAAAGAAAGCTGGAGTAGCCAAACTTATATCAGAAAAACTAGACTTTAAATTAAATGCTGTAACAAGAGATGAAGAAGGACATTATATAATAGTTACAGGGTCTATCCATCAGGAAGAGCTAACAATTATAAATGTCTATGCGCCGAATACCGGAGCCCCCAAATATATAAAACAATTACTCACAAACATAAGCAACCTTATTGATAAGAATGTGGTAATTGCAGGGGACTTTAACACCCCACTTACAGAAATGGATAGATCATCTAGACACACAGTCAATAAAGAAACAAGGGCCCTGAATGAGACATTGGATCAGATGGACTTGACAGATATATTTAGAACTCTGCATCCCAAAGCAACAGAATACACTTTCTTCTCGAGTGCACATGGAACATTCTCCAAGATCATATACTGGGTCACAAAACAGCCCTTCATAAGTTTACAAGAATTGAAATTATACCATGCTTACTTTCAGACCACAATGCTATGAAGCTTGAAATCAACCACAGAAAAAAGTCTGGAAAACCTCCAAAAGCATGGAGGTTAAAGAACACCCTACTAACGAATGAGTGGGTCAACCAGGCAATTAGAGAAGAAATTAAAAAATATATGGAAACAAACGAAAATGAAAATACAACAATCCAAACGCTTTGGGACGCAGCAAAGGCAGTCCTGAGAGGAAAATACATTGCAATCCAGGCCTATCTCAAGAAACAAGAAAAATCCCAAATACAAAATCTAACAGCACACCTAAAGGAACTAGAAGCAGAACAGCAAAGGCAGCCTAAACCCAGCAGAAGAAGAGAAATAATAAAGATCAGAGCAGAAATAAACAATATAGAATCTAAAAAAACTGTAGAGCAGATCAACGAAACCAAGAGTTGGTTTTTTGAAAAAATAAACAAAATTGACAAACCTCTAGCCATGCTTCTCAAAAAGAAAAGGGAGATGACCCAAATAGATAAAATCATGAATGAAAATGGAATGATTACAACCAATCCCTCAGAGATACAAACAATTATCAGGGAATACTATGAAAAATTATATGCCAACAAATTGGACAACCTGGAAGAAATGGACAAATTCCTGAACACCCACAGTCTTCCAAAACTCAATCAGGAGGAAATAGAAAGCTTGAACAGACCCATAACCAGCGAAGAAATTGAATCGGTTATCAAAAATCTCCCAACAAATAAGAGTCCAGGACCAGATGGCTTCCCAGGGGAGTTCTACCAGACGTTTAAAGCAGAGATAATACCTATCCTTCTCAAGCTATTCCAAGAAATAGAAAGGGAAGGAAAACTTCCAGACTCATTCTATGAAGCCAGTATTACTTTGATTCCTAAACCAGACAGAGACCCAGTAAAAAAAGAGAACTACAGGCCAATATCCCTGATGAATATGGATGCAAAAATTCTCAATAAGATACTAGCAAATCGAATTCAACAGCATATAAAAAGAATTATTCACCATGATCAAGTGGGATTCATTCCTGGCATGCAGGGCTGGTTCAACATTCGCAAATCAATCAACGTGATACATCACATTAACAAAAAAAAAAAGAGTAGAACCATATGATCCTGTCAATCGATGCAGAAAAGGCCTTCGACAAAATCCAGCACCCTTTCTTAATAAAAACCCTTGAGAAAGTCGGGATAGAAGGAACATACTTAAAGATCATAAAAGCCATTTATGAAAAGCCCACAGCTAACATCATCCTCAATGGGGAAAAACTGAGAGCTTTTTCCCTGAGATCAGGAACACGACAAGGATGCCCACTCTCACCGCTGCTGTTTAACATAGTGCTGGAAGTTCTAGCATCAGCAATCAGACAACAAAAGGAAATCAAAGGCATCAAAATTGGCAAAGATGAAGTCAAGCTTTCGCTTTTTGCAGATGACATGATATTATACATGGAAAATCCGATAGACTCCACCAAAAGTCTGCTAGAACTGATACATGAATTCAGCAAAGTTGCAGGATACAAAATCAATGTACAGAAATCAGTTGCATTCTTATACACTAACAATGAAGCAACAGAAAGACAAATAAAGAAACTGATCCCATTCACAATTGCACCAAGAAGCATGAAATACCTAGGAATAAATCTAACCAAAGATGTAAAGGATCTGTATGCTGAAAACTATAGAAAGCTTATGAAGGAAATTGAAGAAGATTTAAAGAAATGGAAAGACATTCCCTGCTCATGGATTGGAAAAATAAATATTGTCAAAATGTCAATACTACCCAAAGCTATCTACACATTCAATGCAATCCCAATCAAAATTGCACCAGCATTCTTCTCGAAACTAGAACAAGCAATCCTAAAATTCATATGGAACCACAAAAGGCCCCAAATAGCCAAAGGAATTTTGAAGAAGAAGACCAAAGCAGGAGGCATCACAATCCCAGACTTTAGCCTCTACTACAAAGCTGTCATCATCAAGACAGCATGGTATTGGCACCAAAACAGACACATAGACCAATGGAATAGAATAGAAACCCCAGAACTAGACCCACAAACGTATGGCCAACTCATCTTTGACAAAGCAGGAAAGAACATCCAATGGAAAAAAGACAGCCTCTTTAACAAATGGTGCTGGGAGAACTGGACAGCAACATGCAGAAGGTTGAAACTAGACCACTTTCTCACACCATTCACAAAAATAAACTCAAAATGGATAAAGGACCTAAATGTGAGACAGGAAACCATCAAAACCTTAGAGGAGAAAGCAGGAAAAGACCTCTCTGACCTCAGCCGTAGCAATCTCTTCCTCGACACATCCCCAAAGGCAAGGGAATTAAAAGCAAAAGTGAATTACTGGGACCTTATGAAGATAAAAAGCTTCTGCACAGCAAAGGAAACAACCAACAAAACTAAAAGGCAACCAACGGAATGGGAAAAGATATTCGCAAATGACATATCGGACAAAGGGCTAGTATCCAAAATCTATAAAGAGCTCACCAAACTCCACACCCGAAAAACAAATAACCCAGTGAAGAAATGGGCAGAAAACATGAATAGACACTTCTCTAAAGAAGACATCCAGATGGCCAACAGGCACGTGAAAAGATGTTCAGCGTCGCTCCTTATCAGGGAAATACAAATCAAAACCACACTCAGGTATCACCTCACGCCAGTCAGAGTGGCCAAAATGAACAAATCAGGAGACTATAGATGCTGGAGAGGATGTGGAGAAACGGGAACCCTCTTGCACTGTTGGTGGGAATGCAAACTGGTGCAGCCGCTCTGGAAAGCAGTGTGGAGGTTCCTCAGAAAATTAAAAATAGACCTACCCTATGACCCAGTAATAGCACTGCTAGGAATTTATCCAAGGGATACAGGAGTACTGATGCATAGGGCCACTTGTACCCCAATGTTCATAGCAGCACTCTCAACAATAGCCAAATTATGGAAAGAGCCTAAATGTCCATCAACTGATGAATGGATAAAAAAAAATTGTGGTTTATATACACAATGGAATATTACGTGGCAATGAGAAAAAATGAAATATGGCCTTTTGTAGCAACGTGGATGGAACTGGAGAGTGTGATGCTAAGTGAAATAAGCCATACAGAGAAAGACAGATACCATATGGTTTCACTCTTATGTGGATCCTGAGAAACTTAACAGGAACCTATGGGGGAGGGGAAGGAAAAAAAAAAAGAGGTTAGAATGGGAGAGAGCCAAAGCATAAGAGACTGTTAAAAACTGAGAACAACTGAGGTTTGATGGGGGGTGGAGGGAGGGTAGGGTGGGTGATGGGTATTGAGGAGGGCACCTTTTGGGATGAGCACTGGGTGTTGTATGGAACCAATTTGTCAATAAATTTCATAAAAAAAAAAACTGAGAACAAACTGAGGGTTGATGGGGAATGGGAAGGAGGGGGGATGGGTGATGGGTATTGAGGAGGGCACATTTTGGGATGAGCACTGGGTATTGTATGGAAACAATTTGACAATAAATTTCATATTAAAAAAAAAGAAAAAGAAAATTATGGGAAAATCAAAGAAGAGCAGTCATCATTCAAGTTATTTTTCCCATTGAGAAATTACACTAGTATCAATAAAATCTCAGAAACAGTTTAAAAATTAAATGTATGCCTCCACATCTTTTCTTCTTTTTTTTCCCTTTAATTTACTACTTTGCTCTTTATGTGAGGTTATCCTAAGCAAAGTAGACTTTTTAAAAAATAGATTTTTGAGAATTTGCGGAACACTTAATTTATAGAAGTGCTTGTTTACCTCTAAGCATTTTTGGTAGGATTATTTTAAGGTATTTTATAAATTAATTTAGTAATATAATGTAAATATAGAAAACACCATATACAAAACATACATGCATTCATATATATGTAACATAAACATGCATACATAAACCTAAAGATATGCAAAATAGTATTTAATATCTTTTACTCTAAAATATAAAAGCAATCTCACTGGTTTATCTCTAGTTTATATTTTTATCTTCTGGCAAATGAGCAGGCAAGTAATATATATATTTATAAATTTATATATTTACTGATGTTTGTGAAGGAGATAATTAATATGTTCATTTGCTTAGAAATGTAATCTGATGTGGGCTAGGACGTAAACAGTAGGCCAATGACTGAGGAGATATCTAACATCTGCTTTGATGTCTCTCAAGCCTATCTTAGTGGAGAAAACATCCAGGTTTGTTTCCTAATATTATTTTTTTCTCTTTTCAGCCTCAGGTGATTTGTTGGGGTGGGTGATAGGTCTCTTTCCCATTTTGAGACATTAATAGAGGGTAGGGGCCCTAAAGTTCAAGTGACTGTGAGATCTGAGGGTCTGAGGTGGAAAGGGATAGGCTGGCTGAGGGACAGAGGGTTAGAGGAAGGGCTTCAAAGTGGTCATACAAAAAATAATAATAATAATGGAACCAGAGGAAAGATCCAATGCATTAAAATGAAAAACTTCTAGAAGATGGTGGGCTAAGAGATTCTCAAGCTCACCTTGTCTATGAACACACCTAGATAACAGACACATCAGTACAAATAACCCAGAAAACAAACCAAAGAGTGGTATAAATGACTTTTTACAGTTAATCATAGAGAGGAGGCCACATCAGGAAAAGTAGGAGGGGCAGAGATGTCAGTGAAAAATAAACTCCTAGCAGGACTAGACACAAAAAAGCAGGGAAACCACAAACACAGAGAATAGAGAGGAGCTGACTCAGTACCAGGCACCAAAGACACAGAGGAACTGCCCTAGGAAGACGAGTCCCCATAACATTTGCCTTTGAAAACCAGTGGGCCTTAAGTTTATGGGTTTTTGCAATCAGCTGGGATTAACTCCAGGTACTTTAAAAATCATCAGGCTTAACTCTGGGAGAGCCCAAGGGCCAAAGAAAACTGAGCCCCTACCCTTAAAGACACAGTATAACAAAAAAAATTTGCCAAAATATAGAACCAACCATCTGAAAGCACCTTGGGTATAAAAGAAGGAGATTTACTTACTAATCTTAGTATGTCTGCTGGAGGGTCAGGGATATTTAGAGAACAAATAGATATGGCCAGTGTCATTTCTCTTCTGCCCCCAAGCTTAGATAGCTGGACACGGAGCCAGCAGGAACACTTTCCACCTACCTTACAAATATCACACTTTCTCCAGAGGATTAAACACATCCAACCTGCCACTCAGTAGGTGTCACTCCAGATCATACCCTGCTATGACTCATCTCGCAAGCAACCCTGGCAAGGAGAAGTGATGATCCAAAGTGACTCCCCCCAGGACAGGGGGAGATTTCACACACACACACACACACACACACACACACACACACAGCTCCAGGAGCCAAACCTTATAATTGCAGTGCGGAGAGAATGCACTTCTGATCCGTATATCTGCAGCCCTAGAAGACAGACTTGGGGGCAATCATCTGCTCTGACTTCTAGCTGCACCTGCCAACAAGTATCTCTCAGGAAGAAACACAGTGAGATTATCCTGCAATTCTAGGTAATTGCATCCCAGAAAGATAGAATGGGGACAGGCAGCTGGTCTGACTTCTGATACCACCCAATTAAAAACTTCTATGGTGGCACCAAACTGACACTTTTTACAGCTGAGGGACCATACCTGGCCTACAACAGGCAAAGTGGGAGCACCCACGTACATAAAGCAACTATTACAGATGTAAAGGGGAAAAAAAAGGTAGTATAAATATTGTAGAGGACTTTAACACCCATTTACATTAATAAACAGGTCATCCTTGGGGAGTCTGTGTGGCTCGATCAGTTATGCGTTCAACTTTGGCTCAGGTCATGATCTCAGGTTGTGAGTTCAAGCCCCGCATCAGGCTCTATGCTGACAGCTCAGAACCTGGAGCCTGTTTCGGATTGTGTGTCTTTCTCTCTCTCTCTGTCTTTCCCCTGCTCAAGCTCTGTCTCTCTCAAAAACAAACATTTAAAAATTTTAAATAAATAAATAAATAAATTAATTAATTAATTAATAAGTCATCTAACCAGAAAATCAACAAGGAGACAGTGACTTTGAATGACATATTTCATGGGATGGACACAACAGGTATATCCAGAATACTCCAACCCAAAACAACAACATACACCTTCTCTTCCAGTGTACATAAAACATTTTTGAGAACAGATCATGTTAGGCCACAAAATAAGTCTCAATAAATTTTTAAAAAATCAAAATCACATTGTGCATCTTTTCTGACCACAGTAGTATCCAACTAAAAATTAATCACAAGAGAAAATCTGAAACAGGTACAAATACATGGAGATTAAATAACACGCTACTAAAAAAGTAATGAGTCAACCAAGAAATCAAAGAGGAAACAGAAATAATACATGGAGACAAATAAAAATAAAAATAAATGGTCCAAAATCTTTGGAATGCACCAAAATCCCTTTTATAATTGCACTAAAATAATATAATACCTAGAAATAAGCTTAAGTAAGAAGGTGGTATATCTATACTCAAAAAGTATACAATGTTGATGGAAGAAATTGAAGATGACACAAATAGATGGAAGGATATTCCATGCTCATGGATTGAAAGAACAAATATTGTGAAAATGCCAATACCACCCAAAGCAATCTTCAGATTTAATACAATCCCTATCAAAATGCCAACAATATTTTTCACAGAGCTACAATAAATAATTATAAAATTTGTGTGGAATGACCAAAGACCCTGAGGAACCAAGGCAATCTTTAAAAAAAAAAAAATTGAATGGCTAACATTAACAACTCAGGCAACAACAGATGTTGGCGAGGATGCGGTGAAAGAGGATCTCTTTTGCATTGTTGGTGGCAATGCAACCTGGTGCAGCCACTCTAGAAAACAGTATGCAGGTTTCTCAAAAAACTAAAAATAGAATTACCCTAGGACCCAGCAATTGGACTACTAGGCATTTATCCACAGGATACAGATATGCTGTTTCGAAGGGACATATGCACCCCCATGTTTATAGCAGCACTATCAACAATAGCCAAAGTATGGAAAGAGCCCAATGGATGAATGGATAAAGAAGATGTGGTATATATACAATGGAGTATTACTCGGCAATCAAAAAGAATGAAATCTTGCCATTTGCAAGTACGTGGATGGAACTGGAGGGTATTATGCTATGTGAAATTAGTCAGTCAGAGAAAGTAAAAAATCATATGACTTCACTCATTTGAGGATTTTAAGAGACAAAACAGATGAACATAAGGGAAGGGAAACAAAAATAATATAAAAACAGGAAGGGGACAAAACAGAAGAGACTCATAAATATGGAGAACAAACTGAGAGTTGCTGGAAGGGTTGTGGGAGAGGGGATGGGCTAAATGGGTAAGGGGCATTAAGGAATCTACTGAAATCATTGTTTCACTATATGCTAACTAATTTGGATGTAAACTTTAAAAAATAAAAAATAAAATTTAAAAAAAGAAAAAAATTAAAAAGGTGTATTTATTTTTGAGAAATAGAGACAGAGTGTGAGCAGGGGAGGGGAAGAGAGTGGAAGACACAGAATCTGAAGCAGGCTCCAGGCTCTGAGCTATCAGCACAGAGTCTGATGTGGGGCTCAAACTCCAGACCCATTAGATCATGACCTGAGCCAAAGTCAACCAACTAAGCCACCCAGGCGCCCCAAGCCAAAGCAGTCTTAAGGAAGAAGAACAACAATGGAAATCACAATCCCAGATTTTAAAATATACTACAAAGCTGTAGTAATCAAAACCATATAGTGCTGACACTAAAATAGACACATAGATCAATAGAACAGAAAGTGAAGAAATAAACTCATACTTTTTTCCTTTTAGTTTTTATTTAAATTGCAGTAAAAATGCTGTGTAATACTAGTTTCAAGTGTACAATTCAGTGATTCAATACTTAATGCAACGCCTGGTGTACATCACAAGTGCTCTTCTTAATCCCCACACCTATTTAACCTTTCCCCCCACGAAACTCCCCTCTGGTAACCATAAATTTGCTCTGTATAATTAAAAGTCTGTTTCTTGGTTTTCTTTTTTCTTGTTCTCTCCTGTAATCGCTTGCTCTGTTTCTTAAATTACACGTATGAGTGAAATCATAAGATATTTGTCTTTCTCTGGCTGACTTATTTAGCTTAGTGTAATACTTTCTAGCTCCATCCACGTTGTAGCAAATGTCAAGATTTCATTGTTTTTCATGGCTGAGTAATATTACATTGCATATGTATACCCCATCTTATTTATCCATTCATCACTCTGTGGACACTTGGGCTGTTTCCATAATTTGACTGTTGTTGATATTGCTGCTCTAAACATTGAGGTGTATGTATACCTTTGAATTAGCACTTTCATATTCTTTGGGTAAATACCTAGTAGTGCAATTTCTGGATCATAGAGTAGTTCTATTTTTAACTATTTGAGGAATCTCCATGCTGTTTTCCAGAGTGGATACACCAGTTTGCATTCCCACCAACATTGAAATAAATTTCCCCTTTCTCTGCATCCTCACCAACATCTATTGTTTCTTTTGTTGTTAATTTTAGTTATTCTGACAAGTGTGAGGTGATGTCTCATTACATTTTTGATTTGTAGTTCCCTGATGATGAGTAATGTTGAGCATCTCTTCATGTGTCTGTTAGCCATCTGGATGTCTTCTCTGGAAAAATGTCTATCCATGTTTTCTGCCCATTTATTCACTGGACTATTTGGTTTTTGGGTGTTGAGTTTAAGAAACTATAGATTTTGGATACTAACCCTTTATCAGATATGTCATTTGCAAATATCTTCTCCCATTCTGTAGGTTGTCTTTTAGTTTTATTGACAATTTCCTTTGCTGCAGAAGCTTTTTATTTTGATGGAGTCTCAGTAGCTTATTAATGCTTTTATTTCCCTTGCTCTGGAAACATATCTGGTAAGAAGTTTCTATGGCCAATGTCAAAGAGGTTACTGCACGTGTTTTCCTCTAGGATTCTTTTAAATGTTTACTTATTTTTGAGAGAGATGGAGAGAGCAAGAGTGGGGGAGGGGCAGAGAGAGAGGGAGACACGTAATCTGAAGTAGGCGCCAGGCTCTAAGCTGTCAGCACAAAGACCAATGGGGGGCTCGAACCCATGAATCATGAGATCATGATCTGAACTAAAGTTCGATGCTCAAACAATTGAGCCACCCAGGCGCCCCACTCTTCTAGGATTTTAATGGTTTTCTGACTCACATTTAGGTCTTAACCCATTTTGTAGTTATTTTTGTTATGGTGTAAAAAAATGGTCCAGTTTCATTCTTTGGCATGCAGCTGTCCATTTTCCCCAAAACAATTAGTTGAAGAGACTGTCTTTTTTCCCACTGGATATTCTTTCTTGCTTTGTTGAAGATTAGCTATCTAGTTGTGAGTTATGTTCCGCATTTTATATTCTATTCAATTTATCTGTGTGTATATTTTGGTACCAGGGCATACCACCTCGATCACTACTGCTTTGTAATCTAACTTGGATTACAGAATTGTGATGCCTCCAGCTTTGCTTTTTTTTTTTTTTTCGAGTTTGCTTTGGTTATTTGGGATCTACTATGGTTCCATACCAATTTTCAGATTGTTTGTTCTAGTTATGTAAAAAATGATGTTGTAATATTGTAATAGGAATTGCATTAAGTGTATAGTTTTGGGTACTATAGACATCTTTAATTTCTATCATCAGTGTTTATAGTTTTCAGAGTACAGATTTTTTTTTTTACCTTTCTGATCAGGTTGATTCCTAGGTATCTTATGGTTTTTGGTGCAATTGTTAATGGGATTGATTCCTTACTTTCTCTTTCTGATGCTTCATTATTGGTGTAGAGAAATGCAGCAGTTTTCCTCACATTGATTTTGTATCCTGTGACTTTACTGAATTCATGTTTCAGTTCTAAGCATTTTTGGTGGAGTCTTTCAGGTTTTCTCTGTGGAGTATCATGTCTTGTGCAAATAGTAAAAGTTGAGTTCTTTGTCAGTTTTAATGCCTCTTATTTCTTTTTGTTGTCTGACTGTTGTGGGTAAAACTTCTAGTCCTCTGTTAAATGACAATGGTGAGTGGACACCCTTGTCTTGTTCCTGACGATAGAAGAAAAGCTTTCATGTATCTCCCACTGAGGATGATATTTTCTGTGGTTCTTCATGTATGGCCTTTATTATGTTGAGGTATGTTTCCTCTAACTCTACGTTGTTGAGAGTTTTTATCATGAATGGGTATTGTACTTTTTCAATGCTTTTTTCTGCATCGATTGAGTGATTATATGGTTCTCATTTTTTCTTTAAAGGGGGCATATCACGTTGATCGATTTGCATATATATAACCACCTTTGTGGCTAGGTATAAATTCCACTTGATTATGGTGAATGATTCCTTTAGTGTACTCTTGGATTCAGTATTGCTAGTATTTTACTGAGAATTTTGGCATCCATGTTCATCAGGGATATTGGCCTATGATTCCCTTTTCTAGAGGGGTCTTTATCTAGTTTTGACATCAGGGTAATGCTGACTTCATAGAATGAATTTGGGAGTTTTCGTACCTTTTCTATTTCTTGGTATAGTTTGAGAAGCATAGGTATTAGGTATTCTTTAAATGTTTGATAGAATTAACCTGTGAAGCCATCTGGCACTGGACTTTTGTTTGTTAAAAATGTTTGAATATTGATTCAATTTCTTCACTGGTTATGGGTCTGTTCAAGTTTTCTATTTCTTCCTCTTTCAGTTTTGGTGGTTTGTATGTTTCTAGGAATTTATCCATTTCTTCCAGATTGCCCAATTTTTGGTATGTAGTTATTCGTAATATTCTCTTATAGTTGTTTGTATTTCTGTGGTGTTGGTTATTTCTCCTTTATCATTTGTTATTTTATTTATTTGGGTTCTTTCACTTTTATTTTTGATAATACTGGATAAGGGTTTATCAATTTGATTAATTATTTCAAAGAACTAGTTCCTGTTCTTATTGATCTGATGTGTTGTTTTTAAGTTTCCGTATCATTTATTTCTGCTGGCTTAGGCTTCATTTGTTGTTCTTTTTCTAATACTTTAGGTGTAAGGTTAAGTTGTTAATTTGAGATTTTTCTTTTTTCTTGAGGGAGACCTGTATTGTATATACTTCCCTATTAGGATCACTTTGTTGCATCCCAAAAGTTTTGGACCATGGTGTTTTTATTTTCATTTTTTCCCATGTACTTTTAAAATTGCTTTGATTTCCTGGCTGAACCATTCATTGTTTAATAGCATGTTATTTAATCTCCATGTATTTGTGGTCTTTCCATTTTTTTTTCTTGTGGTTGACTTCAAGTTTCATAGCATTGTGGTCAGGAAATATGCATGGTATGATTTCAAAATTTTTGCACTTGTTGAGGCCTGACTTGTGACCTAGTATGTGATCTATTCTAGAGAATTTCCCACGTGCACTTGAAAAGAATGTGTACTCTGAGATTTTAGGATGGAATGCCCTGACTATATCTGTTAAGTCTATCTGTTCCAGTGTGTCATTCAAAGTCATTGTTTTCTTGTTGATTTTCTGCTTAGATGATCTGTCCGTTGCTGTAAGTTGGGTGTTAAAGTCTCCTATTGTTATTGTATTATTATCAATGATTTCCTTTATGTTTGTTACAAACTGTTGTATATATTTGGATGTTTCAAGTTATGGTAATAAATATTTACAATTGTTAGATCTTCTTAGTGGATTGTCCTCTTTATTATGATGCAGTGCCCTCTTTCATTTCCTGTTACAGTGTTTGGTTTAAAGTCTAGTTTGTCTGATATAAGTATTGCTACTCCGGCTTGATTTTGACATCCTTTTGGCTGATAAATATTTTTCCATCTTCTCACTTTCAACCTGCAGGTAACTTTAGGTCTAAAATGAGTCTCTTGTAGGCAGCATATGGATAGTTGTTTTTTTTTTTAATCCAGTCTAAAACCGGATGTCTTTTCATTGGAACATTTAGTCCATTTACATTCAGAGTAATTATTGATAGGTATGCACTTAATGACATTTTATTATTTGTTTTGTCAACATTTCTGGAGACTTTCCCTGTTCTTTTCTTATCTACCCTCCTCACTTTTGGTCTATCCTACCCACTCAAAGAGTCCCCTTTAATATTTCTCTCAGGGCTCTTTTAGTGGTCAAGAACAATTTTAGTTTTGTCTATGAAACTCTTTATTTTTCCTTCTATTCTGAGTGACAGACTTGCTGGACAGAGTATTCTTGGCTGCATATTTTTTCTCATTCAGCTTGTTCAATATGTCATGCGACTCACTTCTAGATTGCCAAGTTTCTGTGGAGAGATTTGCAGCTATCCTTATGGATCTTCCCTTGTGAGATAGGGACTTCTTTTGTCTTGCTGCTTTTAGGATTTTTCCTTATCATTATATTTTGCAGACTACACTATGTCTTGGTATTGGCCTGCTTTTGTTGATTTTGATGGAGGTTCTCCATGTTTCCTAGATTTGGACATCTGTTTCTTTTCCCAGATTACAGAAATTTTCAGCTATTATTTTCTCAAATAAATTTTCTGGGCCTTTTCTCCCTTTTCTCCTGGGATTCCTATAATACAAATATTATTACCTTGATGGAGTCACTGAATTCCCTAAATCTGTTCTTTTGTTCCATTTTTCTTCTTTCTTTCTTTGTTCAGCTTCATTATTTTCTATTATTTTATTGTCTATTTCACTTATTCCTCTGCTTTTACTATCCTTGTTTTCATTGTGTCAAGCCTGTTTCAAATCTTGTTATTGTACTTTTCATTTATGACCGACTGTTTTTTAACTGTGTGTGTGTGTGTGTGTGTGTGTGTGTGTTAAGGGTCTCACTGAAGTCTTGCATTCTTTTCTCAAGCAAAACGAGTATCCTTATGATTCTTGCTTTAAATTCTCCATCAGATATATTACTTACTTCTGTTTCACTTAGGTCTCTGGCCATGACTTTATCTTGTTCTTTCATTTGGGATGGATTCATCTGTCTTCACATTGTGTCTAAGTCTCTGTCTTATTCTGTCTAGTAGAAAACTTCTTGAGGGTAATGGCTTTATGAAAGAGAGATCATATAGTGTCCATGGCCTGGCACTTCTGTGAGTATCTCTGGTGTGTGCTGCATGCACTCTGCTGCTGTGTTTTGGCTATTCTATGCTTCAGGCCCATGGTTTGCAGAGGCTCTCCTTGTCTAAAGTGAGCAATGTCTGGTCCTTAGTCAGAGGGTGGAGAGTTTTAATGAGGTGTGTTCTGGTCTGCTTGTTAAATGAGACTTGATATTACTTCCATTAGAACTGAAGCCTTGCTGGGATGCATGGATGACTCATTCAGTCAAATATCTGACTCTTCATTTTGGCTCAGATCTCATGATGACAGGATTGAGCCCTGTGTTGAGTCCTGCATCAGGCTTTGTGCTGACAGTGCAGAACCTGCTTGGGATTTTCTTTCTCCTTCTCTCTCTGTCCTTTCCTTGCTCTTTGTTTTTCTCTCAAAATACATAAGTAAACATTTAGAAAAAAAACTGAAGCCTTGCAGAACTCTCTAGTCCAGAGATGTGGTGTGATCAGGATCTTCTTCTGTGTCTTTTGGGGAAGACGCCTTCCATGTTGGGATTGAGGTTAACTTTACCAGAAAGGGAAGTACCAGCAGAGTGCAGGGGTGTGGGACCAGATGCAGACAGGTTAGGCAGATTGTGTTGGCACTGTACTATTTACTTCTGGTTGGTAACTCTGTGTTTATGCTGAGGTGGGGGGAGGAGGGGCGGCAGTGCAAGGGAAGGGCATCAGCCACTGGAGAAGGGTCTCTATGATTGTTGCTCCCAGGGAAGCACTCTGAAAAGAGTGAACAATCTCTCCCATGTATGCCCCAGATGTTTTTCTGATTGTCATTTCCACATTGTGTGCCTCCATGTTGCCTGCTCCCCTTCTCTCTAAGAGCAGTGCAGTGCCCTCCAGCATCTATCCCAGCCAAGCCTGCTGACTTTTAAAACTTCAGTCCTTAGGTATGTGGTGTGGGCAGGAGCATGTGCTGGTCTTCTTAGGTAGGATCTTGCATGGTGGGACTGAGGGAGCTTTGCCAGACCACAGGGGCTTGGGACCTGGAGCAAGCAGGTGTCTTGGCTGGGCTGATCCTTGCAGGTGGATCTGCACTTATACTGAGGGGTAGGGGATGGAAATGGTGACATAGGCCCCTTTACCCCTAGGGTTGTCTGTGTGAATGTCATATCTCAGTGATGTTCTCCAAGAAGAGAAAACAGTCTCCCGCATTTTTTTGTCTCAGGTGGTCCTCATATCTCTACCTCCATGCTGTCTGCCCCTTTAGTTGTTTTCCTGCCTTCTCTCCTGAAGTAGGGCAGTGCCCTAAAGACTTTATCCAAGCCAAGACTGTAGACCTCTAAAACTCCAGTCTTAAAGCCCCACTCGTTGCAAGAACTCACAAAAATCAGCCCTTCTTGTTTTTCCAGCCAAGGTTTGTGCAAGTGTTTTCCTTGTGTGTTACCCTGTGTGCTCCTCTCTCTCTTGCCTTTCTCTGTGACCTTGGCTTCCTCCTCTCTGCAGCATCAATGTATCAATCATGTATCAATGTATCAATCATGATACATTTCTTCCTGAAACCCTGTCTCTGCACATTCTACCTTCTTTGATGTGGCTTCTTTCTCCTTTTAGTTGTGGAGTTTGTCCTATCAGTGTTCAGATTGATTTCTTGTGTATTTAGATTTCATAGTTATCTAGTTGTGTTCAAGAGAGGAGACAAGCCTAGGGTTCTACCACTTAGTTTCACCTCTAAACTCATGCTTTTATGGTCAATTAAACTAAACAAGTCAAGTATATGCAATTGAAAAAGACCATTTTTTCAACAAATTGTTTTGGGAAAACCAGATTGCTACATGCAAATGAATGAAACTGAACTACTTTCTTATACTATACACAAAAGTAAACTTAAAATGGATTAGAGATCTGGAGTCATAATTCTCAAAGAAAACATAAGCAATCATTTCTTTGACATTGGCCATGGAAACATTTTTCTAGATATGTCTCCTCTGGCAAGGGAAACAAAAGCAAAATTAGACTATTGGAATTACAAAAATCAAAACAAAACAAAAAACACCTCTGCACAGTGAAGGAAACCAACAACAAAACAAAAAGGCAACCTACTGAATGGAAGAAGATATTTTCAAATGATATATATGATAAGGGGTTATATCCAAAATATATAAAGAACTGATAAAACTCAACACAAAAAAATAGGTAGTCTGATTTAAAAATGGACAGATGACCCGAATAGACATTTTTCCAATGAAAACATACAGATGAACAAGAAGCTAATGAAAAGATGCTCTACTTCATTAATAATTAAGGAAATAAAAATTAAAATCACAATAGTATATCACTTTATACCTGTAATATCTGAGTTCGAAAACACAAGAAATGATAAGTGTTGATGATGTGGAGAAAAACAGAACCCTTGTGCACTGTTGTTGGTTATGAGATTGGTACAACTAGTATGGGAGACAGTATGGAGCTCCCTCAAAAAAAAAATAGAATTACCACGTGATCCAGTAATTACACTACTGGGTATTTACCTGAATAAACTGAAAACATTTATTTGAAAAAAATATATGCATCCCTATGTTTATTACAACATTATTTACAATAGCCAAGATATGGAATAAACCCAAGTGTCCATCAATAGAAAATGGATAAAGAATATATATATAGATAGATAGATAGATAGATATAGATATAGATATCTCCATGCAATGAAATTTTACTCAGACATAAAAACAATGCAAACTTGCCATTTGCAACAACGTAGATGGACCCAGAGAATATAGTACTAAGTAAAATGTCAGTCAGAGAAAGACAAATACTGTACTACTTCATTCATATGTGGAATTTAAAAAGCAATACAAAGAAAGAATCAAAAGAGACAAATAAAAAGACAGACTCAAATACAGAGAACATAGTGGTTTTTTCAGAGGGGATATGGGGAGGTGAAATAAAGGGGATTTAGAGGACACTTACCTTGATGAGGGCTGAGAAATGTGTAGAATTGTTGAAACATTACATTGTGCCGTTGGAACTTACATAAAATGCTATGTTAATTATACTTGAATTAAAGAAAGAATTAAAATAAGGATGGAAGAGCAGAGGTGATGGAAAGGGTGAGATTTTAGAGGAACCATGGAGAAATGTTTCCCAGTGTGGTCATTAAAGTTCCAAATCATCTTTAGTAAAATCATGCCAGGAAGAAAACAGAGTTGGTGGAGTGTATCATCACCAGAGATTTTACAAGGAGTTTTCAGTCTTCTGAGAAGCTGTTCTGTTGTAAACTAGTTTTACTATATATATTTATCAGCAAAGAAAGTTGGGACTTAAACACAGCTTGTGCTTTCCTGAGCTCTAACACAGCTATTTAGAGAAAAGCCTAGGACTCTCACCTTCCTCTGTCAGGAGCTATAACTAAGGTGCAGAGGTTACACAAAATATTATGAATTAAAATCTGTTCCTACTAGCTCAAAGGACGGTTGTCTGGGTAATGTTTTAGGAGTTGGACTCACCAAAAGTACCCCTGATCAGTCAGAATTAAAGACAAAGTCTTCCAATGTGCACAGTTATGGTCTTGGGTAAGCTGTCTGGAGCTCAAATAATGATTCTAATCAATCCAGTTAGGCATTATAACTGTTAAGAAAAGCCAGATTTTAAAGAAGTAAAACATATTTTATTCAGAACTGTTGACAGAGAGGGAAAAATCTCTGTATGATAATCTCAAATGATAATTTATAGCCAAGGAGACTGGTGGGCTTCAATATATGGAAAATATTAAGAGGAAACATCAAGGTTAAGGGGAATTCTGGCTAATGTGACCTAGCATGGTTCTTTCTAAATACAGGCTAGGTGACATCAGACATCATCTATGGATGGTGTGTTAGATATCAAAGGTGGTCAGACTTGGATAATGAGAAACCCTTGCTAAGGCAACTTAAAAGGGTTGATGCTATCAATTTTACAAGGACTTGCACAAATAGTCCTAGGGAAAGTTTCAGGTGCTTTACTAAAACTTATTGAAGCAAAGAATCTGCATCAAAAGCAAAGGTAAATAAGACAACTACTCTGTGATAATATGTCTGGAATATAGACTATCCCTTAGCAGTCTTTTAGAATTACCATGCCTTATAAATATGGTTAATGAAAAATTAGAACAACCAAATTCCACCAGAACTAGTAATGGCCCAAAATTTTTTTGGAAAAAAATATAGATTTGAGTCAATTTAGCAGGTAAAGAAGAACAGCAGCTGAAGTGCTTCCTGATGTAAAAAGAATTCACTACAGTAATAGAAAAAGGTAGTGATAAAATACCACCCATTATCACATGACCGATTACAAATAGAACTGGAATTGTTATGAGTATTTGTTCCTTATTTTTATGAATATGTTTGTATGTATACATGTATTGATAGTCAGTAAATGTCTTTGTTTTCTATCGTTTTTTATTCCCCATTATGTAACATGAGATGTATTGACTTCACATACTATGGCGACTTCATATTGAGCATTGCGACTTTTACATCATACTATTTTTAATAGAATATCTACAAGAAGAGTAAACAACACCTGACAACTCTAACTCCTGTTTGAGGGAAGAGTTTAGTGTGATTTTGTTAGTGTGCAGAATACTTCTATCCTGATAAATAGTATGATAACCTTGTCATTGTCTTTACTGGGAAATAAACGTGGTTTATGGTGATATTTATAGGTGTCAAGATGAAAAGGGGTGGACTTGTGAGGTTAATTTCATATGTCAGCTTGACTGGGCTAAGGTAATTGCAGATAGTTCGTAAAATAGTCCAAAGATTTTGTCTTTGAGGGTGTTTCAGGAGGAAATATCATTAAATTCAGGACTAAGTAAAGAGATCTGCTTTCACCAGATCTTTCACATGAGATTAGCAATATATCTGGACTGGGCTGGTTCTCAGGCCTTTGGACCCATCTGAATTATTCCATTGGTTTTCCTATCTCTCCAACTAGCTGATGGCATTTTGTGGGATTTCTGTCCTCCATAACCACCTGAAAAAATTCCTATGATAAATGCCCTCATGTATATCTGTATTGACCTATTTATATTCCATAAGATGTTTTTCTGGTGAACTTTGACTAATATAGATTTTGGAAGAAATAGTAGTTTTAGAGAAAATAATTTTAAAGATGAGTTATTTGAATTGGTTCTGGAGTTTATGGGATTATCTATTAAATTTGATTATATTTTAAAGTGATAATGAATCTATTTCCATTAGTAATCAGAGCCCTAATCACCCATAGTAGGAACTGTTTACAGAGGTACACATAACATCTGCACTGGATATTCCTAATCAACTACTTATAAGAAGGAAGGAAATTGTACTCCTTAATCCCCTTCATGTATTTTACTCATTCTCCCACTTCCTCATTCTTTGGCAATCATCAGTTTGTTCTCTGTATTCATGAGTCTGTTTCTGTTTGTTCAGTCACTTGTTTTGTTTCATAGAGTCCGCATAAAAATAAATCATATAGTAGTTGTCTTTGTCTGACTTATTTCACTTAACACAATACTCCCTGGGTCCATCCATGTTGTTGTAAATGGCAAGACCTCACTATTTTTTTTATAATTGAGTAATATTCCATTGTGCATACATGTCACTCCTTTATCCATTCATCTATCAATGGACACTGAGGTTGTTGCATACATTGGCTATTATAAGTAATGCTACAATGAAGAAATCTTTAGCTATAAAAGAGGTCACAGAAATAAAATTATACCATGTAGAATATAGTCAATATTATTTAATATCATGTTATTATTTTAATAACATGCTAACTACACTTATCATGGTAAGAACTGCATAATATATATAATTGTAAAATTAACCATGTTGCATGTCTGAAACTAATATGACATCATGTGTCAACTATACTTCAATAATAAAATTTCAAATAAGAATAAATGAGCTAAGTAACTGTATAGAATGATTTTGAATATTTTGTGGACAATTAATAAATATAATAATATTAGTTTGTTTCTCTTATTGCTTCTAGATGAAGTGCTAAAAGAAAGATGACCTCAGGAATTTGAAATCTCAACTCAAACTTGCATCAATAACCTAAGAATTTCAAGGTATGTCCTGAGGGAAAACCTTATCTCCTTTCAGGACTAAAACTGCTGCTGATCGAACTGTGACTAGATGAATTTAAACAAGTTGAACTCCCAGAATCCTAAAATGTCTGCTGTTAAATTGATTGCCCACAAGTAGTATCTTGTGTATTTAATTGGGGTGTGGGGGTATCCCAATATGTTGGAAACACAGAACTGATAAAATTGTTATGAGTCTTCTTAGCTAGTGGAAGTGATCTCCCAACACCCAGTGGGAATGACGTCACCAACACCATTTGCAGCAACATCCCATCCTAAGTAGGAAAAACCTTCCAATCCACATGGGATCATCCTTTCTACCTCTACTTGAGGAGATTAACCCTGCTTTACCTGAGAAAATTATAATGATCTCCCCCAAGGCAGTGATCACCTATGACTAGACTCAAGCATCAACAGGCTAATAAATGTGAGGTACAAAGTATTACCCATTAGAAGGTGTGTTGCACTCCAAAAGAACTGTTTGAGTTTTCTAATTTATACAAGCAGAAATCTGGGGACATGTGTTGGAGTATTTATTAGAGGTGTTGGATAATTGTGGGAGAAAACAAAATTGGATCAGGTGAATTTATTGATATGGGCCCACTTAGTAGATATTCTGAATTCATATCTTTAATGTTGCAGTTCAGGAAGTTGGAGAGGACTATAATAGCTTATCGAGTTGGTTGGCCAAATCATGGGTGAAAAGATGGCCTACTCTTTTGTAGCAACGTGGATGGAACTGGAGAGTGTGATGCTAAGTGAAATAAGCCATACAGAGAAAGACAGATACCATATGGTTTCACTCTTATGTGGATCCTGAGAAACTTAACAGGAACCCATGGGGGAGGGGAAGAAAAAAAAAAAAAAGAGGTTAGAATGGGAGAGAGCCAAAGCATAAGAGACTGTTAAAAACTGAGAACAAACTGAGGGTTGATGGGGGGTGGGAGGGAGGAGAGGGTGGGTGACGGGTATTGAGGAGGGCTCCTTTTGGGATGAGCACTGGGTGTTGTATGGAAACCAATTTGTCAATAAATTTCAGAAAAAAAAAAAAAAAGATGGCCTACTGTGAGTGGAATGAAAATGCTCAATCTCCCTTTGTTTAATGTAAAGGAAGGTATTCAAAAGATTAGAGAAATTGTAAGGTTAGAGTATATCTGTCATTGAAGCCACACAGGGGGAGTCCAGAAAATATACCTATCCCCAATACTTTGAGAAATCAATTTGGGAGTGGATCCCCAGCCCCCATAATGAGCTTTGTGATGTCTCTTCGCTTAAGGTTAGACCTTACAGTGGTAACCAGAGGCATCAACTGCAAAATTTAAATGCAATGTAAGTAATAAGATTCTGGGATAAAGGTGGCCATCTGGCATCACTCAAACATCAAAGGCAGGGTAGGCATGGTTACTGCAAAGGAAAGAAGACACAAAGCAGGTATCAAAATATTCTGACTGACACATGCCTATGGTGTTGGCTAATTAATCATGTTATTTCTAGATGTGAAAGAAATAATCTACCAAAATCTTAAATGATCTGCATAAGAAGAGAGGTCTTAAGTCAAGTGAATCAAAGTATAGCTTCAATCATAAAAATATGTTCACAGCCCATCAATTAATTCCCAGACATAACAAAAATGGAAAGTTATAGCCCCTCAATCAATTCATTTAGCTCAACCATTTATCAATACAGAATTCTTTGAATAGAGACCATTTTCACTCGAGGAATTACCCCATTAAAGTGACAAAAATTTTCTGTCAATACTGCTCCCATTCCTCCCTAAAGGGACCTGTGGCCTTTTACCAATGGAAATGTGTATTAGGGGAAAGATTATTTGAAGGACTATTTGGACACTGTCTTTGAACTGACATTTTTTCCAAGAAACCCAAAACATCATTATGCCAATTTATCAGAGGAAGAGCTTATGGAGATTTGTATTCAGTGGAGTTTTAGCTCAAGTACATCTCACAGTGGGTCCAGAGTTTCCCGTAACCCACTGTGTGGTAATTTCCCAGATCTAGTATACATTACTGGAATAGAGATACTTAGCAACTAGTATAATCCCCTTATTAGATTCCATTTTGAGGAGTGATGGCTATTATGTTGGATAAGGCCATATGGAAGCCATAAAAAATACCTCTATCTAGTCAAATATTAAGTCAAAAGCAATACTGCATTCCTAGAGGAAGTGCAGAGAACCATGCAATCATCAAGAAACTTAAAGATACAGTAGCGGTGATACCATCCCCTTAAAATCTTCCATTTGTTCTGTGCAGAACAGATGGCTCTTGGAAAATAACAGTGGATTAAGGAAGTCTTATCCAAGTCTCATACTAATTGCAATTGCAGCTGTCATACCAGATGTGCTTTCACTGTGAACAAATTCACACATCTTCTGGTGGTCTCTAAGCAGCTATTGATCTGGTGCATTCCTTTCTCTTCATACCTGTCTATAAGAAGCAATTATGTTTCAGGTGACAAGGCAAGAAATACATCTGCATTGTCCTACCTCAGTGTGTATCAATTCTTCACCCATATGCTACCTTTAGTTTTCAGGGATCTTGACATAATAAATCATATTGGTCCATTATATTGATGACCATTATATAATGTCCATTATATTATACTAAATGGATTAGTGAGGTAGAATAGCAATTACACCAGACTTATTGGACTTAGTGTGAACATGGAGAATAGATCCAACTAATTTGTTAGCCTACTACCCTAGGGAAATTTCTAGGGATCCAGGGTTTGGGGCATGTGCAGATATCAATTGCAAGATGAAGAATAATTTGTTTTATTTGTTTTTTCCAAGACCCTCAAAGAGGTATAACACTTAGTGGGTTTTTTGTTCTTTGGAGGAAACCTCATTAAGATGTACTATACTGACTCATTTACTGAGTAACTTGAAAAGATGCTAGTTCAAGCTGTTCTGACATTTGAATCATATACTCCATCACAGCCAATGGTTTCTGAATTTCATTGGCAGATATATACACAGTTTGAAGTCTTGATAGACTCTATATATTAATCAAAGGACAGGCATTTAGGATATTGGAGAAGGCTTTACTATCTTTCACAGTTAACTACTTTCCTTTTGAAGACAATTTTTATTTTTCTATTGGGCCTTAGCAGAGACTGAATGCTTGTCTGTCAAGATATCAAGTGACACAAGCTTCCCATAATGACCTGGGTGTTATCTGACAAATTGAGATATAAATATATGATTGCACAGTGGTATTTCATCATACAATCAAAGTGGTAAATGTGATTGGACTCATGTAGTAAGGAAGTTACATAAAGAATTTACATATCCTTGTTCCCTATTCCTGCTTTCTTCCCACTTCCAGCCCACAACTAGGCCTCATGGAGAACTACCTAAAATCATTTGGCAGAAGAAAACCAAACAAACAACAATGTGGGTCTGATTTACAGATGATTTTGCGTGATATGCAGATACTAATGAAAGTGGACAGCTATAGCACTTCGCTGGAGGATATTGGCAGAAGGAAATCCTCCCAAGGAATAGAAATCTGTAAAATGTATATAGTTGTTTACATTGCTTATAAGGAGAAATAGCCAGACATGGAAGTATACACTGATCCTGGGCTGTGGCCATGGTCAGGTTTGATGGGCAGGGATATATAAAATAATATAATTGGAAAGTTGGTGAAAATTAAATTTGAGGAGTAAGCATGTGGATATACCTCTATCACTGTGCAAAAAATGTAGATATTTGTGTCTTATTTGAATTTTAACCAAATAATGACTTCAGCAGAAAAAGATTTTAAAAATCATATGGATAGAATAAAATGTTCTATGGATACCAGTCAGCCTCTGTGTCCAAAAACCCTTGTCATTGCTCAGTGGAATTATATACAGGTTGTCCTGTTGGCAGGATTGAAGGTTTGAATGGTCTTAGAACATGGAATTTCACACAGCCAGGTTTAGTGCCCAAAATGCCAGCAGCAGACAACAGCACTGTTATCTTGATATGGCACCATTCATTAGGGTGTTCACCCAGCTACTTGGTGGCAAACTGATTACATTGGATCACTTCCATCATGGAACGGATAGCATTTTGTTCTTGATTGAATACACACATACTCTGAATACATATTTTCCTTATCTGCATGCAATTCTTCTGCCATATCTACTATCCATTGAGTTATAGAATTCTTTATCTAGTTGCTTAGTATTCCACATAGCATTGTTTGAAATGAAGGACCTCACCTGACAGCAAAATAATTGTGACAAGGGCCCATTCTCATGGGTTTCACTGATTTCACCATGTTCCCTACCATCTTGAATCAGTTTGCTTGATAAAATGAAGGAAAGGCCTTTTGAAGACTCCCTAACAGTGCGTAATAAGTACCAATATGTTGTAGGGAAGTCACAAGATTCTCTAGGAGGCTGTATATGCTCTAAATAAGCATCATGCTGTTTCTCCAATTGTATTTATTCATAGGTCCATGAAGCAAGGGGTGGAAATAAGAGAGACACCACTCAATATAATCCCATGACTTACTATCAAAATTTGTTCTTCCTGTTTTCTCAACTTTATGTATGCTTTGCAGATATGGAGGTCTTAGTTCCAGATGAAGGAACCAGTCTAGTAGAAGACCAAAAAAAAAAAAATCCCAAAATGGAAGTTAAGACTGCCATCTGCCCCCTTTGGTCTCCTAAAGTCTCTGAATCAACAGGCAAAAAGGGGCATTACTGTCCTAGGTGCAGTGAATTTTTCTAAATACCATAAAATAAAAACCATAGTTGCAAAATAATTAACAATAATTTATTCAAAAGCACTGTAATAGGGGAATATATCTCAGTATAGATCCTTATTCCATTCTGAATGCAGCATAGACAAATACAAATTTACAACCAAGGATCCTGGTGGAGGTCAGTGGATGTAAAAATACTAAACTAAAACATTAAGCATAAAGTGTTTTCTTGCAGAAAGTGTCAGGCTGATAAGACACCACCTACTGAATGGCAGAGAAGGAGAAACTTTATTAGATATCAAGAGTTATCAGATATGAACAAGAGAAACTTGCTAAAAGGTCTTAGCAGCATTGTTGAGAGAGTTTTTTTTATTTTGTTATTCTTATTTTTTAATTTTTAAAATATAATTTGTTGTCAAGTTGGCTTCCATACAACACCCAGTGCTCATTCCAACAAGTACCCTCCTCCATGCCCATCACACAATTTCCCCTCTCCCCCACCCCCCAACAACCCTCAGTTTGTTCTCAGCCCTGAAGAGTCTCTTATGGTTTGACTCCCTCCCTCTCTGTAAATTTTTCCGCCCTGCCGCTCCCTCATAGTCTTCTGTTAAGTTTCTCAGGATCCACTATGAGTGAAAACGTATGGGTATGTCTTTCTCTGCATGACTTATTTCATTTAGTATAATACCCTCCAGTTCCATCCACTTTGCTACAAAAGGCCATATTTCATTCTTTCTCATTGCCATGTAGTATTACATTGTGTATATAAACCACATCTTCTTTATCCATTCATCAGCTGATGGACATTTAGGCTCTTTCCATAATTTGGCTATTGTTGATAGTGCTGCTATAAACATTGGGGTACAAGTAGCCCTATGCATCAGTACTCCTGTATCCCTCGGGGTAAATTCCTAGCAGTGCTATTGCTGGGTCGTAAGGTGGTTCTATTTTTAAATTTTGAGGAACCTCCACACTGTTTTCCAGAGCAGCTGCACCAGTTGACATTCCCACCAACAGTGCAAGAGGGTTCCTGTTTCTCCACATGCTTGCTAGCATCTGTAGTCTCCTGATTTGCTCATTTTGCCACTCTGAATGGTGTGAGGTGATATCTGAGTGCAGTTTTGATTTGTATTTCCCTGATGAGGAGTGACATTGAGCATCTTTTCATGTTCCTGTTGGCCATCCGGATGTCTTCTTTAGAGAAGTGTCTATTCATGTTTTCTGTCCATTTCTTCAATGGATTATTTGTTTTTTGTGTGTGCAGTTTGGTGAGCTCTTTATAGATTTTGGATACTAGCCCTCTGTCCAATATGTCATTTGCAAATATCTTTTCCCATTATGTTGGTTGCCTTTTAGTTTTATTGATTGTTTCCTTTGCTGTGCAGAAGCTTTTTATCATCATGAGGTCCCAATAGTTCATTTTTGTTTTTAATTCCCTTGCCTTTGAGGATGTGTCAAGTAAGAAATTGCTACGGCTGAGTTCAGAGAGGTCTTTTCTTGTTTTCTCCTCTAGGGTTTTGATGGTTTCCTGTCTCACATTCATGTCCTTTATCCATATTGAGTTTGTTTTTGTGAATGGTGTGAGAAAGTGGTCTAGTTTCATTCTTCTGCATGTTGCTGTCCAGTTCTCCCAACACCATTTGTTAAAGAGACTGTCTTTTTTCCATTGGATATTCTTTCCTGCTTTGTCAAAGATTAGTTGGCCATACTTTTGTGGGTCTAGTTCTGGGGTTTCTATTCTATTTCCTTGATCTATGTGTCTGTTTTTGTGCCACTACCATGCTGTCTTGATTATTACAGCTTTGTAGTAGAGGCTAAATTCTGGGACTGTGATGTCTCCTGCTTTGGTCTTCTTCTTCAAAATTACTTTGGCTATTCGGGGCCTTTTGTGGTTCCATATGAATTTTACGATTGCTTGCTCTAGCTTCGAGAAGAATGCTGGTGCAATTTTGATTGGGATTGAATTGAATGCGTAGATAGCTTTGGGTAGTATTGACATTTTAACAATATTTATTCTTCCCAATCCACGAGCACAGAATGTTTTTCCATTTCTTTATATCTTCTTCAATTACCTTCATAAGCTTTCTATAGTTTTCAGCATATAGAACTTTTACATCTTTGGTTAGATTTATCCCTAGGCATTTTATGCTTCTTGGTGCAATTGTGAATGGGATCAGTTTCTTTATTTGTCTTTCTGTTGTTTCATTATTATTGTATAAGAATGCAACTGATTTCTGTACATTGATTTTGTATCCTAACTTTGCTGAATTCATGTATCAGTTCTAGCAGACTTTTGGTGGAGTCTATAGGGTTTTTCTTTTATAGTATCATGCAATATGGAAAAAGTGAAAGCTTGACTTCATCTTTGCAGTTTTGATGCCTTTGATTTCCTTTTGTTGTCTGATTTCTGATGCCAGAACTTCCAACACTATGTTAAACAACAGCGGTGAGAGTGGACATCCCTGTCATGTTCCTGATCTCAGGGAAAAAGCTCACTTTTTCCCCATTGAGGATGATGTTAGCTGTGGGCTTTTCATAAATGGCTTTTATGATCTTTAAGTATGTTCCTTCTATCCTGACTTTCTCGAGGGTTTTTATTAAGAAAGGATGCTGAATTTTGCCAACTGCTTTTTCTGCATCAATTGACAGGATCATATGGTTCTTATCTTTTCTTTTATTCATGTGGTGTATCACGTTGATTGATTTGTGAATGTTGAACCAGGCCTGCAGCCCAAGAATGAATCCCACATGATCATGGTGAATAATTCTTTTTATATGCTGTTGAATTCAATTTGCTAGTATCTTATTGAGAAGTTTTGCATCCATATTCATCAGAGATTTTGGTCTGTAGTTCTCTTTTTTTACTGGGTCTCTGTCTGGTTTAGGAATCAAAGTAATATTGGCTTCATAGAATGAGTCCTGAAGTTTTCCTGCCCTTTCTATTTTTTTGGAATAGCTTGAGAAGGATAGGTATTATCTCTGCTTTAAATGTCTGATAGAACTCCCCTGGGAAGCTATCTGGTCGTGGACTGTTATTTGTTGAGAGATTTTTGATGACTGATTCAATTTCTTCGCTGGTTATGGGTCTGTTCAAGCTTTCTATTTCCTCCTGATCGAGTTTTGAAAGTGTGTGGGTGTTTAGGAATTTGTCCATTTCTTCCAGGTTGTCCATTTTTTTGGCATATAGTTTTTCATAGTATTCCCTGATAATTCCTTGTATTTCTGAGGGATTGGTTGTAATAATTCCATTTTCATTCATGACTCTATCTATTTGGGTCATCTCCCTTTTCTTTTTGAGAAGCCTGGTTAGAGGTTTATCAATTTTGTTTATTTTTTCAAAAACAAACTCTTGGTTTCATTGATCTGCTCTACAGTTTTGGTTTTTTTTTTTACATTCTATATTGTTTATTTCTGCTCTGATCTTTATTATTTCTCTTCTTCTGTTGGGTTTGGGGTGTCTTTGCTGTTCTGCTTCTATTTCCTTTAGGTGTTCTGTTAGATTTTATATTTGGGATTTTTCTTGTTTCTTGCGATAGGCCTGGATTGCAATGTTTTTTTCCTCTCAGGACTCCCTTTGCTGTATCCCAAAACAGCGATTGTTGTATTTTCTTTTTCATTTGTTTCCATATATTTTTTAATTTCTTCTCTAATTGCCTGGTTGACCCATTCATTCTTTAGTAAGTTGTTCTTTAACCTCCATGTTTTTGGAGGTTTCCCAGACTTTTTCCTGTGGTTGATTTCAAGGTTCATAGCATTGTGGTCTGAAAGTATGCATGGTATGATCTCTATTCTTGTATACTTATGACGGGCAGTTTTGTGACCCAGTATGTGATCTATCTTGGAGAATGTTCCATGTGCCCTCGAGAAGTAAGTATATTCTGTTGCTTTGGGATGCAGAGTTCTAAATATATCTGTCAAGTCTATCTGATCCAATGTATCATGTGTCTAGACGATCTATCCATTGTTGTGAGTGCGGTGTTAAAGTCCCCTGCAATTATCACATTCTTATCAATAAGGTTGCTTATGTTTGTGAGTAATTGTTTTATATATTTAGGAGCTCCCGTATTCGGAGTATAGACATTTATAGTTGTTAGCTCTTCCTGGTGGATAGACCCTGTAATTATTATATAATGCCCTTCTTCATCTCTTGTTACAGCCTTTAATTTAAAATCTAGTTTGTTTGATATAAGTATGGCTACTCCAGCTCTCTTTTGACTTCCAGTAACATGATGAATAGCTCTCCATCCCCTCCCTTTCAGTCTGAAGGTGTCCTCAGATCTAAAATGAGTCTCTTGTAGACAACAAATAGATGGGTCTTGTTTTTTTATCCATTCTGATACCCTGTGTCTTTTCGTTGTCACATTTAGTCCATTTACATTCAGTGTTATTATAGAAAGATATGAGTTTAGAGTCATTGTGATGACTGTAGATTTCATGCTTGTAGCTATGTCTCTGGTACTTTCTCTCACAGGATCCCCCTTAGGATCTCTTGTAGGGCTGGTTTAGTGGTGATGAATTCCTTCAGTTTTTGTTTGTTTGGGAAGACCTTTATCTCTCCTTCTATTCTAAATGACAGATTTGCTGGGTAAAGGATTCTCAGCTGCATATTTTTTCTGTTTATCACATTTAAGATTTCCTGTCATTCCTTTCTGGCCTGCCAAGTTTCAGTAGAGAGATCCATCACGATTCTTATTGGTCTCCCTTTATATGTTAGAGCACGTTTATCCCTAGCTGCTTTCAGAATTTTCTCTTTATCCTTGTATTTTGGCAGTTTCACTATGATATGTTGTGCAGAAGTTCAATTCAAGTTACGTCTGAAGGGAGTTCTCTGTGCCTCTTGGATGTCAATGCCTTCTTTCCTTCCCCAGATCAGGGACGTTCTCAGCTATTATTTCTTCAAGTACACCTTCAGCACCTTTCCCTCTCTCTTCCTTTTCTGGAATACCAATTATACGTAGATTATTTCTCTTTAGTGCATCACTTAGTTCTCTAATTTTCCCCTCATACTCCTGGATTTTTTTATCTCTCTTTTTCTCAGCTTCATCTTTTTCCATAATTTTATCTTCTAGTTCACCTATTGTTTCCTCTGCCTCTTCAAAATGAGCTGTGGTTGTCTCCATTTTATTTTGCAGCTCATTTATAGCATTTTTTAGCTCCTCCTGACTGTACCTTAGTCCCTTGATCTGTGTAGCAATAAATTCTCTTCTGTCCTCTATACTGTTTTCAAGACCAGTGATTAATTTTATGACTATTATTCTAAATTCACTTTCTGTTATATTGTTTAAATCATTTTTGATCAGTTCGTTAGCTGTCGTTATTTCCTGGAGATTCTTTTGAGGGGAATTCTTCCATTTCATCATTTTGGATAGTCCCTGGAGTGGTGCGAACTGCAGGGCACTTCCCCTGTGCTGTCTTGAATAACTTGTGTTGGTGGGCAGGACCACAGTCAGGCCTGATGTCTGCCTCCAGCCCACTGCTGGGGCCACAGTCAGACTGGCGTGTACCTTCTCTTCCCCTCTCCTAAGAGCAGGATTCATTTTGGGGTGGTGTGGCTCATCTGGGCTACTTGCATACTGCCAGGCTTGTGGTGCTGGGATCTAGCATATTAGCTGGAGTGGATTGGCAAGGTGCACAGGGGTGGGAGAGGTAGGCTCAGCTCACTTTTTCTTTGGTGATCCATTTTGGGAGGGGCCCTGCAGCACCGGGAGGGAGTCAGAACTGCCACTGAAGGGATGGATCCACAGAAGCACAGCATTGGGTGTTTGTACGGTGCAAGCAAGTTCCCTGGCAGGAGCTGGCTCCCTTTGGGATTTGGCTGGCGGATGGGCGAGGGAGATGGCACTGGTGAGTGCCTTTGTTCCCCACCTAGCTGAGCTCTGTTTTCTGGGGCTTAACAACTCCCCCTCCCATTGTCCTCCAGCCCTCCCACTCTCCGAGCAGAGCTGTTAGCTTATAACCTCCCAGATGTTAAGTCCTGCTTGCTGCCCAAACACACTCTGTCCGGCCCCTCCGGTTTTGCAAGCCATACTCAGGGGCTCTGCTTTGCTGGCAGGCTGTCTCTCTGCCCTGGCTCCCTTCTGCCAGTCCGTGTAGCGTGCACCACCTTTTTGCCCTTCCTACTCTCTTCCATGGGCCTCTCGTCTACACTTGGCTCCAGAGAATCCGTTCTGCTAGTCTTCTGGCAGTTTTCTGGGTTATTTAGGCAGTTGTGGGTGGAATCTAAGTGATCAGCAGGATGGGGTGAGCCTGGCGTCCCCCTACGCCACCATCTCAGTTCAAGATTCTGGGTCTTTCTCTCTCCATGTTGTTATGCCAGTTGTCACTGCTTCTTACACCCCAAGTCAGGAATACTATCAATGAGTTTGGAAGTTTACATTCCGCTGGTGTAAGGTCACCATTTGCTGTCACTGTTGATCAATGACCCAGCAAGTCTCTTTGTTGAAGTTCTCACTGAGATCCTCCACTCTTTTTTCAAGTCCTATGATTGTCTTTATGACCATTGCTTTGAACTCTTCATTAGGCATATTGCCTATCTCTGTTTTATTTAGCTATTTTACTCTGATATTTTCTTGTTCTTTCATTAGGGACATTTGGTCTTACTCTGTGTCTTTTTCTATGTATTATATATGTCAGCTACATCTCCTGGTCTTGAAAGTAGTATCCTTGTGTAGAAGTGATCCTGTGGTGTCCTATAATGCAATGCTCCCTCGTCACCAGAACCAGGCTCTCTAGGGGTGACCTCTGTGTGGCTATGTGTGCCCTGCTGTTGTTGTTGAGCCCTGACTACCTTCAATCCAGCTAGCTGTAATGACCCACTTTGCCTGTTGTGGCACACTGGGCACAGTTTGTTCTCCATGCTGTTGAGAGGTCCACATGCCACCCTGAGTTTATTGGTATGTGGGGTTGGCACTTAGCCTAGCTGTCTGCAATTAGCCTTTGTGTTACAGGTACAGGCACAATAAAGTACAAATCTTGGTGCCTGCACAGCCAGGTAAGAGAACTGGCTTCAATAACAATGTGCCCACTGATGTGTGAAGTTATCTCCCTCACTTCCCAGGGCAGGAGTCACTTTGGAATGGCATTGTTATTGACAATGCCATATGGATATGGCAGGGGGAAGCTGTCTAGGGAGGTAAGATCAAAGGTGCAAGTCTGCAGGGGAACACCAGTGTTAGCTAGGTAGTTGAGCATTAGTACTGACTCCAACCAGCACCCAGCCATTTAGGCTGGGGAAGGGCAAGACCACTGGTGCCTACCAGCACTTTTGTTCCCAGAGAATTAACCTGCAGATCCAGGCTCCTCAGTCACACACTCTAAAATTAGTCAATAAATTTCCTTCATGTATACCCCCAGTGCTTTTCCAACTACTACTTCTGTGCTGTGTCTGGAAGAAGTTATTTAGTGTGCTGTCTCTTTAAGAGTTGGGATTCAGCTACCTATTGCCCTCCAGCTCTCCAGCCCATCCCTGAGTTAAGCCTAGCTGTATTTCAAAGCTACATATATGGGGACTTATCTTCCCAGTGTGGGTCCTCTGTACTAGGGGTGCCCAGTGTGAGGTCTAATCCTCTCACTTTTCTGTGCTTATCTTGTCCCTCCTATTTGTGTTTAGTTGTGCTGGGAGTTTGGTTCTGTGGGAAAGTTATCTTGGAAAAGGAATGTTATCTTGTTTAGTTGAAGCTGGAAAAAATTGAATAATTTTTTTTCTATTTAGCCTTAGAATAAATAGTACACTGATGCAAATCTAGAATTTGGGTCTCTCTCTACTAAAACAACAGTTTTATTGGATTATTATTCTGCTATTAATAAGGAACTACAAAGTAGTTTTTTAACTTTTAAATAATTTGAGAAACAAGAATTTTTTTATCTAAAAATGGTATCCTGTGCTTTGTCTTCTCTTTATTAGGTCTTTGATTATTTTTTTTAATGGAGCTTTCTCAATAGTAAAAGAGATAGATCTTTTTTTACAACCATGTAACTTATGTTTCTGCCTTTGAAATATTCTAATTGTCACTTGGTTAAATGCATAACTAAGTATTGAATCACAATGATTCTGTTTAACCAAGCATTTGAATATGAAATTTTTGATAACTTCTCAAAAATCACATTTTTGTCTTTTTTTACCTCAAATTAAAATAGATATTTTTAGAGACTTATTGAAATATTTAAAAGGATTATAAAGTGAAGATGCTAAGGTAATTATATTTATGTGGTATGATAAATAATATGCCAAATATCAATAAGAAGTGATGATAAATGGTCTTAGCTTATATGTGTGTGGATATATGTTACTAACACAGATATCTTAGAAATTGTATAAAGTTCTTAGAAATTAGTAAGTACACTTATCTGATTATTATGTTAAAATGTTTACGCCACAGAAATAACAAGTTTTCCTCATCAAGTGAATTCTCATTAGACCTTAACCATGGCCATTTAAAGTCATTTGTCAGTTACCAGTTAATGCTTGAATTTGGTGCTTCACTGAAGGTATGTACAGCTATAGACATGAATGCCCCATGATGGCATTACTTGAATAATGCTGAGAATGTGCCTCTGGACTGAGTAAAAACTTCCAAAATAATGAAGAAGTTGATGGATTCATAATACTACTAATTCAAGTTAAAGCAGAACACATTGTAAATTCAGGGGCTAAATAAACTTGGAATTATTACAATTTTATGAGTTTTTGTTTGAATTATTAATGAATGTTAATGTTTTATTTTCCATAATTAATTGAATGTTTTTATTTTTAAGCTATGTGCAACTTACAAGAATTTATAAAGTATACCTTTCCGACCTAAGATGAAACGATTACTTTTCTCCTGCTAAGAACCCTCCAGAACTAAAAACTCTTGTTTTTAAAAATTTTTAATGTTTATTTTTGAAAGGAAGAGAACCTGTGAGTGGGGTAGAGGCAGAGAGAGAGGCAGATACAGAATTCAAAGCAGGATCCAGGCTCTGAACTATCAGCACAGAGCCTGACGCAGATCTTGAACCCATGAGCTGCAAGATCATGATCTGAGCCGAAGTCAGATGCTTGACTGACTGAGCCACCCAGGCGCCCCCAGAACTAAAAAATCTCAAAGAGTATTCTTATTTTATGACAGTACAATTATCTGCATAAGTTCAAAAAGAATGTATTCTCCTTGTTTTACGTATGTATGTATGTATGTATCTCTGCACCCAACATGGGGCTCAAACTCACAATCCCAAGATCAAGAGTTACATGCTCTACTGACTGAGCCAGTCAGGCACCCCAGAATCTATTCTCCTGGTAAAAGGACACACGGTTTGAAACACTGGTTATATTCCCAAAGCTTTGACTGGAATGCCATATTTGAAAATAATGTGCAGGAGTCAGATATGATTAATGATGAATGATTTGCATAGCTTGTTTTGGTCAAGATTGGTTTAGTCAGAATACTAGAACCTTGATGTTTCTATTAGTAATTTTCCAAATGGTAACTACTACCTGTTTCCTTGTCTTTTTAATTTCATTCATTTCATTTCATTTCATATTTCATTTCATTAATTCCAACATAGTTAATATACAGTGTTTTATTAGTGTTTATCAGGAGTACATAAATCACCCTAGAAGCTCCTTGATTAATTCCTACTTTCAAATTATTTATTCAGATTTGAGGCCAGTTCTGTATTGAAGTCTCATGTCCCCAATTACAAT
The DNA here is from genome assembly GCF_016509475.1 of Prionailurus bengalensis. Taxonomy (NCBI): domain Eukaryota; kingdom Metazoa; phylum Chordata; class Mammalia; order Carnivora; family Felidae; genus Prionailurus; species Prionailurus bengalensis. The sequence goes on from NC_057355.1 coordinate 23,876,083, forward strand.
AGTTCTGAATAAATCTGTTTTTACTATTTTAATAACTGTCCAACTAATTTTTTATAATTATAATCAGATTCAATCACTCCAGTCAGTAGGTAAGTCCTTTCCTTGCTATTGATTCAGAAGCATGTAGAGCAGAAAGTGGCCATTTGGTAGTCTTTGCTTCCATTTCAGGGTAATCATTCCTTCCCCTGGAAGCAGTCCTTCTTCTGGTACTAAGATCTCTAGGTCAGCAGAGCATAAAATCACAGGAACATGAAGCAAGAATGGTGCTAGTAGATCACAAGCAATGATAGTGGTGCCACACCCTTTGTCAATCCTTGATTCCAGGGCATATAAATCCAGGATATTGGAAAAACAGCGCTATATATTAAATACTCATTCAGAAAATATGTGACATCCTGGAAAACCTTGCTGCAGTGCTGCAACACATTGCCACCTAGCTAAAACTGCAGCTAGGTCATCAAAAGGTCCTTCCTTCATTCTATCAAGCCAGCTGCTTCAATTGGTGAGAAATATGGGAAAATAGTGAATTCCATAAGCTTGGGCTTATTGTTACGCTTCCTTTTCTGGGAAGTGATTTCTTGATCTGAAGCAATGTTTCATGGATTACTATGATAGTGGATAAAACATTCTTTAAATACATGATGGTATTTGGGCAGTAGCATTGCATACAGACAAAATTCATATCATAGGTGTCTATTTCTATATAACTGTATACTGTCCTTTTCTTGGTGAAAGTGGTACAATGTAATTAACCTACCACCCAGCACTTGTCTGAACACTTGGAGAATGATACTATATCAGGGACTTAATGTTGCTTTCCTCTGCTGGCAGATTGGTCACTCAGCCTTGATAAGTGGAAACCCATGTTGCTGAACCTATGCATAACCTCCATACCTACAATCATGGCCTCTTTGTGAATGAGTGTGTTGGGCAATGAAGGGGGCAGCTGGAGAAAGAAGTTGATATACACTGAATGTCATCCTATACACTTCATTGTTGAAATACTTCTCTGCTGATGTCATCCTTTTGTGAGCATTCACATGGGAAACAAATATTAGTGTTATTTTTCCATTAAGTGAGGTATGCCTACATAAGTCTTTACTAAGTTTCATTGTCAGCAATTTTCCAAATATTTTCCTTTTAAATCAATGATCATCATGCCAAAGCAGTAGCCGTAACTTATGTAATGGACTATAAAATTGAATATCTGCCATTTCTCCTCCCAAACAAATTAAACAATCAGGTACATTACCCAGAGTTTTGTCCACTAAGAGGATTTCCCTTCCCCACTATCTCTCAGGGAAGTCACAAAAGAGCTGTAGTCCTGCAACTGTGCACCGTTGGGTAGCACCTGAATAAGGAGGCATCTATAAAGTAGGCCTGCATTTTCCCCTCATCTATCAACTATCAATAAGGAACTGCCAATGGGGCCAGAGGTATAGGTTAACTTTCAAAAGAGAAGACGGTGTAACAGCAGTAAGGATTACAGGCATTTGTCACTTCTTCATTAAATTTACTTGTGCTTTAAGGCCTGCCCAGACCCGGTCACATATATTCCACTTTGATGATGAAAGGTTACTGTGTATGCCCAACTTTAAGACTTGGTAGGCAAAATAACACTAAGTTTATAATGGGAATCTCTGGTCACATGAAAACTTGGTGGCTCATGGTCAAGCATTCAGTCACAATTAAGGACAAGTAGCCAGTCAAGAGTTGTTCTCAAATGGAGAGTAGGTATCTGAAGATTATAGCTGAAACTTGCATTGAAACCCCAAACACCTATAATGTTATTCACCTATAGAAGATACCAAAAACTCCAAGTATCATCCCTATCTTCCAGTGAAATTTCAAGAATCTTTTGGACTTCTGGAATATATGGCTCAAGTGGCTGAGCAGTTTGCACAGCAGACTGAATCTATTGAAGATCCTTCTTTTGTTGAAAGCCCCACTCAAAATTAGGAGCTTTTCATGTCACCTGACAGGCCACAGTAACATACTCACATGTAGAATATTTTCCTTCTAAATACAAAGAAGACCACCAGCAAATGTGTATCTTTCTTGGTGATAAGAGGAGGTGGATGCTACAATTTATCCTTCACCTTTTTTAAAAAATTTTTTTAACGTTTATTTATTTTTGAGACAGAGAGAGACAGAGCATGAATGGGGGAGGGTCAAAGAGAGGGAGACACAGAATCTGAAACAGGCTCCAGGCTCTGAGCTGTCAGCACAGAGCCCAATGCGGGGCTCAAACCCATGGACTGCGAAATCATGACCTGAGCGGAAGTCGGCCGCCTAACCAACTGAGCCACCCAGGCGCCCCTATCCTTCACCTTTAAAGGAATATCTGGACATGTCCCTATCCCAAAACATTGGACTCTGTATATTTCTCTAAGTGAGAAATCCCTGAATTGTAATTGAATTTGTTCCCCAATCTCTAGATTGTTCCCCAATCTTTCCAATAATTCTAGAGATGTTGTTATTTCTGCTTAATATATTCTATCACCATAATGACATTAATGTAATTGACAAGTGTGATATCTCTTGGATAGTAGCAAGAAAAAGGTATTCAAGGTCCCTGAAAACTAAATTGTAACATTGGACAACAGAGTTAGTATACTTTTAAGGTAGGATTATGAAGATTTGTTACTGGCTTTATCATCTGGTTTGGATGGGCACTATTGATAATATGGAGAAAATGTTTCTTCCCAGATCAATAAATAGCTGCATTCTTGGTACCAAGGGATGTGTGAATTTGCCCAAGCAATAAAGCCACAGTACCCACAGTTGGAGTCACCATTAGGTTAAGCCTGAGATAAGTCTATTATTTTCCAAGTTGTATCTGTCTTTTGAACAGGCCAAATAAAGTCTTGAATAGGGATGTTGTGGGAATCAGCATCTTTCAAATTCCTGATGGTGGCCCAAATCTCTGCAATAAATGAATTTATGCAGTAAAACTTTTGATTTAATATTTTTCTAGTTATGTGCAATTATAATGGCCTCTATTTAGCCTTTCTTGCCATGATAGCCCTCATTCTAGAAAATCAATGTGGGGATTATTTCAGCTGCTGTCTATTCCAATTATGCATTTTAGAACTAGGGAAATAACCATGGGATGGGTCAAAAACATACTGAACCTATTGTAAGATGGACCTGAGCTAAGTTCCATAAATAACTGATTCCCAGAAGTCCCTCTTTTGACTATCAGTGCTCTGTTTACTACTGGAAACTGAGTCATCAGCATCCTTTAATCTAATAAGTTACAGAGCCTATTTCAGAGACCCCAGAAGGAATAGAGAAAACATCATTAAAATTCTGTTCAACTAGAACAACTTTCAATACCGTAATTTATAAGCCATGGTACACAAGAAAAACAGAATCAATAAGTATTTATATTTAGATAGATAGATATAGATAAGAGGAGATTTATTATAAGTATTGGCTCAGGCATTAATAGAGACAAAGAAGTCCCACAAATGGCCATCTGCAAACTGTAGAATTAGGAAAACCAATGGAATAATTTGGTTGAAGTATGAAAGGACCCCATGGTGAGGCTCCTAGTCCCAAACAAAGAGCTGAGAACCTTCAGGTTATTTTTCCTTTGAGAGAGGTCTGGGGAAAATCCAAGAATTCAAAGCCCCCAAAACCAGAAGTTCAGATATTCAGGGCAGGGAAAGATAGACTTTCCAGCTAAATTTTAAAAAAATTAAATTAAAAAAAGTAATTCAATATTTCTTTCCCCTTTTATTCTATTCAGGCCAAGGTGTTGGATGGCACATGCACACATTGGTAGAAAAGATCACTTTACTTAGTCTGCTGAAACAAAAAGTAATACCTTCAAAGAAACACCATGACAGGCACACCCAGAAATGTTTTACAAATACTCTGGGTCACACTTAGCCAAAGCAAGTTGACACCTAAAATTGGCCATTGCAAATTCACCCATGCCAATTTGAAGTATATTATATATTGCCTTAAACTATACTTAATCTTCAAGTAAATACAATAATTAGGCCATAATTCTACCTGTGGTGATATAACCATTCTGATTACAACCAAAAACACACTACCCCCTTCCCCAGATGAGGAACTAAAGTGCTTGAATAATGTTTACTCTTCTCCTAGATATCCTGTGTGTGTAGTAAAACTAATAATACTTAAATATATGATGTAAATTCAACACATTGCATGGTGCATGATGAGGAAATAACAGAGGATAAAAGAGAAAAGATATTTACTTTTTCTTCCTAATTTTTCTTCCTAATTTTGTTATGAATATAAGTATATGTATATATATATATATATATTTCTTAAAATCTCTTTAGAAATTTTAGAAATCTTTAGAAGTATATATTTCTTAAAATTTCTTAAAATTCATGTGACTCTAGGGACCTTTGGCGATGAAGTGGGAAAGGAAAAGTCTGGTAGGGTGAACAGAGGAATGGAAGAGATAGGGGTTTGAAAGAGGACGTATCAAAGGATTCAAAGCAACTGGAGAGACTATCCAAAGCAACAAATGGAGGAAGAAGGAGAAGAGGTAATGTGAAGGGAGAGGTTTTAAAGAAGCAATTTGAGAAAACTTGCTTCCCAAAGAGTACTTTTAAATTCCAAATCATTCTTAGTAAAATTATGGCAACTAAAAAGATACTAGATGAATTTGTCAGAGCATATAGCCAGTAAAGATTCAAGTAATGGGTTTTCTGTCCATTAAGAAGCTCCAGTGATCTTAATTAGTAGTAACAGTATACTTACAAACAGGGAGACTTGGCATGTAACTCAGTCTCTGTCTGGGACTGTAACCCAGTTTTTAGAGTGTATTCAAAATCTTAAGAATCAAACCCTGTCCTTACCAGCTTCAAGGGATATTTATATGAAGCAATGATTTATGAGTCAAACTCACCAATGGAATTCTGACCAATCATTCATAAATGAGGACAAAGCAGTCAAAGTCACATATTTAGGGTGCTGGGTGAGGGGTCCAGATAACTAGTAATGTATCTCATTTCACACGAGTAGTGGCACCATAACTGTCACAGAAAAAACATAAGTGGAGACTGGTTAAATTGGTAAAAACTTATTTTATTCAGGCCAATTTCAATATGGAAAAAGAGACTTTTACTATAAAACAAGGCTCATTTGGGTAACGGGAATTTATAGCCCAAAGAGGCCGGTGAGTCCAGTGGATGCAAAATTATTAAGAGGAAATCAAAAGGAAGGAGGATAGTTAACCTACTCTAACAGGATTTTTACTGAATAGAGGCTAGACTGATTATAGGTCACTTAGTAGATTATGAAGATGACAAACCTGATTCCATATAAAAGGTTATTACACATGGCAAATGAGACACTCTTGCAGTGTTCATAGTAAGGATTTTGCAAGGAATTACATGGCCCGGCTTGGAGAAAGGGAAGAATTTGGATTAAAGTTGGGCTAAGCAAAGAATCTTTGTCACTTTTATAGGGAAAACTGATAGCTATTCCACATGGAGGTAAGAGAATACATCCAGAATACGAAAGATTCCTTCGGTGTCTCTTAGAATTAAAATACCCTGAGATTAAGATCAATGGAAACTACAACATCTTGATGTTAGCAATTCTAGTAATGGCCCAGACACACCAGGAATTAGGGTTTGAAGAGAGTTAAGATGGCATGGTAGTAGGAGGATCCTATGCCTGCCTCATCCCTTGAGCACAATTAGATAAATATCAAACTACTCTGAACACCCAAGAAATCAATCTGAGAACTGACAGAACAAACAGTACAACTAGAGGGAGAAAAGAGGCCACATCGTGGAAGGTAGGAGGTATGGTGATGTTATTTGGGAGAGAAAAGGATCCCATGTGCTGTGGAAAGGGGGGAGCCATGATCATAGAGAAAGAGAGAGAGAAAGAGAGAGAGAGAGAGGACATAGCAGCCCACAGGGGACTGTACAAACCCTTTCCAAAGCCATTGGCTGGCAAAATGGGAGGTACTGATTATTGTGAGCTTTTACAATCAGCAGAGATCAAATAATGGAGTTTTAGAATTCTGCACTATGGTGGGTGTGGAGCCTGGAGGGTACTGCAGTGATCGGTGGAGAAGGTGGGCAGAGGCCTGGGAGTAGACAGCTGCATTCTGAGAATCCCCTGGGACAGACAGAGAGAGAGAGAGAGAGAGAGAGAGAGAGAGAGACTTTTCCTCCTAATTGGAGCTCATCTGGGAGAGGTGGCATTGCCTTTCTGGGGACAAAAGAGATGGCAGATGCCTTTGCACTCCTCTGCCCCTTAAGGGGCAGAGACATCTGCTTTGGGTGGCTAACCTAGACCCAAGCTTTTTGCTGCACTTTACTCTAAACTCCAAGCTGCTGTTCATGGTGTGACTGCCCTTCTGGGACAAAACTTGTACCAGTGCCAGCATGGTGAGATCCTACTCCATAGGACTGGCATGATTCTGCATCAGGCTGGGTCTCTAAAGTTTGGAGTTTTCAAACTCATCCAGCATGCCTAAGATATAACACAGGTGCATTTTGCTGATAGGCAGGCTAATAGCCCAGACACAGGGTAAAGTCAGGGGTCTCAGGGATGCATGGGACACATGAAGGAAGATTGTTTGCTCTTTTTTGAGGCATTCCCAAACAGCAGCAACTGGGAACTCCTCTCTCCAGAGATGAGAGAGATAGCTGGCACCATTTTTCTCCCCCACCCAATAGCATGAACTGATTTCAGTGAGCAGCAGAGCTCCAACAGTGAAGGCCTGAGCCACTTACACCAAACCCTGCCCCACACCCCGTCGTGCTCTGCAGGTGTTTCTTTACTAGAGCAAATGTGTCTGAGAAACAGACCAGGGGTCCCCTCTCCCAGAAGACCAGCATAAATCCTACACACACCAAGTCTACTCACCATAAGTGCTTCAGAGCTTCAGCACAAGTGGAAATAGAATCAGGCCTCTTGTAACAAGCAGACCATAGCAGGAGGGCACCTGTTGGAATGAGCACTGGGTGTTGTATGGAAACCAATATGAAAATAAATAATACTTACTAAAAAGAATAACTTGCCACACTCTGGATAAGTGCCAAACACTCCCCACTTCACTCAAGGGAAATTCTGCAGAGGACTGACCTGAGGGAAAGAGCAATCAACATACAGGAACAGAGTACACACAGCATAAACCAGAAATACATCCTGAAGTGCCAGGCTCTGTAAAGTTTATGACCTCTTCTTCACAAAGTCATTGCTCTCAGGAGCAGAAAAAATAAAAGGCTTTCTTAACACACAGAAGAGGCATAGTCAAAATGCCAAGATGGAGGAATTATCCTGAAAGAAAGCATAAGAAAAAGACATGGCCAGGGATCTAATTGAAGCAGATATAAGTAATATGTCTGATCCAGAATTTAAAATAACAATAAATGATACTAACTGGTGTTAACAAAAGGATAGAAGGCATCAGGGAGTCCCTTGGCATAGAGATAAAAGACTTAGAAACTAGTCAGGCTGAAATAAAAAATGCTATAACCAAGATGTGAAACCAAGTAGATGGAACCACAAAGATGGAAGAAACAGAGTAACAAATAAGTGATATGGAAGATAAAATTATGGAAACTAATAAAGCTGAAAAGAAAAGGGAAAGAAAAACTATGAGTTATGAATGTAGATTTAGGGAACTCAACAACTCCCTAAAGCATACTAACATTCATATCATAGGAGTCATAGAAGAAGAGAAGGAAAGGGGGCAGAAGATTTGTTTGAGGAAATTATAGCTGAAAACTTTCATAATCTGGAAGGAAATAAACATCCAAACCCAGGAGGTACAGAGAATTCCCATCAAAATCAACAAAAGGAGACCAATACCAAGACATTGCAGTAAAATATGCAAAATATAGGAATAAGAAAATATCCTAAAAGCAGAAAAGGAAAAGATCCCTAAGTTACATGGGAAGACACAAAGTGTTAACAGCAGTTCTTTCTACAGAAACATGGCAGGCCAGAAGTGAGTGGCAGGAAATAGTCAATGTGATGAATAAGAAAAATATGCAGTCAAGAATCCTTTATCCAGCAAAGCTGTCATTCAGAATAGAAGGAGGAATAAAGACTTTCCCAGACAAACAAAAACTAAAGTAGTTTTTTGGTTTTTGTTTTGTTTTTACCACTAAACCACCCCAACAAGAAATATTAAAGGGAATTCCTTCAGGGGCACCTGGGTGACTCAGTCAGTTGGGAGTCTGACTTCAGCTCAGGTCATGATCTCATGGTCCATGGGTTGAAGCCTGGCATCAGACTCTGTGCTGACAGCTCAGAGCCTGGACCCTGATTCGAGTTTTGTGTCTTCCTCTATCTCTGACACTCCCCTACTCATGCTCTGTTTCTCTCTCAAAAATAAGTAAACATTAAAATTGTTTTAAAAATAAAGGGGATTCCTTCAGTGGGAAAGAAAACACAAATGTAACAAAGACTAGAAAGTAACAGAGAAAATCTCCAGAAACAATGACTTATCAAGTAATACAATGGCACTAAATTCATATCTATTGATAATCACTCTGAATTAAAATGGGCTAAAGGCTCAAATTAAAGACATAGCATATCAGATTAAAAAAAAAAACTCCATCTATATGTTGTATACAAGGGACTCATTTTAGAACTAAAGACACCTGCATATTCAAAGTGAGGGGATCAAGAACAACTTATCATGTTAATGGACATTTTTAAAAAAGCCAGAGTAGCCATACTTATATCAGACAAAGTAGATTTTAAACCAAATGTAACAAAAGATGAAGAAGGGCACTGTATAATAATAAAGGGATATATCCAATAAGAAGATATAACTACTGTAAATATTTACACCCCCAACTTGAAAGAACCCAAATATATAAAACAAATAATAACAAACAAAAAAAAAGCATTGATAATAATACAATAATAGTACGGGACTTTAACACCTCACTTGCAGCAATGAACATATCATTTAAGCAGAAAATTAACAAGAAAACAATGACTTTGAATGGCATACTGGGACACATGGACTTAACAGATATATTCAGAACATTGAATCCTATAGCATCAGAATACACATTCTTTTCAAGTGCACATGGAACATTCTCCAGAATAGATCACGTACTAGGTCACAAATGAGGACTCAACAAATAAAAAAAATAAGGAGAGCATACCATGCATGTTTTCTGACCATAGTGCTATGAAACTTGAAATCAACCACAAGAAAAAATGTGGAAAGCCCACAAATACATGGACGTTAAAGATCATGCTACTAAAGAATAAATTGGTTAGTCAGGAAATTTAAAAGTAAATACATACATACATACATACATATATAGAAACAAATGAAAATGAAAACACAATGCTCCAAAACGTTTGGGATGCAGCAAAGCCAGTCCTAAGAAGGAAGTATATAGCAATAGAGGCAAGAAAAATCAAGAAGCAAGAAAATTTCAAATACATAACCTAAACTTAACACCTAATGGAGCTAGAAACAGAACTAATGAAGCCCAAATTCAGCAAAAGAAAGGGTATAATAAAGATCTTCCAACAAACAAAAATCCAGAGTCAGATGTCTTCCCAGGGGATATTTACCAAACATTTAAAGAAAAATTATTATCTACATCCAAAATGTTCAAAAACATAAAAAATGGAAGGAAAACTTCTAAACTCATTCTATGAGGCCAGCATTGGCTTGATTAAAAAATATTCCTATGAACATGGATGCAAAAATTCTCAACAAAATACTACTAAATCGAATCCAATAGTAAATTAAAAGAATCATTCACCACGATCAAGTGGGTGATCAAGCCTAGGGATTTATTCCTGGGATGCAAGCGTGGATCAATATTCACAAATCAATCAAGGCAATAATAAATGAAAGGATAAGAACCTTATGATCCTCTAAAAGTTGTAAAAAAGAATTTGATAAAGTACCACATCCACTCTTGATAAAAACTCTCAACAAAGTAAGGATAGAGGTAACATACCTCAACATCATAAAAGCCATTTATGAAAGACCCATAGCTAACATAATCCTCAATGGGGAAAACAGAGTTTTCTCCCTAAGATCAGGAATACAAGGATGTCCTCTCTCACCACTGTTGTTCAACATAGTACTGAAAGTCTTAGCCTCTGAAATCAGACAACAAAAAGAAATAAAAGGCATCCAAACTGGCAAGGAGGAAGTCAAATTATCACTATTATCAGACAACAGGATACTCTGTAGGAAACCCGAAAGACTCCACCAAAAATTGCTAGAACTAACATATGAACTGAATAAAGCTGTAGGATACAAAATCAATGTACAGAAATCTGTTATATTTCTATACACTAATAATAAAGCAGCAGAAAGAGAAATCAAGGAATTGATCCTATTTACAAACGCACCAAAAACCACATGATACCTAGGAATAAACTTAACCAAATAGATAAAAGCTCTGTACTCTGAAAACTATAGAACACTTATAAAAGAAATTGAAGAGGACACAAAGAAATGGAAAAACACTCCATGTTCATGGATTGGAAGAAAAAAATATTGTTAAAATGTCTATACTACCCAAGGCAATCTGCATATTCAATGCAATCTCTATCAAAATAACACCAGAATTTTTCAGAGCTAGAACAAACAATCGTAAAATTGGTACAGAACCAGAAAAGACCCTAAATAGACAGAACAACCTTAAAAACTAAAAGCAAGGCTGGAGGCATCACGATTCTGGACTTCAAACTGTCTTACAAAGCTGTAGCCATCAAGTCAGTATGGTCCTGGCACAAAAACAGACAAATAGATCAATGGAACAGAATAGAAACCCTAGAAATGGACCCACAGCAACCTCTTTGACATTGGCCATAGTAAATTCTTACTAGACCCGTTGCTGAAGGCAAGGGAAACAAAAAAACGTCTCCACGGGAAAGGAAACAATAAACAAAACTAAAAAGCAGCCTATGAAATGGGAGAAGATATTTGCAAATGATGTGTCTCTTAAAGGGCTAGTATTCAAAATGTATAAAGAACTTTGTAAACTCAAAACACAAAACCCAAATATCCAGTGAAGAAATGGGCAGAAGACATGAACACTTTTCCAAAGAATACGTGTTTCCAAGAAGTGTTTTCTAAGAACACTTTTCCAAAGAATACGTCCTGATGACTAACAGACACATGAAACGATGCTCAACATCATGCGCCATCAGGGACATACAAATCAAGACTATAATATCACCTCACACTTGTCAAAATTGCTAAAGTTAACAATACAAGAAACAACAGGTATTAGTGAGGATGTGGAGAAAGGGGAACCCTTTTGCACTGTTGGTAGGAAAGCAAACTTATGAGGCTGCTCTGGAGAACAGTATTGAGGTTCCTCAAAGTTAAAAATAGAACTACCCTATGTATGATCCAGCAACTGCACTACTATGTATTTACCAAAGGATACAAAAATACTTATTTAAAGGGGCAACCCCCAATGTTTATAGCAGCATTATCTACAATAGCCAAATTATGAAATTTCAAATGTCCATCAACTGAGGAATGGATATAGAAGCAGTGAGATTATAGATATGGAATATTACTCAACCATCAAAAATAATAAAATATTTTCATATGCAAAGATGTAGATGGAGCTATAGTGTATTATGCTACGCAAAATAAGTCAGCCGGAGAAAAACAAATACTATGTGATTTCACTCATATGTGAAATTTAAGAAACAAAACAGATGGACATAGGGGGAAGAACAAAAAAGAGGGATAGGGAAGTAAACCATAAAAGAGACTTTTAACTATAGAGACCAAACTGAGGGTTGCTGGAGGGGAGATGAATGTGGGGATGGGCTAGATGGGTGATGGGTATTAAGGAGGGCATTTGTTGCTAAGAGCACTGCCAGTTATATGTAAGTGATGAGTCACTAAATTCTACTCCTGAAAATATTAGAGTATATGTTAACTAACTAGAATTTAAATAAAAACTTGAAATATTTTTTTTAAATAAATTAAGGTTTGAGTCATTCCACCAGTAAAGAGTCAGACTATTTGAAGTATTTGCTGATGCAAAGGGAAATCAGAATTGGTAATAGCATAAAATAGTTATAAATCCAACTTTGAATGCTTGACAAGTTATGTAAATAATTAGGCAAAGTTTCATGAGATTAAACTTGTGTAAAACAAATTAGTCTGACTTTGAATCCCCAATTTAAAAAAAAGTGGTGACTATCAAGGGAAAAACTGTTTCAGTGAAACTCTAATATACCTTTATGGGTTCAATATTCCACACTTTGTCAGTCTTTTATGAATCTGAAATTATTTGAGCAACACCCATATATGGTTACTACCCTTCAAAATAATGTTTCCAATTTTTCTCCCTTGTGACTTGCAATTAATAAACGAACTGAAATTGACAAGTTCCCAAGCTCTGCAATCTAAAACTGTACAACATAATATAAACTACATGGAAATCTTCACAACTGATCACAAATCAGTAATCTTCATTCAGGTTTCTCTATGGGAAATTCAGAGAATTCACCAGAACGCCTATGCCATCACCATAAACTTCAAACTGCATACCAATAATACTATGCATTGCTTCTTCCATCCTTGCTCCACAATCTAATGATACTTAGAGAACAATATCTATAATTCTCCACTCCATGTTCCTGGAATCAGAAACAGTATTTCTAATTTTTATCCTGTTTTTATCTTTTATTTTTATAGAAACTTCCTCTCACTAAATGCCTGATACCTAGCACCATACAGCATATCCTCTACTACTAATTTTCAACAAATTTCCCATCCATATTCTTCATATTTTTGATTGTATTAATTTTAAAAACTTAAGTAATTTTTTCCTGTATAACACAACTCCTAATGAATCATATTTGTACCTTGCCTTTAAGCAGCCTTATAGGACTTCAGTGAAGTCATAGGTGTTAATTGTCTCAGAGGAGGCCATTACCTTTTTCTCAGGCAATGCAGAAATTAATACCCTCATACTGAGATGGAAAAGAGACTGTTAACATTTGGGTGGGTATGCAGCTGGAGCTAAAATTGTGGAGACCCCTTCCATTGAGGGTGGAAAGATCACTACCATGGGAAATAAAAACTCATCTAAATTTAGAGGGTTGATGTCCCTGACTTCATTAGGGTATTCACACAAGTCCCAGCACGCAGGATCTTATTGTTTCCATTCAATGTCCTCACTTTAACAATAGACCCCTTCTGATCCTGGAATTTCAACTTGCTTTGAAACTAAGTCAATTATAATTTGACTGTCAGCAATTTTAGCCATGCCATGATAAAGGCTCTTACTTTGGAGCACCTAGAATTTTTTAGAACATTTGTGCAATGTTTAGGGTGATAATATGAATCCCTGACTTCATACTTTTCGTTCAACATTTTGTCAAGCAACATTAGAGGGAAGAAGCCAACATCATTATATTCCTTAGTTTTCAAAAAAGTTAGAAAGTATGATACATAATTACGTAACTCCTGTTTCTTGTGAGTGGTTTATTAGGGTTATCCAATGTATATAGAGTCTGTATGTATATAAACAGTTTACACCCTGGAATATCAGTGGTTTTTTTTGTTGTTGTTTGTTTGTTTTTTGGGTTTTTCAAAGTGGGACATAAAGTACTATCTTTAAATTTAATCAGATTAGATAGCCCATTTCAGGGACCAAGGAAGTAATTCTAAAAATTTATACTTAAAATTATGTTGCTTTAGTTTTGTTGTTTTTGGTGTTTTAGACCTCTTCTTACCAAAATCTATATTACATGTATTCTCCAAAATAACAGATTGAATAGGCAATAGGTAGATGATGATGATGATAGATGATAGATGGATAACAGATGATACAGATATGTGATAGATAGATATGATTGATAGATGATGATGAAGGTAGATACATAGATACATAGATATATAGATAGATGATATATAGATAGATAATGCATATACACAAACATACATAGACACACAGATATAAGAAACATTTAGAAATATGACCTTTTGTAGCAACATGGATGGAACTGGAGAGTGTTATGCTAAGTGAAATGAGTCATACAGAGAAAGACAGATACCATACATTTTCACTCTAATGTGGATCGTGAGAAACTTAACAGAAGACCGTGGGAGAGGTGAAGGGGGGAAAAAGTTACAGAGAGGGAAGGAGGCAAACCATGAGAGACTCTTAAAAACTGAGAATAAACTGAGGGTTGATGGGGGGTGAGAGGGAGGGAAAAGTGGGTGATGGGCATTGAGGAGGGCACCTGCTGGAATGAGCACTGGGTGTTGTATGGAAACCAATTTGACAATAAATTTCATATTAAAAAAAGAAACAATATATTAATTAGCTCAGGCATTATGGAGGTGGAGACTCCCAAAATCTGCCATCTGCAAGCTAGAAAACCAATAAATTCAATAGAATAATTCACCCCAGCTCTGAAGGCCTAAGAACAAGAGACTATTGGTGTAAGGCCCAGAGTCAAAGCCCCAAGAGAAAGGAGCATTGATGCCCTACAGTTAGAAAAGATGGATAGCCAGCTTACGAAGAGACACAAGGATTTGTCCTTCATTTGTTTTTCTTTGTTGTTTTATTTAGGTCTTCTATTTAGATTGAATGATGCCTGCTCACATTATGAAGGAAGATCTCTTTACTCAGTCTACTGCCTAAAATTCTAATCCTCTACAGAAAAAAATCCTGACAGAAACACCCAGAAATAATGTTTTACCAGCTATCAGAATTTCCTTAAATCAGTCAAATTGACACATAAAACTAGCTATATCCACTGCTTGACAAATTGGCACCTACATCCACCACCTTAAACCTTATTAATCTGCAAACAAAGACAATAATGAGATTATAATTCTGTTTAACATGATAGAACTATGCTACATGCAATCAAAAACACCCTAACTCCTTCACTAGAAAAGGATTTTACATCCTTAAGTGATGCTTACTTTTAACAAATAATTATGATTAAAATTAACATTACTTAAATATAATATATAATCAATATATTTCATTACCTGATAAGACAATAAGAGAGGATAGAAAATAAGGATATTTGCTTAGAAAATAAGGATATATATATATATATATATATATACACACATACACACACACACACATATGGATATATATACAGATAAATACATATATATGGATATATATACAGATATATACATATACATGCACACACACACACAGGCATTCAAAACTAAGTAAGGATGAAATAACTACTCATGACAAAGCCTGTATTTTTATAACTGGTCACATAATCATAGCTAAAGAACTCTCCATTATATGAGAGGTATGGCCTGGGAAAGATAAGATAGTGTAGCAGGAGTAGGACCATGAGGATTTGGGTCACTACGTCATGCAAGTTACCTATGCATTCATGGCTTGCCTAGACCAAATTAATTATATACACTACATTTATTTGATGATGGAGATTTGTTGTGAAGTCCCACTTTATGACTTGGTAGGTCAGATAACTCCCATTTCATGATGGCAACTTGGGTCACATAGTAATATCCATTGTCAAGCATTTAGTCCCTATAAATGGAGTAGCAAGCCTAGAACTATTCCTCAAGAGAGTAGTTATCTTTGGATGATAGCAATACCTATTAAAAAAATCTTAAATTCTCATGTTGTCATATGTAGGGGCTGCCAAAGACTCCAAACAGCACCTCTATTTGAGAAAAAAACTTCAGTGATCAATGGGTCTGTTGTAATAACTGGACTAAGTATCATAACAATTTTCACAGCATCTTGCAATTCTTGTGGAGACTTCTCTTGATTTGAGTCCCACTCAAAACTAGCAGCTTTATGGGTTACTTGATAAATGAGCCTGATAATACCCTCAAATGAGGAATATTTTGACTCCAAAATCTAAGTTGCCCCACCAGGCATTGTTTCTGGTTGCATGAGGGGCCAGATGCAACAACTTATCCTTTATCTCAAAAGGAATATCTGGACAAGCTTTGTAACTCTGATTCCTTGAAATTTTACTGGGGTATAAGACCCCTAAAGTTTAACTGACTTCTTCCAACCTTCTGTCATGCCAATGTCTAAAGTCCAGTGTAGTTTATCTTCAAGCTCTGTAGGTCCAATCAGCACAATGCCATCAATGTAATGGACTTATGTAATATCTCGTGTAAGTGAATGTCTATCAATACACCTACAAACTAAATTATGACATAGGGCTAAAACGTTGGTATAATGCTAACTTCCTCTGTATTACATTAAGGAGATCAGGTATTCCTACTTCATGTAAGGTGGCCATGTTTTCATGTATGTTTCAGCTAATCAGCCCAAAAAAACTGTTAGAGCCCTTTCTATATCTCCAAGCTGAAACATTAAATGCAGAATATCCACTTAGTGTGCCCATTTCATTAAATTCAGGCCATCTAACTAAAATGCCTTTTACCATTATTCCAAAACCTTAATATGCACTCTTATACATATTCCCCAGATTTGTGCTTATATAAATTAGAAAACCCAATTAGTTCTTTTGGAGTATAGCATATCTTCATACCTCATCTTTAGGGGCTTTCTGGGACCTGTGTCTAGTCATAGGTGTCAACTATCTCAAGGTAGGCCATTGTCCTTTAATAAGACAATGCAAGGTTAATGTCCTCATGTGGAGGTGGAAAAGCTGATACCACTCTCGATTCAGAGGGTGCTACCACAAGAAGAGGAAGTGCCACTTTGCAGAGGCCTTTTTTCTGGTCATGTGGAAGCCACTTTTTTTTAGGGAGGAGACCATTTTCACAGTCAAAGAAGACTTATCAGAATTTACAAACTCAACATCACCAGTTTCATCAGGGTATTCCCATACCTACTCATTCTAGATCACAGGAACCCATTCTTTTCCATCCAATTGCTTCATTTCAACAGAAGATACTCAAAGAGCATGGGAGTTCAACTTGTCTTGAATTTCAGCCAATTACAGTTTGATTTTCAGCAATTTCACCCCTGCCTGGAGAAAAAGCTCTCCCTCAGACACATCTGGAAAGTCTTAGGTCATTGATGCAAGATTGACCTAATAATTTGATTCCTGAACACTTCCTTTCCTTCACCACCTTGTTCAGGAACATTAGGAAAAACCAATCAACATCATTATATTTCTTAGTTTTCCAAAAATGTAAGAAAGTATCATATACACAATCATTTAGTTACATACTTCTTACAAGTGTTTGATTGAGAGTATCAATACAGATACCTGCTTATCTCTACAAACAGTTTATAATCTGGACTATCAGTGGTCTATTTATTATCATAAATATTGTAATCAGTGTCATTAAATCTAATGGGATTAGAGAGACAATTCCAGAAACCTCAGAACCAATACAGAAACCTCATTCTTAAAATTATGTTCCTATAGAAGCATTTAGAGTAACAGGAGCTATTAAGTCCTGGTACTCCTAAAAAACAGAACCAATAGGATATACATACATACATACATACATACATGCATACATAAAAAGATTTATTATAGGAAATGGCTGCAGAGTTTATTGAAGCCTAGGAGTCTCATATCTGCCATCTGCAAGCTGAGAAACTAGGGAAACCTAAGGTATAATTCAGTATTTCTCTGAAGCCTGAAAACCAGGGTAGCTGATGGTGTAATTATAGTCCTAGGTAAAGGGCCTGAAAAGAAAGGGGTCACTGTATAAGTTCCAGACTTCAAAGCCTCAGAACCAGGAGCACTAATGTTTTAGGTCAGGAAAAGGTAAACATCCAGCTAAGGAAAATAGATCAAAATTTACTTTTCCTCTGATTTTTGTTCTATCTAGGCCTTCAAAGTAGGTAATACCAGAGGGTAGGTTGGTGGGGGATGGTTTTAAAAAGTGATGGAGATTAAGGAGTACATATGCTGTGATGAGCACCAAGTATTGTAATGGAGTGTTGAATCACTAAATTGTACACCAGAAACTAATAGTACACTGTATGCTAACTGGAATTTAAATTTAAACTTACAGAAAAAAAAACAAAACCAGAGTAGATAATGTCTGCGTACATTGGTGAGGGATATTCTCTTCACTAAGTCTACTGGCTCAGACACCCTCACAGTCACACTCAGAAATCATGTTTACCAAATAATGTAATTCCCTTAGTCTAGTCGACATATAAAAATAATCATCATAAGTCAACCTTTTGTCAATTTGACACCTATACATTACCTTCAAACAAATTTAATCTTCAAATAAAGACAACAGTGAGGTTGTATGGGGGTCCCTTGGTGACTCAGTCAGTTAAGCATCCAACTCTTGATTTAGGCTTAGGTCGTGATCTCACAGATTGTGAGATTGAGCCCCACATTAGGCTCTGTGCTGCCAGTGCAGGATTCTCTCCCTCTACCATTCTCTCTCTCTCGCTCTCCATCTGTCAGTAAATAACTAAACAAACATTAAAAAGACAATAGTAAGGTTGTAATTCTATCTAACATGATGCATTTATGCTGCATATAACTAAAAACACATTAACTTTTTCCCCAGAAGAGGAGGGAAAGTCCTGATTTTTAAAAATTCTCTAAAAAGTAGTCTGATGTAAATTAATAATAATTAAATATATGGTATAAAGTCGATACATCCATGTGACATAACGAAATAAGAAGGTATAGAAAACAAAAATAATTGCTTAAGATATACACACAAACACACTCATAGTAAAATAGTGAAGAAATATGACAATTACAGTCCTTTCTCTAACTTGTTATTAGGTTGAATCTAGTATTTATACTTACACTTCTCTACCATCCATTCTGTATTTCTTATTGCCTCAGCAATAATATCATCTAGTTGTGGTTGTTTATCTGGTTGTGAGACCCAAATCTTCAATTCTGAAAAGCGTGGGCCATCACTCATGTTGATTCTTTTTAAAGTTTAATCTGAGATTGTTTATGAAAAGTTGCAGCATCAAACTAAAAATGCTTTTGTGGCCAGTCATTATTATTCCTGCCTTAGGTAAATAATCAGGCAAAGTTTAATAGGACCAGACTTATTTTTCAAACAAACTCATCTGACTTTGATCCTCTGATCGAAAAGTTGCTGACTATAGAGATAAAAATGATGTTTCAATGAATAATTTTAATGTATATTTGTGAATCCAATATTACACATTTTGCTTTTCTTTGACAAATTCTGAACTCTTCTAGTGTCATCAATATCTAGCCACAAGTACCCAAATTAATATTCCCACTTTCCTTTTTCCAGTCTGAATTGGTCAATAAAAACTAAAATCGTTTATTTACCAAGCCCTCCAAGCTGAAGCTGCACAACTTGATGGATATTAAACTTGATGTAAATGTTCATAATATATGACACATAGACAAACTTTATGCCAGCTTCTGTGTGGACCACTCAGAAAGTTCACTGGGACACCTGATGCCAACACCACAGACACTGAAACTACAAACCTGTGATACCTGTATTTCTTCTGCTGTCCTTACTCCACCAACTAATAGTTCTTTTGGGCCAATACCTAGAAATCTTCACTGAATGCCCCCCTGAAATCAGAAACTGGTTTTTTAACATTTATTCTTGCTTTTCTTAAATGTTAATAGAAATTATCCTTTATTAAATGCCCAATGTCTAGCCATAAGGCATAGCCTCCATACAAAGTATCAACAGATAATTCGGCTGGTCCTCAACGAACAAAAGGCAACAAAATAAGAAATGGGCTGGATTATATCAGGAAACAAGAACGTCTATTCTTTCCTTTGAAAAGAATGGTCTAAGAAAGATTCTTTGCATGACCAAACTTTATCACAGACTTGACCTTCTCCTAAGCCCAACTGTGTACTTCCTTGTAAAGAAAGAGCTCTACCAAGTCAATAACAAACAATCTCTAATCCTTATTATCTATTTATTCTCAATATCTAATGTCTAATCTAGACTCTTTACAGTAAGAAGTCAAGCCTGGTTCTTGCCACCAGATTTTGTCAACAATGCCTATAGATTTGAACAAATTCCTCTTTCTTGAGTTCCTTTGGGTAAACACCTTGTAGTATAAGTGCTGGGTACTTCCATTTTTAATTTTTTGAGGAACCTCCATACTGTTTTCCAGAGTGGCTGCACCAGTTTGCATCCACACTAGCAGGACAAAAGTGTTCCCCTTTCTCCACATCCTCACCAAAATTTGTAGTTTCCTGAGTTGTAAATGTTAGCCATTTTGTCTTGTGTGAGGTGGTATCTCATTGTCGTTTTCATTTGTGTTTTCCTGATGATGAGTGATGTTGAACATCTTTTCATGTGTCTCTTAGCCACATGGCTGTAATCTCTGGAAAAGTGTCTTTTCATATCTTTTGCCCATTTCTTCACTGGATTATGTGGTTTTTGTGTGTTGTTTTGATAAATCCTTAATAGAATTTTATATAAACCAAATATCCAATATGTCATTTGCTAATATCTTCTCCAGTTCCGTTGGTTGTTTTCAGTTTTGTTGATTGTTTTCTTCACTGTTCAAAAGATTTTTATCTTGATGAGGCCCCAATAGTTCATTTTTGCTATTGTTTCCCTTCCTCCAGATATGTGTCTACTACAAAGTTGCTCAACTGAGGTAAAAGAGGCTGCTTCCTGTTTTCTCATTACTTCTGGTTCCATACAAATTTTAGAATTATTAGTTCCAGCTCTGTTAAGAAAGCTGGTGTTATTTTCATAAGGATTGTAATGAATGTGTGGATTGCTTTGGATAGCATAGACATTTTAACAATATTTGTTTTTTCCAATCTGTTACAGGGAGTATGGCCAGAGTTGAAAAAGATGAGTCTGCAAACAAAGTGCAGTTAAGTGAAGGTCCCCATACTGAGTTGGAATGAGGCCCCGACTCCAGAATGAAGCTTCTTTTTATTAGGATAATTGCTAATGACTACATGCATAAAGCCAGCTAAGTAAGTGTGTTAACCAATCTAATGGTTTAGCTTTTCAAGGTTGAATTTCGAGTTAATTGGTTTCTGTAATACTAGGAAGGATCAGATGTGAAGGATGATCCAGCCCTGGACAATGTTAATGGCTCTAGGCATTCCTTATGAGAGCCACAGCCACATTCAGCTGTGTAAACATGTCCTAAGGCCTTGCACCTTCTCCGGCCCTTACCTTTTGAAGTCTTTTCCTTTGATGCTTCTCTCCTGCATCTTTCATACCAATCCATGAGCATGAAATGTTTTTCCATTTATTTGTGTCCTGTTCAATAACTTTCATAAGCTTTCTATAGTTTTCGACATACAGATATCTTACCTCCTTAGTTAGGTTTATTCCTAGATATCTTATGGTTTTTGGTGCAAATATAAATGGAATCGATTCCTTGATTTCTCTTTCTGCTGCTTCATTGTTGGTGTATAGAAATGCAACTGATTTCTGTACATCTATCTCATATCCTGAGAAATTACTGAATTCGCGTATCAGTTCTAGCAGCTTTTTGGTGGAGTCTTTGGATTTTCCATGTAGATTATCAAGTCATCTGTGAAAATTTGACTTCCTTGCCAACTTTGATGCTTTTTCTTTCTTTTTTTTTTTTTGTTATTCGATTTTTGAGAACTTCCAATAATGTGTTGAACAACAGTGATGAGAGTGGACATCCCTGTTGTGTTCTTGATCTTAGGGGGAAAACTCTCAGTTTTTCCCCATTGAAGATGATATTAACTGCGGGTCTTTCATATATGGCTATTATGCCCCTACTTTCATGAAAGTTTTATCAAGTAAGGATGCTATATTTTGTCAAATGCTTTTGTTGCATCTATTGAGAGGATCATGTGCTTCTTATATTTTCTTTTATTAATGTGGTATATCATGTTGATTTATTTGTCAATATTGAGCCCAGGAAAAGATACCACTTCATCATGATGAATAATTATTTAATGTATTGTTGTATTCAATTTTCTATTTTCTTGTTGAGAACTTTTGCATTCATGTTCATCAGAGAGATTTGGCTGTAATTATCCTTTTTAATGGGGTCTTTGTTAGTTTTGGAATCAGTGTAACACTGGCCTCATAGAATGAGTTTGGAAGTCCTCCTTCCATTTCTATTTTTTAGAGCAGCTTCCAAAAATATTTATTAGCTTCTCTTCAAATGTATGGTTGAAATCCCCTGGAAAGCCATCTGGCCCTGGACACTTGCTTGTTTGGAGATTTTTGATTACTGATTCAATTTCTTTGCTGGTTATGGATCTGCTCAAATTTTCTATTTCTTCCTGTTTCAGTTTTAGTAGTTTGTGTGATTCAAGGAATTTATCCATTTCTTCCAGATTGTCTATTTGTTGCCATATAATTGCTCATAATATTCTTATTGTTTGCATTTTTGCAGTGTTGGATGTGTTCTCTCATCTTTCATTCATTATTTTATTTGTGTGGGTCCTTTTCTTTTTCTTTTTGATAAATCTGGCTAGGGCTTTATCAATTTTGTTAATTCTTTCAAAGAACTAGCTCCTAGTTTCATCAATCTGTTCTAATTTTTTTAAATTTAATATTATAGATTTCTGCTCTAATCTTTGTTATTTCCCTTCTTCTGCTGGCTTGGGCTTTATTTGCTATTATTTTTCCAGCTCCTTTAGGTGTAAGGTTAGGTTGTGTATCTGAGACATTTCTTCCTTCTTCAGGAAGGCCTGGATTGCTATATACTTCCCTCTTATGACCAACTTTGCTGCATCCTAGAAGTTTAGAACTGTCATGCCTTCATTTTCATTGGCTTCCATGTACTTTTTTTTAATTTCCTCTTTCTTTTTTCTTTTTATCTTTTATTTACTCTTTAATTACTCATTTATTATTTAGCAGGATGTTTTTTAACTTGCAAATGTTTGTGGATTTTCCAAATCCTTTCATGTGGTAGATTTCAAGTTTCATAGCATTGTGATCTGAAAATACACATGGTATGATCTTGATCTTTTTGTACTGTTAAAGGTTGATTTATGACATAGTATATGATATATTCTGGAATGTTCCACGCTTTAGGATGAAATGTTCTGAATGTATCCATTAAGACCCTCTGGTCCAGTGTGTCATTCAAAGCTGTAGTCTCCTTATTGATTTTCTGCTTAAATGATCTGTCCATTGCAGTAAGTGGGGTAATAAAGTCCCCTACTGTTAGGATATTATTATCAATGAGTTTCTTTATGTTTGTGATTAAATGATTCAAATATTTGGGTATTCCAAATTGGGGCACAAATATTTACAATTGTTAGATGTCCTTGATGGATAGACCTCTTAATTATGATATAATGCCCTTCTTCTTCATCTCTTGTTATAGTCTTTGTTTTAAATTCTAGATTTTCTAATGGAGGGCCAAGATAGTGAAACAGCATGGAAGTTTTTTTTTCTTTTCATCCCTCATCCCTGAAATGCAGCCAGATCAACATTAAACCATCTTACACACCTAGAAAACTTATTTGAGGATTAAAACAACAATCTGAACAACCTAAACCACAGAACTCTGCAGGTATGTGGTGAAAAGAGGTGAATTGGGGGAGAGAGAAGCTGTGAAGGACAAGAAGCTGTTTTTGTTTGTGGAGAGAGGATGGAGACAGGGGGGAGAGTATGTGAAAAGCATCACCCTAAAAGCAGCTGGAGACAAAAGGGGGAGTGGAAACAGTCACAAAGTACTAAAAAAAGGGGGAAGGAAGAAGAAAGGAGACAGTTTAAATTCCAGTAAGACTCTATAAAAAGTGGGAGTGTAGAGTCTGAAACTCTACAGCTTGATACCTGGCAGAGCTCTGGTGGGAAGGGTGAATCCCAAGGAGCAGAGTGCAAGGTCTGTGGGTTCCTCTGGCCACACGGGGAGAGGTGGTTCCCCTGCTGGGAGGACATTTGGTAGAGGCTGAGTGCCCTCCCCCGGGCAAAGGTCCCAGAGAACCCTGGAGAACAACCACCTTCCCTGGTGTTGGAACAAAGATGTTAAAGGTGGAGTCTGGCACCAGATGTGTGTTGTGATTTTTCATAATCCCTGAAATGCTACTGCTACATGGTCACGTGAATCTTTTCTGGGGCGGTCTAACACCTGGCCACAAATTCTGGGCATTGACAGCAGGGTGATCTCCTGAACATTCCTGGGGACAGGGAAGCACCTGGCCATTGCTCAGGCCATTTGCTCCATTGCTCCCCAGGGGATCAGAACGGGTCAAAGCCATAGTGCCTCTGAAGCCAGAAGTTGAGACACACAACCACATCAGAGATAAAACTCAGGAGGGAGGTGCCACTTGGTATCCTGATGGCTTGGTCATGGACAGTGTAGAAGCGGGGAGTGGACAGAAGCCAGAGACAAAGGTGGGGTGCTTGACTGCCGGTTGGGGAGAGCACAGAGTTCTGATACTAGAGACTGGGTAGCTGGGTGATGCCATTTTCACCCCTCCCATACATGTGCATACATGCCTACACGTGCCACCACAATCCACCCAAGTAAGCTAAGCAGAGTCATCTAATAGAGATCGGAGCTGTTACACTAAGTCCTGCCCAACTGGGCCAGCTTCACTCTTGAGAAGGATAACCACAAATCTCTCTGCCTGCTTAGTTTATGGACTATAAAGTGCTTCATAGTTCGACTTCTAGGGGAAACCGAATGTAATTTCAAACATATTTCATTCTGCTTGCTAGTCCATGTATTCATTTTTTTCCTTTTTCTTTTCTTATTCTTGAATACAGAAAGAGAAAACATTTTTTTATTTTTCATTTTCATTAAAAACATTTTTCTTTAATTTTTTCTACCTTTTTTTACCTTTTTTGTATTTTTTTAAAAATTCCACTTCACATTCATAATTTCATTTTATTCTATTCATTTTTTCACATTTTTAATGTTTTCTTTTTTTGCCTTTTTTTCTTTTTTTTTTCCTTTTCTTACCTCTTTTATTATATAATTTATAAAGCTTCTTTAACAACCAGCCCAAAACACACCTAGGATCTAGCACCCTTCATTTATTTTTTTGTGTGTTGTTTTATTTAAAAAAATATTGTTCTTACTTTATTAATTTCTTTTCTTCCTTCCAAATGATGAAACAAAAGACTTCACCCCAAAAGAAAGAACAGGAAGAAATGACAGCCAAGGACTTAATTAACACAGATACAAGCAAGATGTCTGAACCAGAATTTAGAATGACGATGAAAATAATGCTAACTGGGGTTGAAAATAGATTAGAATCTCTTTCTGCAGAGATTTAAGAAGTAAAAGCTAGTCAGAATGAAATAAAAAATGCTATAACTGAGCTGCAAACTTGAATGGATGCCCCACAGTGGCAAGGATGGATAAAGCAGAGCAGTGAATCAGTGATGTAGATGACAAACTTATGGAGAATACTAAAGCAGAAAAAAGAGGGAGACTAAGGCAAAAGAGCACAATAAAAGAAATAGAGAACTCAATGACTCATTAAAAAAGAATAACATTTTAAAAAAAGTAATAACATCAGAATCATAGAGGTCCCAAAAGATGAAGAGAGAGAAAAATGGGTAAAAGATTTATGTGAGCAAATCCTAGTGGAAAACTTTCCTAACCTGGGGAAGACACAGACATCAAAATCCAGGAAGCACAGAAAACTCCCATTAGATTCAACAAAATCTGACCACCAAAGAGGCATATCATATCAAATTCACAAAATACTCATGCAAGGAAAGAATCATGAAGCAGCAAGGAAAAATATGTCCTTAACCTACAAGGGAAGACAAATCAGGTTTGCAGCAGACCTATTCACAGAAACTTGGCAGGCTAGAAAGGAATGGCAGGGTGTATTCAATGTGATGACAGAAAAATATGCACTAAGAATTCTTTATCCAGCAAGGCTGTCATTCAAAATAGGAGTGATTAAAAGTTATTCAGACAAACAAACATTAAAGGATTTTGTGAGCACTAAACCAACCCTGCAAGAAATCTTAATGGGGACTCTCTGAGGGGAGAAAGGACAGAAAAAACACAAAACAAAACAAAATAAAACAAAAACAAAAAAACAAAAAAAATACCAAAAAGAACAAAACCTAGAAAGGACCAGAGAACACCGGTAGAAATTCCAACTCTATAGGCAACACAATGGCAATAAATTCATATCCTTCAGTACTCACTCTAAATGTCAATGGGCTAAACACTCCAATCAAAAGACATAGGGTAACAAAATGGATAAGAAAACAAGATGCATCTATATGCTGTTTCCAAGAAACCCACTTTAGACCTAAAGGCACCTTCAGATTGAAAGTAAGAGGATGGAGAACCATCTATCATGCTAATGGTCACCAAAGAAAGCTGGAGAGCTATACTTACATCAGACAATCTACATTTTAAAATAAATACTGTGACAAGAGCTGAAGAAAGGCACTATATCATAATCATAAATTAAGGGGTTTATCCACCAAGAGGATCTAACAATTGCAAATATTTATGCTACAAATGTGTCACACATAAATATACAAACCAATCACAAACATAAAGAAACTCATTGATAATAAAACCATAATAAGGGGACTTCAAAACCTCACTTACAGCAATGGACAGATCATCTAAACAGAAAATCAACAAGGAAACAATGGCTTTGAATGACACACTGGACTGATGGACTTAACAGATATATTCAGAACATTTCATCCTAAAGCAGTGGAATACACATTATTCTCCAGTGCACATGGAAAATTCTCTAGAATAGACCACACACTGGGACACAAATCAGCTCTCAAACAAGTGCAAAAAGATCAAGATCATACTGTGCATATTTTCAGACCACAACACTATGAAACTCGAAATCAACCACAAGAAAAAATTTGGAAGGATAACAAATACTTGGATACTAAACAACATCCTACTAAAGAATGAATGGGCTAAGAAGCTAAAGAGGAAATTAAAAAGTACATGGAAGCAAATGAAAATGATAACACCACAGCCCAAAACCTCTGGACTCAGCAAAGGAGGTCATAAGAGGGAAGTACATAGCAATCTGGGCCTTCCTAGAGAAGGAAGAATGGTCTTAGAAACACACCTAACCTTACACTTCAAAGAGCTGGGAAAAGAACAACAGAAGAAAGGAAGGGCAGAGAGAGATGGAGAACCAAACCAGAACCAGAAGAAGACAGGAAATAATAAAGATTAGACCAGAAATCAATGTTATCATAAACAAAAACAAACAAGCAAAAAACAATAGAACAGATCAAAGAAACCAGGAGCTGGTTCTTTGAAAGAATTAACAAAATTGGTAAACCACTAGCCAGTTTGATCAAAAAGAAAAAGGAAAGGATCCAAATACATAAAATCAAGAATGAGAGAGGAAAGATTGCAACCAACCCAGCACAAATACAAACAATAATAAGAGAATATTATGAACAATTATACACCAAATAAAATGGGCAATCTGGAAGAAATGGAAAAATCCCTAGAAACATATAAACTACCAAAATTGAGGCAGGAAGAAATAGAAAATTTGAACAGACCCATACCCGGTAAAGAAATCGAATTAGTCATCAAAAATCTTCCAAAAAGAAGAGTCCAAGGACAGATGGCTTTTCAGGGCCAGATGGCTTTAAGTGTTCTACCAAACATTTAAAGAAGAGTTAACACCTATTCTTTTGAAGCTGTTAAAAAAAAAAAAAAAGAAGAAGAAGAAAAAGAAAAAAAAGAAAAAGAAAAAAAAAAGAAAAGAAAAAAGAAAGAAATGGAAAGAAAACTCCCAAACTCTTTCTACAAAGCCAGCATTACCTTGATTCCAAAACCAGACAAATCCCACTACAAAGGAGAATACAGGGGCATCTGGGTGTCTCAGTTGGTTAAGCAACTGACTTTGGCTCAGGTCATGATCTCAGAGTGTTAGGTTCTGTGCAGATAGCCTGGAGCCAGAGCCTACTTCAGATTCTGTGACTCCCTCTCTCTGCCCTTCCCCTGCTCATGCTCTGTCTCTCTCTCAAAAGTAAATAAACTTTTTAAAAAATTTAAAAAAGGAGAACTACAGACCAATTACCCTGATGAACATGGATGAAAAAAATCCTCAAAAAGATACAAAACTGGATCCAAAAATACATTGAAAGAATTATTCACCACGACCAAGTGGGACTTATACCTGTGATGCAGGGCTGGTTCAATATCCGCAAAACAACCAATGTGATTCATCACATCAATAAAAGAAAGGACAAGAACCACATGATCCTCTCAATAGACGCAGAGAAAGCATTTGACAAAATACAGCATTCTTTCTTGATGAAAACCCTCAAGAAATTAGGAAAAGAAGAATCATACCTCGATAACATAAAAGTCCTAAACGAAAGACCCAACACTAATATCATCCTCCATGGGGAAAAACCGAGAGCTTTTTCCCTAAGTCAGGAACATGGGGATGTCCACTATCACCACCGTTATTCAACATATTATTGGAAGTCTTAGCCTCAGCAGTCAAACAACACAAAGGAATAAAAGACATCCAAATTGGCTAGGAGGAAGTCAAATGTTCATTCTTCACATTTGACATGATGCTCTATATGGGAAACCCAAAAGTATTCTACAAAAAACTGCTAGAATTGATCCATAAATTTAGCAAAGTCTCAGGATATAAAATCAATGCACAGAAATCGGTCATATTCCTATACACCAATAACGAAGCAGCAGAAAGAGAAATCAAGGAATAAATCGCATTTACAATTGCACCAAATACCATAAAATATCTAGGAATAAACCTAACCAAAGAGGTGAAAATTCTAATCACTGAAAACTATAGAAAGCTTATAAAAGAAATTGAAGAAGCCACACACACAAAAAAGGAAAAATATTCCATGCTCCTGGATTGGAAGATAAAATGTTAAAATGTCAAACCCACCCAAAGCAATCTACATATTCAATGCAATCCCTATCAAAATAATACCAGATCTTGAATACTGAAAACAAACTGAGAGTTTATGGGAGGTGGGGGAGAGGGGAAAGTGGGTGATGACCATTGAGGAGGGCACCTGTTGGGATGAGCACTGGGTGTTCTATGGAAACCATTTGACAATAAATTTTATTAAAATAAATAAAATAAAATCCACTTTAGAGCAGAAAACAAAACAAAACAACAACAAAAAATAATAACACCAGAATTCTTCACAGAGCTAGAACAAACAATCCCAAAATTTGTATGGAACCAGAAAAGACCTGAATAGCCAAAGCAATCTTGAAAAAGAAAACTAAAGCTGGAGGCATCACAATCCTGGACTTCAAGGTGTATTACAAAGGTCTAATCATCAAGATAATATGGTACTGGCACTAAAAACAGACACTCAGATCAGTGGAACAGAATAGAGAACCCAGAAATGGACCCACAAATGTATAACCAATTAATCTTTGACAAAACAGAAGAGAATATCCAATGGAATAAAGACAGCCTCTTCAGCAAATGGTGCTGGGAAAACTTGACAGTGACATGCTGAAAAATGAACCTGGACCACTTTATTTATTTTTTTTTATGAAATTTATTGACAAATTGGTTTCCATACAACACCCAGTGCTCATCTCAAAAGGTGCCCTCCTCAATACCCATCACCCACCCTCTCCTCCCTCCCACCCCCCATCAACCCCCAGTTTGTCCTCAGTTTTCAACAGTCTCTTATGCTTTGGCTCTCTCCCACTCTAACCTCTTTTTTTTTCCTTCCCCTCCCCCATGGGTTCCTGTTTAAGTTTCTCAGGATCCACATAAGAGTGAAACCATATGGTATCTGTCTTTCTCTGTATGGCTTATTTCACTTAGCATCACACTCTCCAGTTCCATCCACGTTGCTACAAAAGGCCATATTTCATTTTTTCTCATTGCCACGTAATATTCCATTGTGTATATAAACCACAATTTCTTTATCCATTCATCAGTTGATGGACATTTAGGCTCTTTCCATAATTTGGCTATTGTTGAGAGTGCTGCTATGAACATTGGGGTACAAGTGGCCCTATGCATCAGTACTCCTGTATCCCTTGGGTAAATTCCTAGCAGTGCTATTACTGGGTCATAGGGTAGGTCTATTTTTAATTTTCTGAGGAACCTCCACACTGCTTTCCAGAGCGGCTGCACCAATTTGCATTCCCACCAGCAGTGCAAGAGGGTTCCCGTTTCTCCACATCCTCTCCAGCATCTATAGTCTCCTGATTTGTTCATTTTGGCCACTCTGACTGGCGTGAGGTGATACCTGAGTGTGGTTTTGATTTGTATTTCCCTGATAAGGAGCGACGCTGAACATCTTTTCATGTGCCTGTTGGCCATCCGGATGTCTTCTTTAGAGAAGTGTCTATTCATGTTTTCTGCCCATTTCTTCACTGGGTTATTTGTTTTTCGGGTGTGGAGTTTGGTGAGCTCTTTATAGATTTTAGATACTAGCCCTTTGTCCGATATGTCATTTGCGAATATCCTTTCCCATTCCGATAGTTGCCTTTTAATTTTGTTGGTTGTTTCCTTTGCTGTGCAGAAGCTTTTTATCTTCATAAGCTCCCAGTAATTCACTTTTGCTTTTAATTCCCTTGCCTTTGGGGATGTGTCGAGAAAGAGATTGCTACGGCTGAGGTCAGAGAGGTCTTTTCCTGCTTTCTCCTCTAAGGTTTTGATGGTTTCCTGTCTCACATTTAGGTCCTTTATCCATTTTGAGTTTATTTTTGTGAATGGTGTGAGAAAGTGGTCTAGTTTCAACCTTCTGCATGTTGCTGTCCAGTTCTCCCAGCACCATTTGTTAAAGAGGCTGTCTTTTTTCCATTGGATGTTCTTTCCTGCTTTGTCAAAGATGAGTTGGCCATACGTTTGTGGGTCTAGTTCTGGGGTTTCTATTCTATTCCATTGGTCTATGTGTCTGCTTTGGTGCCAATACCATGCTGTCTTGATGATGACAGCTTTGTGGTAGAGGCTAAAGTCTGGGATTGTGATGCCTCCTGCTTTGGTCTTCTTCTTCAAAATTCCTTTGGCTATTCTGGGCCTTTTGTGGTTCCATATGAATTTTAGGATTGCTTGTTCTAGTTTCGAGAAGAATGCTGGTGCAATTTTGATTGGGATTGCATTGAATGTGTAGATAGCTTTGGGTAGTATTGACATTTTGACAATACTTATTTTTCCAATCCATGAGCAGGGAATGTCTTTCCATTTCTTTAAATCTTCTTCAATTTCCTTCCTAAGCTTTCTATAGTTTTCAGCATACAGATCCTTTACATCTTTGGTTAGATTTATTCCTAGGTATTTTATGCTTCTTGGTGCAATTGTGAATGGGATCAGTTTCTTTATTTGTCTTTCTGTTGCTTCATTGTTAGTGTATAAGAATGCAACTGATTTCTGTACATTGATTTTGTATCCTGCAACTTTGCTGAATTAATGTATCAGTTCTAGCAGACTTTTGGTGGAGTCTGTCGGATTCTCCATGTATAATATCATGTCATCTGCAAAAAGCGAAAGCTTGACTTCATCTGTGCCAATTTTGATGCCTTTGATTTCCTTTTGTTGTCTGATTGCTGATGCTAGAACTTCCAGCACTGTGTTAAACAATAGCGGTGAGAGTGGGCATCCCTGTCGTGTTCCTGATCTCAGGGAAAAAGCTCTCAGTTTTTCCCCGTTGAGGATGATGTTAGCTGTGGGCTTTTCATAAATGGCTTTTATGATCTTTAAGTATGTTCCTTCTATCCCGTGGACCACTTTCTTAGACCATACACAATAATAAACTAAAAATGGACGAAAGACCTAAATGTAAGACAGGATGCCATAGAATCCTCGAGGAGAAAACAGGCAGAAACATCTTGGACCTTGGCCGCAGCAACTTCTTATTCAAAATGTCTCTGGAGGCAAGTGGAACAAAAGCAAAAATGAACTACTGGGACCTCTTCAAAATAAAAAGCTTTTGCACATCAAAGGAAATAATCAGCAAAACTAAAAGACAATCAACATACTGGGAGAAGATATTTGCAAATGACATATCAGATAAATGATTAGTATCTAAAATTTATAAAGAACTTATCAAACTCCACACCCAAAAAACAAAGAATCCGGTGAAAAAAAATGAGAAAAACACATGGATAGACACTTTTTCAAAGAAGACATCCAGATGTCAAACAGAGACATGAAAAAATCTCAACATCACTCATCAGCAGGGAAATACAAATTAAAACCACAATGAGATACCACCCTACTCCATTCAGGATGACTAAAGTTAACAACTCTGGCAATGACAGATGTTTGAGGATGTGGAGAAAGAGGATCTCTTTTGCACTGCTGGTAGGAATGCAAACTGGTGCAGCCACTCTGGAAAACGGTATGCAGGTTTCTCAAAAAGTTAAAAATAGAACTACCCTATGACCCAACAATTGCACTACTAGGTGTTTATCCAAGGGACACAGGTGTGCTGTTTTGAAGGGCCACATGCACCCCAATGTTTATAGCAGCACTATTGACAATTCCAAAGTATGGAAAGAGTCCAAATGTCTATCGACGGATGAATGGATAAAGATGTGGTATATATATATATATATATATATATATATATATACACACACACACACACAATAGAGTATTACTCAGGAATCAAAAAGAATGAAATCTTGCCATTTGCAGCTATGTGGATGGAAGTAGAGGTTATTATGCTAAGCGACATTAGTCAGAGAAACACAAATATCATATGACTTCACTCATATGATGAATTTAAGATACAAAACAGATGAACATAAGGGAAGGAAAGCAAAAATAATATAAAAGCAGGGAGGGGGACAAAACATAACAGACTCTTAAATATGGAGAACACACAGAGGGTTACTGGGGTGTTGTGGGAGGGGGGTGGGCTAAATGGGTAAGGGGCATTAAGGAATCCACTCCTGAAATTATTGTTGCACTATATGGTAACTAACTTGGTTGTAAATTCAAAAAAATAAAAGAAAAAGAAAAAATAAAATCTAGATTATCTGATATAAGTATGGCTCTTCAGGCTTTCTTTGGTGTCCCTTAGCATGATAGATGGTTCTCCATCTCCTCACTTTCCATCTGCAGGTGTCTTTAGGTCTAAAATGAGTCTCTTATCAGCAGCATATAGATGGATTTTGTTATTTGATCCAATCTGATACCCTATAAATTTGAGCATTTACTCCATTTACATTCAGATTGATTATTGAAAGATATGAATTTAGTACCATTGTGTTGTCTGTAGAGTTGGTGTTCTGGTGAAGTTCTTTGGTCTTCTCTTGTCTTTTTTGCCTTTTTTGTTTTGTTTTGTTTTTTGTTTTGTTTTCTCCACTCAAAGAGTCCCCCTTTAAATTTCTTGCAGGGCTATTGCACTACTAGGTATTTATCCAAAGGATACAAAAATGCTGATTCGAAGGGGCACATGCACTCCAATGTTTATAGTAGCACCATCGACAATAACCACTTTATGGAAAGAGCACAAATGTCCACTGATGGGCGAATATGTGAAGAAAATGTAGTATATATACATATGTATGTATGTATGTATGTATACTACATCCCATTACTAAGGATGAGATCACTAAGTAATATCCCATTGTGTGTGTGTGTATATACACAAAATATCAAAATCAAAAATATGAATCCTTGCCATTTGCAACAACATGGATAGAATCAGAGTGTATTACACCAATCAAAACAAGTGAGTCAGAGAAGACAAATATCATATGATTACACTCGTATGTGGAATTTAAAAAACAAAACAGATGAACATAGGGGAAGGGAAGTAAAAATAAGAAAAAACAGAGAGAGAGACAAACCATAAGAATGTTTAAAAACAGAACAAACTGAGGATTGCTAGAAGGGTGTTGGGTGGGGGAGATGGGCTAAATGGGTGATGGGCATTAAGGAGGGCACTTGGGATGAGCACTAGGTGTTATATGTAAGTGATTAATCACTAAATTATATTACTGAAATAACTATTACACTATATGTTAACTAACTTGGATTTTTTTTTAATTTTTAATGTTTATATTTGAGGCAGAGAGAGCATGTGAGGATAGGGAACAGAGAAAGAATGAGAGAGAGAGAGAGAGAGAGAGAGAGAGAGAGAGAGAGAGAGAGAATCTGAAGCAGGCTACTGGCTCTGAGCTGTCATCACAGAGCCGGAAACAGGGCTCATTCTCATTCAGATCATGACCTGAGCTGAAATCCGAAGCTTAACCGAATGAGCCACCAGGGCACCCCAAGTTGGATTTAAATTAAAAAAAAATCTTGCAGGGCTGACTTAGTGGTCACAAATTCCTTTATTTTTGTTTTTTTGTTTTTGAAACTGTTTATCTCTCCTTCTATTCTGAATAACAGCCTTGCTGGCTAAAGAATTCTTGGCTGCATATTTTTCCCATTCATCACATTGAATATATCCTGCCACTCCTTTCTAGCCTGCCAAGCTTCTGTGGATAGGTCTGCTGCAAACTTCATCTGTATTCCCTTGTAGATCAAGGACATATTTTCCCTACCTGCTTTCATGATTCTTTCCTTGTCTGTATAGTTTGTGAATTTGACTATGATATGCCTTGGTAATATTCAGTTTGGGTTGAATTTAATGGGAGTTCTCTGTGTTTCTTGGATTTTGATGTCTGTGTCCTTGCCTAGATTAGGGAATTTTTTCAGCTGTAATTTGCTCACAGAAATATTTTTCCCCTTATTCTCTCTCTTCAT
This sequence comes from Prionailurus bengalensis, assembly GCF_016509475.1. Classification (NCBI taxonomy): domain Eukaryota; kingdom Metazoa; phylum Chordata; class Mammalia; order Carnivora; family Felidae; genus Prionailurus; species Prionailurus bengalensis. Next base: position 23,910,592 of record NC_057355.1, read on the forward strand.
CTTCTGGGACTCCTATGATATGAATGTTATTCCTCTTTTGCTGAGCTCTCTAAGTCTTGTATTGTAAAATTTTGTATTTGTGTCCTTCTTTTCTCAGCTTCATTATTCTTTTGTGTGTAGCTCTCCAGTTTTCCCACCATCATTATTAAAGATACTGTCTTTTTACTATTGGATATTCTTGCATCCTTCACCATAGATTAATTGAGCATATAAGCATTGGTTTATTTCTAGACTCTCTATCCTATTCCATTCATGTATGTGTTTATTTTTGTGACAGTGTCATACTGTTTTGATTACTACATATTTGTAGTATATCTTGAAATCTGGAATTGTGATACCTCTGGTTTAGTTATTCTTCCTCAAGATTGCTTTAGCTCTTCAGAATCTTTTGTGATCCCAAACAAATTTTAAGATTATATGTTCTGGTTCTGTGAAAAATCCTGTTCATATTTTGACAGGCATTGCATTGCATCTGTAGACTGCTTTGAGTATTATGGAAATTTTAACAATATTGATTTTTCCAATGCATGAGCATAGAATATATTTCCATATGTATGTGTCATCTTCAATTATTTTATAAATGTTTTATGTCATATGATTTCACTAATATGTGGAATTTAAGAAAGAAAACAAATCAAAAAGCAAGGAAAAAACTGGCAAAAAAACCAAACAACAACAACAAAAACAAACTTTTAAATACAGAGAACAAACCGGTGGTTGCCAGAGAGGAAGTGGGTGGGAGGATTGTTGAAATAGATAAAGGAGATTAAGAGTACATTTATCGGAAGGAGCACCAAGAAATTTACAGAATTGTTGATATTTTATTTTGTACACCTGAAACATAAACTATAAATTAATGCAAGTTATTATACTTCAATAAAATTTTATATATATCTGCCCATTGAGAGAACTTTATTTTATTTTAACACTGTCTTTTATTGATGTCCCTAAAAGGTACTATGGTTCTGCAGCTACCTATATCAGATGCTGCCTGTATATCATGCAGAACCATCTGTAAATTAAGCCCTTGGTCTCTTTTCCTTTCTCAACTGATAGTTGAGAATTCTTCATTATCAGATATTCATAGGCTGAGAGGCAAGGCAGTGCAGCAGGATAAAAGACTAAGGACACTTGAGTCATTATTTCATGTAATTTATTTGTGCCTGCATAGCAGATCTGGGCTCAATCACATATATACCACTCCCATTTGATGCTGAAGATTTGCTGTCCAGAACCAACCTTATAATTTGATCGATCAGATAACAGTCATACTGGGTAGTACAGGTCGCATGGTAACTCGGTGACCCATTGTCAAGCACTCCGTCATAAATCCATAGCAAGCCCAGAGATGCTTCCCCAAAGAAATTAATCTTTGCATGAAAGCAGGACCTAGCTCAAAACCATAAATTCTTGTGATGCCATTCATCTACAGGGACTATCAATGGCTCCATACAGCATCTTTCTTGCCAGTAAAACTTCAAGAATCATTGAGTCTGATGGAATACATGACCCAATTGACTGAGCAGTTGCACAGCATTCTGGAATTGTTGGAGAGCCTTCTCTGACTTAAAACTAGCAGCTTTTGGATCTCTAATAAAGGGGTGAGAGTAACACCCCCAAATAAAAAAAATATTTTGTCTCCAAGTTCCAAAGAGGCCCACCAGGCATCACACTTCTTTCTTCACTGTAATAGGGACCAGATGCAACAACTCTTTCTTCACCTTAAAAGAGATATCTGGACATGCCCATACCACTGGATCTCTAGAAATTACATTGAGGAAGAAGCCCCTTACATTTTATCAGGATTAATCCCCACTCTCTACCACACATCTTTTACCAATAACTCTATTTCTGCTCACTAGGTCCAATTAGCATAATCCCATCAATGTAATGGTCTGGTGTAATATCTTGTGTAAGGGAAACACAATCAAGATCCTTGTGAACTAAATTGTGACACAGCTCTGGAGAGTTAATGTACCTCTGAGGTGAGAGTGAAAATGGCCTTGTTAGCTGAGAGAGACCAGCTCCAAGTGGGACTTTTAGAAAGAGAGAAAAAGGCATTTGCTAAATCAATAACTGCATATTGAGTACCAGGAGATGTGTACACTTGCACAAGCAATAAGACTACATCTGACACAGCTACTGCAGTTACAGTCACCCCTGGGTTAAGTTTGTGATAATTCACTGCTATTCTCTAAGATACATCTGTCTTCTGCACACCTAAATAGAAGAGTTAGATGGGAAGATAGTGGGAAAAACACCTCTCTACCATGCAAGTCCTTATAATAGTGGCATGAATACCTATAATGTTTCTGGGAATCAGTATGGTTTTGGATTACTAGTTGCATAGGCATTTTTATTGCCCTCTTATATAACCTTTCTGACCATAATAGACTTGATTCCACAGATCAGAAAAAAATGAAAGGATTCTCCTATCTCTAATTATCTGTATTCCAATTTTGAATTCTAAAACAGGAAAAATAACAACTAGATGGGCCAGGGGACCACTAGACCCACCATGATACCCTTCTGAGCTAAAAAAAAAAACAGGGATCATGTGACCCCCCTCCCCCTAAAGCTCCTACTTTAAATGGAAGGCCATAGTGGCATTTTCAGTTTCCTGAAAACAATGTCAGTTCAAAGCCAGTATCCACTGGTGCCTGAAAGTTTTCTTTCTGCCAATGCATGGCTATCCTGGAAGAAGGCAGTAGGTCCCTTTGGGGAAGTCTACAGAAAGAGTAACAGTATAGATTTTGTTACTGTGCTGGGGTCCTTCCTCAAGGGGACCAGTTCTCTCCTTCAATCAAGGAGTTATGGGCTTATAAACTGAGTCAATTTGGGGAATTCTTTGGTGGACTGTGACTCCCATTATTATAATTTAAGTTAGACTATTGCTCACTTGTTCTACATATCAAAACTTACTTTAATAGGCTTTCTATCCCTTCCACTTGTAACAATATCATGTTCGGGGCACCTGGGTGGCTCAGTCCGTTAAGTGTCTGACTCTTGATTTCATCTCAGGTCATGACCTTATAGTTTGTGAGTTCCAGCCCTGCATTGGGCTCTGTGCTGACAGTGCTTATCCTACTTGGGATTCCCCCCAACCTCTCTCTCTCTGCCCCTTCCCTGCTCATGCTCTCTCTGTCCCTCTCAAAATAAATAAACATATATATATGTATATATATATGTTTATATATATATACATATATATATGTTTATATATGTTTATATATATATACATATATATGTTTATATATGTATATGTATACATATATGTTTATATATGTGTATATATATATATATATAATGATTTATTAGCAAAGGAAAGACCTTTGTGAAATTCAGACTATTCTGGTTGCTTCTTTGACACTGAAGTCCATTACAATAATTATGTATACTTTGCCTTCAGCAGTTAGGTATAACCACTTTATCTCTGCCACCCAAGGATCCAATTATTCCTATCACATTTAGATTTTCCAATTGAGTGGCTGTAGATTCTGGCCTAAATAGAAGAGAATCATGGAACTCTTCAATAATGCTTGGGCCCCACTCACAAATTTATCTTTCAAGGCACTGATGAAAGATATGTATATATGTCATCTAGACCCTATCTTTGTGGGCCAGTGGGTCTTTAATCACAAACCTAATGTAACATTCCAATGTTACTAAACTTTTGAATATACTCCCCTTGATTAAACCAAGGGAGATGGCATTTTCATTTAATTTAAGGTGGGATATCTTTTGATTCATGTTTCAGCCAACAATCCAAGAAAATTATATATGTCCTTTTATCTACATGAGCTACAACATTAAATGCATTATTTCCTCCTATGGTCCCATACCAATAAATTTGACCTAATTTGACTTGTACCTTGTACCATTGTCCCACATCCTTACTATTCTTTCCCATATATATTCCCCAGATTTATGTCTGTATAAATTAGGAAAATCAAGCACTTCTTTTGGAGCAGTTCTTTTGACAAAACATTTATAGGTCTTCTTTTTTACCTCACCATTTGGGACCTTGGGACTTGAGTCTACTCATAGGGGGCAACTGCCACAGAGGAGGCCATTACCTTTTTCACATGCAATGGTGACTGCAGTGGAAAGGCTGAATCCACTATGGATTAGAAGCCTGATAGGGAACCTGGGTTGCTCAGTCAGCTGAGCAACCAACTTCAGCTCAGATGATGAGTTCATGGTTCATGAGTTCAAGCCCCTCACTGGGTTTGCTGCTGCCAGGGCAGAGCCTACTTTAGATCCTCTCTCCCCCTCTCTCTCTTACCCTCCCCTGCATATGCTCTTCTCTTAAAAATGAGTACATTTTTTGTAAAGAAGTCTGTTATCATTTGGGTGGGTAGGCCACTACATTTGAGGTACTACACTATACCAATTTTGCTGAGGGTGGCGAGAAGATATGCATGAGCAAATAAGACTCATCACATTTTAGGCAAGTGATATGCCCAGCTTCATCTCAGCTGAAGTCAGATGCTTAACTGACTGAGCCACCCAGGCATCCCATAGTCTGTCTTAAGAAAGAATTCTCTTAGGTCAGTTTAACCAAAATCCTCTTTACCTTTGGTATTTCCTCTTAGTAATTTTCCATCCTCTGGTCCTCACCAAGCTCCTGGGCTATAAATTCCCACTTGGCTTTTCTGTATTTAGAATTTAACCTAGTTCCATACTTCGTATATTTTCCTCTATTGCAATAGTCCTGAATAAAACTGTTTGTTTGTATATTTCTTTGTTTAACGAATGTAACTATTGTTAATCTCACGTGTATATTTGAAGTTATGGTGCTATGACTTGAATAGGATAAAATTCATCATTGGAGCCCAGGACCCCTCACCCAGAACCCTAAGTGTGCACCTGTGAAACCTTTGTCATCACTCCTGACTGACTGATCAGAGATCCATTGGTAAGTCTGACTCCCAGATCATTGGTCCAGACCAACGTCCTTTGCAGCTGGTAGGGACAAGTTTGGATTATTACAATTTTGATTTAACTCTGGAATCTAGTTTAGAGTCCCAGAAAATGAGATGGTGGGTTAGGGTTCCAGGTTTCTCTGTAAGAAGCTCAGTTAGCATTCCATCCAAGCACAAACTGGGTTAGAGTGTCAACCTTTACTGTTCATAAGTATAAAGGTTCTATTAGTTATAAACATGGAAGATTCTCAGTGACTAAAATCCTCCTTCTTGAACCCCTGCTGAAAATATGTTCTGCTATGTCTGCAGTCTTTCATGTTGGCATGAATTTATTAAAGATGATTTGGAATTTCACAGGGTGCCTGGGTGGTTCAGTCAGTAAAGCATCTGACTTTGGTTCAGGTGGTAATCTCACAGCTTGTGAGTTCCAGCCCTGCGTTGGGCTCTGTGCTGACAGCTCAGAGCCTGGAGACTCCTTCCGATTCTGTGTCCTTCTTTCTCTCTGCCCTTCCCCTGCTCATGCTTGCACTCTCTCTCTTAGTAATAATAATAATAATAATATGATTTGGAACTTCAATATCTTCTTTTGGAAATGTAAGGTGCTCAAAAACTGGCTCCTTAAACCTCTACATACCCTTCAAAGTTGCTCTTGTTTCCTCCTTTTACTGCTTTACATCTTTCCTCCAACCCTCTGAATCATTTATGCTTACTTTCCAATCACTACCTCTTTCATCCCTCTGTCTACCCTGCCAGACTTTTCCCTTCACATTTTGGTCCTTTAGCTCCCTACTGTACCTTTTACTTTAGCCCCCCTATCTTCCACTGAGGGTTCTAAAGAGAATTAGGGAATCCCACAAATAACTGCCTGAGGCTGAACAAAGAACAAAAGGATATTAGGAAATAGAATTAGACTTTCTGTCCACTCAGTTGAGTTTTGGAGACTCCTTGACAGCTGCTAGATGTCCACTCAGTCACTATCCTAAAATTTACTCTGCAACCTTTATCAGGATATATATCAGGGCAAAAGAAAATCTCAAAACTCTACAAATACTGGTAAACAGATAACTTTAATGTGTCCTATTGCCAGAAACACATTTCAGATAAAAATATAAAGTGGAAATAAACCAGTGACATTGTATTACTATGTTTTATTGATTCAAGCCTAAAATTTTAGAATAAAAGCTCTGAAATTCCTGTTTGATTCTGCATACGTGTTATATATGTATGTTTATAATATGCGTGTATATTATGCATGCGTGTATATTATGTATATGTGACATTTTTCTGCCTCTGAATATTACCAAGTTAAATTATAAAATCTCTTAAAGAGATCTGTTCAAATTGGCTTACAGATAAATGAGCACATATACAAATTATTTCCCCAAATCCCAAAGATATGGACTAATCTATTCTTTTTTAAGTTCACATGATTTAAGATAATCTTTGGTAAACAAAACTAGTTTTTTAAATGGTTGGTAAAATAAAAACAGGCATGTCTTCAGAGTTGTCAGAATTAAATATACTTAAGATATACAATATTTTTCTACCTAGTTTAGTAGTCAAACAAGCTTATGTTATATATACCACAGGTTGAGATTATAAAACTATAAATTCAAACTTTAAAATCCATTAAAAGTTATAATGGAAATAAATTTTGATATATATCAAATGTGCTAGTAAATGGAAAGAAAATTTTTTTTAAAAAAGGAAAATTTGTATGTTTAACTTTAGGTTCACTGCTTCTGAGATTTTTTTTTTATATTTCCTAATTTGTCAATAAGAAAAATAGGATGATAGCTAGACTTTTTGTTTAGTTTGTGAATTTTTATGATCAAACATAATTGATAAACACAAGTGATTTAAATACATGTAAGTGCTCTAAAATGTATTTTTAAAACTTTTCAATAATTATGTTTATAATATATATTATATATTATATAATACTTTCTTATTGGCATTTCTTTTTTTAATGACAGTTTCATTGATATATAATTGACATGTAACATTCTATTATTTTAAGGTGTACCACAAAATTATTTGATACATGTATATATTTCAACATGACTACCACAAAAAGTTTAGTTAACATTCATCTCCACATAGTTACAAAGCTTTTTTTTCTTGAAATAAGAACTAAACTTCACTATAGTCAATTATATATATATAAATAAATATTATATTATTAATTATTAATTACTTACATTATATATAAATAATTATATATATGTATAAAGTAGATAGGTAGATGATAGATAGATAGATAGATAGATCGATAATAGATAACTATAGTTACCATGTTCTACGTTACATTATGAGAACTTATTATCTTAAACCTGCCAGTTTCTACCTTTTTATCACCTTCACCCATTTACCCTATAACCTTCCTCCCACCTCTGGCAACTGCAAATCTGTTCCCTGTTTCTATAAGGTCAATTTTTTAGATATCCCATATAAGTGAAGTCATACAGTATTTGTGTTTTTCTGTGCAATTTATTTCACTTAAAATAATGTCACCAAGTTTCAACCAAGTTGTCAGAAATGGGACAATTTCCTTATTAATTATAGGTGAATAATATTCCACTGCATATTAGATAAATGAAACGTGGAAAGATAGATGATAGATAGATAGATAGATAATAAAAATTTCTTTATGCATTCATCTGTAAATAGACACAGGTGGTTTCCGTGTGTTCACTATTGCAAATAGTGTTTCACTAAACATGGGGACCAACGGGATCAATTTTCCTTCCTTCAGATATATATTCAGAAGTGGAGATGTTAGATCATATTGTAATTATATTTGTAAGTTTTAAGGAACCACTATACTGTTTTCCATGTCTGCACCTATTTACATCCCCACCAATAGTGCACAACGATTCCCTTTACCACTTAGTCTCCAAAATATTATCTCTGTCTTTTCTATAACAGCCATTGGAACAAGTGTGAGATGATATTGCATTCTTATTTTGATTGATATTTCCCTGATTATTAATGAATTTGGCATATTTTCGTGTCTTTGTTGGTCATTCATATTTCTTCTTTGGAAATGTCTATTGAGTTCCTATCACAGTTTTATAATCAGGTCGTTTGCTGATTTTCTGCTATTGGGTTTTATACATTCTTTGTGTATTTGATTAATAAACTTTAATAAGATATTATTTGCAATATTTTCTCCTTTTATTTAGATTCCCTTTTTATTTTGTTGATAGTTTTCACTGTTCTTCATAACTTTTTAGTTCGATGTAGTACATTTGATTGTTTTTGCTTTTATTGCCTTTGCTTTTAGTGTCAAGTTAAAAAATTATTGTGAAGAATGATGTCATGGACTTTTTCTACTATGTTTTCTTCTAGGAGAGTTTTTAAAGTTTTAATTTTAATTCCAATTACTTAACATGCACTATTATATTAGTTTCAGGTGTACAATATACTGATTAAACAATTCCATATCACCCAGTGTTCATCATGACAAATGCACCCCTTAATCCCCATCACCCATTTCACCCATCCCCCAACTTACCTCCCTTCTGGTAACCATCAGTTTGTTCTCTAAACTTAAGAGTTTGTTTCTTGCTTTGTCTCTCTTTCTTTCTCTTTTCCCTTTGCTCATTTGTTTTATTTCTTAAATTCTACATAGGAGTGAAAACATATAGTATTTGTCTTTCTCTGTTTAACTTATTTCATTTAGCATTATACTCTCTAGCTCCATCCATGTCCTTACAAATAACAATATTTTATTCTTTTTTATAGGTGAATAGCATTCCAGTACACACACACACACACACACACACACACATGGTCAATGGATGTGTCAATGGACACATGGACTGCTTCCATAATTTGGCTATTGTAAATAATGATGCAATAAATATAAAGGTGCACACATCCCTTTGAATTATTATTTCTCTATTTTTTGGTAAATACCAAGTAGTGAAATTCCTGAGTCATAGGATAGTCCTATTTTAATTTTTTTGAGGAACCTCAATACTGTTTTCCACAGTGGTTGTACCAGTTTACATTCCCACCAACAGTACAAGAGGGTTCCTTTTTCTCCACATTCTGGCCAGTACCTGTTGTTACTTGTGTTGTTGCTTTTAGCAATTCTGATGGGCATGAGGTGATAGTGCATTATAGTGTTAATTTGCATTTCATGGATAAGTGAGGCTGAGCATCTTTTTATGTGTCTGTTGGCCATCTGGATGTATTCTTTTTTTTTTAATTTTTGTAATGTTTATTTATTGTTTTGAGACAGAGACAGAGAGACAGAGACAGAGTGCGAGTGGGGGAAGGGCAGAGAGAGATGGAGACACAGAATCCAAAACAGTCTCCAGGCTCTGAGCTGTCAGCACAGAGCCCGATGTGGGGCTTGAACCCACAAACAGCAAGATCATGATCTGAGCCAAAGTTGGATGCTAAACTGACAGAGCCACCCAGGTGCCCCTGGATGTCTTCTTTAGAGAAATATGGTTTATGTCTTCTGCCCATTTTCTAACTGGATTATTTGTCCTTTAAGTGTTGGTTTTATAAGTTCTTTATATATAAAGATACTTTATACTAACCCTTTATTGGGTATATCATTTGCAAATATTTTCTCCCATTACATAGGTTACCTTTTAGTTTTGTTGATTGTTTCCTTCACTTTGTAGAAGCTTTTTATTTTGCAAAAGTCCCAATAGTTTATTTATCCTTTTGTTTCTCTTACTTCAGGGAACCAATCTGGAAAAAAGTTGCTATGGCTGATGTTACAGAGGTTACTACCTGTGTTCTTTTCTAGGATTTTCATGATTTCAGGTCTCACATTTAGGTCTATAATCCATTTTGGATTTATTTCTTGTGTGTGGTGTAAGAAACTTGATCAATGTCATTCTTTTTCATGTTACTGTCCAGTTTTCTCAACATCATTTGTTGAAGAGACTGTCTTGTTCATTGGATATCCCTTCCTGCTTTTTTGAACATTATTTGATCATATAATTATGGGTTTATTTCTGTATTCTCTGTTCTGTTCCCTTGATCTATATATCTGGTTTTTGGCTAGTATCATACAGTTTTGAACAACAGTTTTTTAATATAACTTGAAGTCTGGAATTATGATGTTTTTAGCTATGCTTTTCTTTTTCAAGATTGCTTTTGTTATTCAAAGTCTTTTGTGGTTCCATACACATATTGAGATTATTTGTTCTAGTTCTGTAAAAAATGCTGGTATTTTGATAGGGATTGCATTAAATGTGTAGATTGCTTTAAGTAGTATAGACACTTACACAATATTTCTTCTTATAATCCATGAGCTTGGAATATCTTTCCATTTTTTGGTGTCATCTTCAATTCCTTTCCTCAGTGTTTTATAGTTTTTTTAGGGTATGGGTGGTTCACCACTTTGGTTAGGTTTATTCCTAGGTATCTTATTATATTTAGTGCAGTTGTAAATGGGATTGTTTTCATAATTTCTCTTTCTGCTGATTCTATATGGGTGTAGAGAAATGCAAAACAGATTATTGTACATTGGTATTGTATCCTACAACTTCACTGAATTCATTGTTCCGTTCTAGCGAATTTTGGTGGAGTCTTTGGGGTTTTATACATATATATATATATATATATATATATATGTATATATATGTATATATATATACATATATATACATATATATATATATATAATGTCATGTCATCTGCAAATAGTGAAACTTTTACTTCTTTATTGATTTGGATTTTTTTTTTTGCTTCTTTTTGTTGTTATATTGATGTGGCTAGAACTTCTAGTACTATGTTGAATAAAAGTGGTAAAATTAGGGGCCCCTGGGTGACTCAGTCAGTTACATGTTTGGCTCAGGTCATGATCTCACAGTTCATGAGTTCCAGCCCCACATCAGGCTCTCTGCTATTGGCATGGGGCTTGCTCACTTTGAATCCTCTGCCCCCTCTCTCTCTGCCTCTCCCCTGCTTGTTCTCTCTCCCTCAAAATAAATAAACTTTTTTTAAAAAGGGGTAAAGTGTATATCCTTGTCAATTCCTGACAACAGGGGACAAGCTGTCAGTTTTTCCCCATTAAGCATGATGTTAGCTGTGGGTTTTTCATATATGGCCTTTAATAAGTTGAGGTATGATCCCTATAAACGTACTTTGTTGAGGATTTGTATCATGAATGGATTTTATACTTTGTGAAATGCTTTTGGGGAGGGGTCAACATGGTGGAGAAGTAGGAGGACCCGAGGTTCCCAAATTCTTCAAACACAGCAGTTTTGAGTCCAGAAGACTTGGAATTCCAGGAATCCGGGCTATAGAGTAACAAAAACATCTCCAGGGGCCATAGGTGGGCCATAGGTGCGTGATAGCAAACTAGGAGAGATAAAACAGGTGGCATAGGCATGGAAGGGAGCAATCCCCCATCTGTGGAGAGACAAAAGAAAGAGAAAAAGGCTGTGGAAGTGTAGGATTGTATTTGGACAAGAGGAAAACCACAGACCTAGGAAGAGAAAAAATGGAGAAAGAACCAATTTCTAACCACAGGGCTTTCTCTGGACTGGGGCCAGCTACCCTGTTCATGCACCTGGGGAGGTGGGGAACCAGCTCCGAGCTCAGTAGGGAACTCAGAGGCACAGTCTGAGGGAGCAGTCCCCTCCCTTGAGTGCTGTGTGAAGAAGACAAATAGCTGTTCCAAGGACAAAAGACCCTGCAGGCACCCACCAGCCAGATGTCTTTTGTCAGCTGGCTGGGTAGACTGGCACTACCTGGGAACCAGGGTGCACAGAGTGAGATCCTTTAAGACATCAGGGTTTGAATCCCAGCCGAGCACCTGAGAGGCAAAGGAGACTGTAGAGCAAAAGAAACTTGTGCACTTACACCCACATTACACTGTGAGGATGACCTAAACAGAGTGATTTGGGACACCCAGTGCCAAGGAGGGTGTAGAGACTAAGGTGTTGTCATTTTTCTCCCCATCACCAACAAAGTGGCGCTTCAGGGAACAGAGAAGGGGCCCACAATGGAAGCAGGACCCGCTTACACCAAACCACACCTCTCCATGCCTGGTAACTGCATATCTAACAGAATAAGATTGACACTGACCAAACCAGACAGCCCCTCCTCCAGACCAGCAGAGCCACAGGTTCCAAGGCACCATCAGATATCTGTCCAGCAGTTTTGAATTTTCTGATTTGATTCTTGGTCAATTTTTATTTTACATACATTTTCTCTCCTTTTCTTCCTTTTCTTCCTCTTATTTCTTCCCTTCTCTAGTCTGGTTATTCTGGTTGTTGGCTTGTTAAAGCGGACATTTTTAATCTGTTTTTTCAGACCTCTTCTGCATTCCCTTCTAATTTACTTTCCTCTCTCTCTCTCTCTCTCTCTCTGGATTAAGCCATATAGTTTCTCTGATTCTCTGCCTGGTAATTTTTCTTTTCTTTTCTCGTTCCCCACCCCTGTCATTTCTCTCTTTGTATGGGATAGGCTTCTTCCACCACCACCATCCCCCCTTTTTCAAAAAATTTTCCAGGGTTACTTCAAAGCATGCCTGCTGGAAGGTCCAAACTACCACTGCAAGTAGGGAGATAAAGCGACCAGAGTCACAACAACAGAGAGCACACAAAACAGTCCAAAAACACTTCCAGAATCTCCAGGCCCTCGAAAGTGTATGAACACTTTTTAATATGGTAGTGCTTGCAGGTGTAGGACACAGAACAAGCTATTAAACCACGTAAGGGAAATAAAACTAGCCAAAATTATGAAACAGAATAATTCTCAAAAGAAATCCCAGGGAAAAATGACAGATAGAGAATTGCTCAAAGCAGATATAAATAATATATCTGATCAAAACTGTAGAATAACAGTCATAAGATTAAGAGCTAAGCTTAAGGGGCGTCTGGGTGGCTCAGTCTGTTGAGTATCTGGCTTTGGCTTGGGTAATGATCTCACAGTTTGTGGGTTCAAGCCCTGCATCAGGCTCTGTGTTGACAGCTTAGAGCCTTGAGCCTGCTTCGAATTTTGTGTCTCCCTCTCTCTCTGCTCCTCCCCTGCTCATGCTCTGTCTCTCTTTATCCTTAAAAAATAAATAAAAACATGAAAAACATTAAAAACAATAGCTGGGCTTGAAAAAAGCATAGGAGACAGCAGAGAATCTATTGCTTTAGAGATGAAGGAAATAGTCACAATTAATTAAGAAATGCTGCAAATAAGGTGCAAAATCAGCTAGATGCAGTAACAGCAAGGGTGGAGGAAGAAGAGGGGAGAATAAGTAAAATAGAAGGTAAAATTATGGGAAATGAAGTCAAGAAAGTATTTTCTTATTAAAATACTAGACCATGAAGAGAGAATTAGAGAACTAAGTGATTCAATGAAACACAATAATATCCGTATCATAGGAGTTCCTAAAGAAGAGAGAGAGAAAGGGGCAGAGGTTTACTTGAACAAATTAAAGCTGAGAACTTCCCTAATCTGGAGAAGGAAGCAGACACCCAAATCCAGGAGGCATAGAGAATTCCCTTCAGATTTAACAAGAATAGGTCTTCTCCATGGCATATCATAGTGAAACTGGCAAAATACAAAGATAAACAATTCTGAAGGAAGCCAGGACAAACAAACCTTAACCTACGAGGGTGAAATGCTGTTTCTTCATCTACTGAATAATCCTATGGTTCTTATCCTTTCTCTTATTGATGTCGTGTCACACTGATTTGTGAATATTGAAACACACTTGCAAACCAGGAATAAATCCCACTTGATAGTGGTGAATAATTTTCTAAAATGTATAACTGGATTTTGTTTGCCAGTATTTTGTTGAGGATTTTTGCATCTATGGTAATCAGAGATATCGGCCTGTAGTTCTCTCCTCTGGCAGTGCCTGTTTTTTGTTTGTTTGCTTGCTTTCTTGCTTGCTTGTGTGTTTCTTTGTTTTTTTTGTTTGTTTTTTCAGAAAGAGATAGAGATCAGGGGAGGGGCAGAGAGAGAGAAAGAGAGAGAGAGAGAAAGAATCTCAAGCAGGCTCCACATTGTTAGCATACAGCCCAATGCAGGCCTCAAACTCACAAACTATGAGATCATGACCTGAGCTAAAATCAAGAATCGGATGCTTAACCAACCATCCAGGCACCCCTCTTCTAGTGGTGTCTTAATCTGGCCTTGGTATCTGGTAATGCTGATCTCATACAATGAATTTGAAAGTTTTCCTTCCTTTTCTATTTTTTGGAATAGTTTGAGAAGAAATGTATTATTAACTCTTCAAATGTTTGGTAGAATTCAACTGTGAAGCCATTTGGTAGTTACTTTTGTTGGGAGTTTGTGTTTTTGTTTTTGTTTTTCTGTTTTTTAGTTTATTGTAGTTTTTACTGATTCTATTTCTTGGCTGGTAATCAGTCTGATCAAATTTCCTATTTCTTCCCCTTTCAGTTTTGGTATTTTCTATATTTCTAGGAATGTAACCATTTCTTCTAGGTTTTCCAACTTGTGTCATACAGTTTTTCATATTATTCTTTTTTTTTTTAATTTTCGTGGTGTTAGTTACTATGTCGCCTCCTCTATCATTTGTAATTTTATTTACCTGTGTCTTTTCTGCTTGCTTGTTTGTTTTTTCCTGATAAGTATGTCTACAGGTTTATCAATTTCAATGACTTTTTTTCAAATAATCATTTCCTGGTTTTATTGATCGGTTTTATTGTTATTTTTGCTTCTATATTATTTATTTCTGCTCTAAAATTTATTATTTCCTTCCTTCTGCTATTTTTACTTTTTTGTTGTTCATTTTCTAGCTCCTTCTGTGAGAAGTTAGGTTGTTTATTTGAGATTTTTCTAGCTTCTCTTGGTAGGCTTGTATTGCTCCAAACTTCCCTCGTAGAACAGTTTTTGCTGCATCCCAAAGGTTTTGAACCATTTTATTTTTCACTTTCATTTGTTTCCATGTAGTTTTTTATATCTTCATTTATTTCTGGTTTACTCATTAATTGTTTAGTAACATGTTATGCAACCTCCATGTATTTGTGGCCTTTCCAGATTTTTCCTGTGGTTGACTTATAGTTTCATAGTGTTGTGTTCAGGAAAAATGCATGATATGACTGTTCTTTTTTAATTTCTTGAGGCTTCTTTTCTAGCTTAATATGTGATTGATTATGGAGAATGTTCCTTGTGCACTTGAAAAGAATGTGCGTTCTGCTGTTTTAGGATGGAATATTCTGAATATATCTATTAAATCCATCTGATCCAGTGTGTAATTCAAAGTCATTGTTTCCTTATTGATTTTCTGTTTACATGATCTATTGATGTAAGTGAGGTGTTAACATTTGTTATCCTTATCATATTATTGTGAGTTAGTTCCTTTATGTTTGTTATTAATTGTTTTATGTATGTGGGTGCTTTCATGTTGAGTACATAAATATTTACAATTGTTATATCTTCTTGTTGGATTGTCCCCTTTATTATTATATAGTATTCTTCTTTGTCTTTTGTTACACTATTTAAAGTCTATTTTTGCAGGGGCACCTGGATGGTTAAATCAATTAAGTGTCTGATTTGGCTCAGGTCATGATCTCATGGTTCACAGGCTTGAGCCCTGCATCAGGCTCTGCACTGACAGTAGAGAGCCTACTTGGGATTCTCTCTCTCCCTCTCTCTGCTCCTCCCCCACTCACTCTCTTTCTCCCAAAATATATAAATAAACTTTTTTTTTAAAAAGTCTATTTTTGCAATGTTAAATATTGCTACTCTGGCTTTATTTTGAAATCCATTTGCATGAAACATGTTTCTCCATCCTGTCACATTCATTCTGCAAGTGTCTTTCAGTCTAAAACGTGTCTCTTGCAGGCAGAATATAGATGGATCTTGTCTTTTTATCCATCCTGACATTCTCTGTCTTTCAATGATATGTATTTATTGCCATTTTATTAGCTGTTTTGTGGCTGTTTCTGAAGGTTTTTTCTGATCCTTTCCTGTTTTCTTTTCATTGTGTGTTAGTTTCTTTAGTGATATATTTGGATTTCTTTGTCTTTGTTTTTTTGCATATTTTTAAATTTTCTATTTAAATTCCAGTTAGTTAACATATAATGTAATATTAGTTTCAGGTATACAATACAGTGAATCAACATTTGCATACAACAGCTGATGCTCATCCCAAGAAGTGCACTCCTTAAAACCCAACACCTACTTAACACACCCAGCCACCCACCTCCCTTCTGGTAACCATCAGTTCATTCTCTACAGTTAAGAGTCTGTTTCTTGGTTTGCCTCTCTCATTTCACCCCCATGATAGTTTATTATATTTCTTAAATTCCACATATGGTATTTGTCTTTCACTGATTGACTTATTTTGCTTAGCATAATACTCTGTGTTCCATCCATGTGTTTACAAATGACAAAATTTCATTCTTTTTTATGACTGAGTTGTATTTCATTGTGGATACACACACACACACACACACACACACACACACCATCTTCTTATTAGTGGTTTTGCTTTGTGGTTACTATTAGGTCTGTTTATAACATCTGCATATAGCAGTCTATATTAAGTTGATGGTTGTTTAAGTTTGAACCCATTCTTTTCTCCTCTTCTCCCCACATTTTAGGTATATGGTGTCATGTTTTACATCCTTTTTATTTTATGACTTCCATGACTGATTTTTTACAGAAATACTAAATTTAATGCTTTTGTGTTTCCTACATTTATGCTATCACTTTTGGTCTCTTTTCTACTTCAAGTGTCCACTTTAATATTTTTTGTAGGGCTGATTTAGTGATTACAATCTTCTTTAGTTTTGTTTGTCTAACAAACTCTATTTCTCTTTCTAATCTGAATGATAGCCTTGCTGGAGAGAATATTCTTATATCATGCCACTCCCTTCTTGCTTAGAAAGTTACTCCTGAAATATCTTTTGATAGCCTTAGAGAGTTTCCCTTATATGTAACTATCTTTTGTTTTTCTGCTTTAAAATCATTTTTTATCATTATTTTTGTCATTTTAATTACAATATGTCTTGGTGTGGATCAACTTGTGTTGATTTTGTTAGGGGTTCTCTGTGCCTCCCCGTTCTGGATATCTGTTTCCTTCACCAGGTTGGGGAAGTTTTCAGTACTTTCTTCCAATAAATTTTCTTCTCCTTTTTTCTCTTCTTCTGAGGCTCTTATAATACAAATATTATTATGTTTGATGGAGTCAGAGTCCCTTAAGTCTGTTCTTGTTTTGCATAATTAATTTCTTTCACTTTTGCTAAGTTTTATTACTTTCCATTACTCTGTCTTCTAGGTCATTAATTCATTCCTCTGATTCTTCTATGCTGTTGTTCATTCCATCAAGCATATTTCTCGTTTCCTTTATTTAGTCCTATATCTCTGCTATGTTATTCCTTATCTCCATCTTAAGGATCTCACTAATGTCTTCCACTCTTTTTTCAATCCCAGTGAGAATTTTATGATCATTACTTTAAATATTCTATCAAGCATATTCTTTATATATGCTTCACTTAGATCTCTGGCCATGGCCTTGTCCTTTTCCTCCATTTGGGTCAAATTCCTCTATCTTCTCATTTTTTCTCAGTTTCTGTGCCTGCTTCTGTTTGTTAGGTGTTAGGAAAGCCAGCTGAATCTCCTATTCTTGAGGATATTGGACTTATGAAGAAGAGTTCCTATAATGCCTTGCAGTGTATTGTCCCCTATTCCCCAGGTCCTAGTGCTTCAGGGAGTGTCTCCAATGTGTGCTTTGTTATTGTGTCCTGTCCACTTTATCCATCAGGCCAATAATCTGTAGAGGCTCCTTTTGCCTGCAGTGGGCACTGTTTTGTCCTGGTCTGAATGTGGCAAGTTTTAACTAGTTGTGCTCTTGTCTGCTTGTGAAATGAAACCTGTTAACACTTCCACTGGAATCAAGGCCCAGTAAAACTCCCAAGTCAGGAGATGAAGTTTGTGCAGGGATATAGGTGGGTCTCTAGGGAGGGACCCATCCACATTTGTAATGTGTCAAGAGTGACTTGGAAGGGTGGTTCCACCAAAGCACAAGGGCAGGGGTTGGGCTTGGTGTAAGTTAGACAGTGTGGGTGATGTGCTTATGCTGTAGGTTGGGGTAAGTAAATGGCACCTGCCAGTTTGCTCCTGGAGGGGTCTGCATGAATGCTGCCTCCCTGGGACATGCTCTGAGATGATCAAATGACCTTCTCACTCTATGCCCCAGGTGCTCTTCAGATGTTTCTTTACATGCTGCATGTCTGTGGGGTGTTTTCCCTACCTTCTCTCCAAGAGAAGCCTCAGTGCCTCCAGGTTCTCCTAATTCCAAGCCCACTGACCTTTAGAACTCAAGGTTTTAAGCTCTGCTGGTTGCACGAACTCACAAAATTCAGGCCCTCTCACTTTCCAAGCTAATTGTTGTGGGGATTCAACTTACAAGTGCACTCCTCTGCGTGTTAGTCTGTCTGTTGCACTTCTCCATGACCATGGCTGCCTCCCCACAGCAAGCAGTCATATTTTTTTTCCCCAAACCACATCTCCACACTTCCTACCTTCTTCAGTGTAGATTCTTCTTTACCTTTAGTTGTGGAGTTTGTTCTGTTAGTCTTCGGGTAAATTTCTGGAGGCCATCCTAAAGTCTTCTTACTCCACTGTCCTCTCTCTCAAGGTATCTATTTTTTTTCCTAGGAGTTTTATGGAATCAGCTCTTATAGTCAAAGTAAATTTATAATTTTTCAATAATTATGTTGTATAGTGTTTTGTTTTATAACATGCTTTATGGTAATTGTGTTTTATAATATCTACATAAAAATAGTTCAACATACATTTTTGTAACTTGAAACCTTAAAGCTTTACTGTTAAGGGAAACAATGTGTAATCACTGAATACCTAGATAATGTCAATGTAAGATAAAATATTCAAATATTAATTGTTGAACATAATTTTACATATTCTTGGCATCTTGTTTTCATATGGCATAGAGAATCTTAACGTATTAGATATTTCTAAACATGAGAAAATGTAGTCTGTAAAAGGCATAGAAATTTATGAAATGATGTATCCATAAATTTACTACAAAATGTAGCACATGCCAAAAGTTAACCATTGCTTATGTCCTGGTTTTCTTTCTATAGAAAGGAGAATATTGATTCAAAATTCTAATTATTAGGGACAAGAGTTAAGATGGCAGAACATGGTTAACCCATGGTATGGGTACCCTGAGCTTGTCTCCTCCATAAAACACAGCTAGATTAGTACCAAAACTTTTGAACACCTAGGAAATTTACCTGAGGATTAACACAAAAATCTTCATAGCTTGAGCCACAAAGCATGGCAAGTATGCAGTGGAGAGAGGTGAATTGGGAAAGAGAAAATTCGTGGAGGGCAGGGAGCTAATTTTGCAGAACAGAGGACAGAGAGAAAGAGAAATGGGGAGAGTGTGGCACATGGGGATTGCTCAAGGAAAGCACTCCCCCAAAAAATAGCTGGAGTGAGAACACTAACAGGGTACTGAGCAACAACAAAAATGTTCCATAAAACCATTGACAGGGAGAAAGGAGAGCATTTCAATACCAACAGGATTCTATAAACAGTGGCCATAGAGCCTCCCCTTGGGCAACATTCCCAGCAGAATCCAGAGAACAGCCACGTTTTCTGGTATTGGGACAAAGATGCCAAGAGTACGGCACAACCTGGTGATGGCTATGCTGTGATCTGCCGTAATCGTTGAAACTCTGCCACTGAGCAATCACATGAACATATTTTGGGGCAAGCCAACACTCACCCATTGCTTAGCAAGACCCTTCCACAGAGAGTCAGTGCGGGTTTCAGCCACAGGGGTCTCTGAAGTGTGAGGTTTTTGAACACAACCTTATCGGAGATAAAACTCTTGATGGAAGTGTTGCTGAGCAGGCAGACAGCTTGGAAACGGACATGGTAGAGTCAGGAAGTGGATGGAGGCCTGAGACAGAGTAAGGGTGCTTGATTGCGGGTCATGAGAGCACAAACTTCCTTCACCAGAGACTGGGGATCTGGATGCAGCCATTTCCACCTCTACCTTGCAGGCATATGTGCACACGCACATGGATCCACCCCAGTAAGCTAAGCAGCACCAACTAATGGAGAATGGAGCCATTATACCATGACCCACCCAATTGCACCCCCCAGCCACATTGCCCAGAAGACTAGCACAAACCCATTCACCTGCTTAGTGTATAGACTATAGTGTGCTTTAAAGTTTAAGTTCTAGGGGAAACTGGATGTAACTTCATCTAAGTTTCATTCTGTTTGCTGGGTCACTTATTTATTCATTTTCATTTTTTCTGTTTTTCCTTAAATTATTTTTTTCTTTCTTTCCTTTCTCTTTCTTGGATACAGAAAGAACAAATTCTTTTTTAAATCTTATATATTTATTTATTTAAATTGTTTATCCTATTTTATTTTCTTTATTTTATTTTATTCTATTTTGTTATTTTTTAATTTTAAATTTTTTTATTAACTTCTTTTTCTTTCCTTTCCCTTTTTTCTCTATTCTACCAAACTTATTTCACCAAGCAGACAGAAACACACCAAGATATAACTTCTTTTATTTGATTTTTGTTTTGTTTTTGTTTCAATTGTATTCATTTTTGTCTTCCTCCAAAATGACAAGATGAAGGAATTCACTCTGAAGAAAGAACAAGAAGAAATAACAGCCAGGGATTTAATCAACATGGATATAAGTAAGATGTCTGAACTATAATTTAAAACCATGATTATAAGAATAACAGCTGGAATTGAAAAAAGCATAAAAGATACAGAGAATCCCTTTCTTCAGAAATAAAAGAACTAAAATCTAGTCAGGCCAAAATTAAAAATGCTATAACCAAGATGCAATCTGGAATGGATTCCACGACAACAAGGATGGATGAAACAGAGCAGGACATCAGAAAGATAGAAGATAAAATTATGGACAATAATGAAGCAGGGAAACAAAAGAGAAAAAAAGGCAAAGATCATAACACACGACTTAGAGAACTCAGTAACTTATTACAAAGGATTAACATTCTAATAATAGAAGTCCAAGAAGATGAAGAGAGAGAAAAGGGGCATAAAGTTTATGTGTCCAAATTGCAACAGAAACTAACCTAATCTGGGGAAGTAGATAGACATCAAAAACCATTAAGCACAAAGATCTCCCATTAGATTCAACAAAAATGAATCATCACCAAGGCATATCATAGTCAAATTCACAAAATACAGAGATAAGGGAAGAATTATGAAAGCAACAAGGGAAAAAGAAGTCCTTAACCTACAAGGGAAGATAGATCTGGTTCACAGCAGATCTATCCACAGAAACTTGGCAGGCCAGAAAGGAATGGTAGGATATATTCAACAAGCTGAATGGGAAAAATATGCAGCCAATAATTCTTTATATAACAAGGCTGTTATTCAGAATAGAAGGAGGGATAAAGACTTTCCCAGACCAACAAAAGCTAAAGGTGTTTGTGACCACTAAACCAGCCTTGCCAGAAATTTTGAAGGGGAACTGGGTGGAGAAAAGACAAGAAAAAAAACAAAAAATAACAAAAGAAACAAAACTAGAAATGACCGGAGAACATCATCAGAAACTCCAACTCTACCAGCAACACAATGACACTAAATTCATATCTTTCAATAATCACTCTAAAGGGATTTTTTTTTCTGAAATTTATTGACAAATTGGTTTCCATACAACACCCAGTGCTCATCCCAAAAGGTGCCCTCCTCAATACCCATCACCCACCCTCTCCTCCCTCCCACCCCCCATCAACCCTCAGTTTGTTCTCAGTTTTTAACAGTCTCTTATGCTTTGGCTCTCTCCCATTCTAACCTCTTTTTTTTTTCTTCCCCTCCCCCATGGGTTCCTGTTAAGTTTCTCAGGATCCACACAAGAGTGAAACAATATGGTATCTGTCTTTCTCTGTATGGCTTATTTCACTTAGCATCACACTCTCCAGTTCCATCCACGTTGCTACAAAGGCCATATTTCATTTTTTCTCATTGCCACGTAATATTCCATTGTGTATATAAACCACAATTTCTTTATCCATTCATCAGTTGATGGACATTTAGGCTCTTTCCATAATTTGGCTATTGTTGAGAGTGCTGCTATAAACATTGGGGTACAAGTGGCCCTATGCATCAGTGCTCCTGTATCCCTTGGATAAATTCCTAGCAGTGCTATTGCTGGGTCATAGGGTAGGTCTATTTTTAATTTTCTGAGGAATCTCCACACTGCTTTCCAGAGCGGCTGCACCAATTTGCATTCCCACCAACAGTGCAAGAGGGTTCCCGTTTCTCCACATCCTCGCCAGCATCTATAGTCTCCTGATTTGTTCATTTTGGCCACTCTGACTGGCGTGAGGTGATACCTGAGTGTGGTTTTGATTTGTATTTCCCTGATAAGGACCGACGCTGAACATCTTTTCATGTGCCTGTTGGCCATCCGGATGTCTTCTTTAGAGAAGTGTCTATTCATGTTTTCTGCCCATTTCTTCACTGGGTTATTTGTTTTTCGGGTGTGGAGTTTGGTGAGCTCTTTATAGATTTTGGATACTAGCCCTTTGTCCGATATGTCATTTGCGAATATCTTTTCCCATTCCGTTGGTTGCCTTTTAGTTTTGTTGGTTGTTTCCTTTGCTGTGCAGAAGCTTTTTATCTTCATAAGGTCCCAGTAATTCACTTTTGCTTTTAATTCCCTTGCCTTTGGGGATGTGTCGAGTAAAAGATTGCTACGGCTGAGGTCAGAGAGGTCTTTTCCTGCTTTCTCCTCTAAGGTTTTGATGGTTTCCTGTCTCACATTTAGGTCCTTTATCCATTTTGAGTTTATTTTTGTGAATGGTGTGAGAAAGGGGTCTAGTTTCAACCTTCTGCATGTTGCTGTCCAGTTCTCCCAGCACCATTTGTTAAAGAGGCTGTCTTTTTTCCATTGGATGTTCTTTCCTGCTTTGTCAAAGATGAGTTGGCCATACGTTTGTGGGTCTAGTTCTGGGGTTTCTATTCTATTCCATTGGTCTATGTGTCTGTTTTGGTGCCACTACCATGCTGTCTTGATGATGACAGCTTTGTAGTAGAGGCTAACGTCTGGGATTGTGATGCCTCCTGCTTTGGTCTTCTTCTTCAAAATTCCTTTGGCTATTCGGGGCCTTTTGTGGTTCCATATGAATTTTAGGATTGCTTGTTCTAGTTTCGAGAAGAATGCTGGTGCAATTTTGATTGGGATTGCATTGAATGTGTAGATAGCTTTGGGTAGTATTGACATTTTGACAATATTTATTTTTCCAATCCATGAGCAGGGAATGTCTTTCCATTTCTTTAAATCTTCTTCAATTTCCTTCATAAGCTTTCTATAGTTTTCAGCATACAGATCCTTTACATCTTTGGTTAGATTTATTCCTAGGTATTTTATGCTTCTTGGTGCAATTGTGAATGGGATCAGCTTCTTTATTTGTCTTTCTGTTGCTTCATTGTTAGTGTATAAGAATGCAACTGATTTCTGTACATTGATTTTGTATCCTGCAACTTTGCTGAATTCCTGTATCATTTCTAGCAGACTTGTGGTGGATTCTATCGGATTTTCCATGTATAATATCATGTCATCTGCAAAAAGCGAAAGCTTGACTTCATCTTTGCCAATTTTGATGCCTTTGATTTCCTTTTGTTGTCTGATTGCTGATGCTAGAACTTCCAGCACTATGTTAAACAGCAGCGGTGAGAGTGGGCATCCCTGTTGTGTTCCTGATCTCAGGGAAAAAGCTCTCAGTTTTTCCCCGTTGAGGATGATGTTAGCTGTGGGCTTTTCATAAATGGCTTTTATGATCTTTAAGTATGTTCCTTCGATCCCGACTTTCTCAAGGGTTTTTATTAAGAAAGGGTGCTGGGGGGCGCCTGGGTGGCGCAGTCGGTTAAGCGTCCGACTTCAGCCAGGTCACGATCTCGCGGTCCGTGAGTTTGAGCCCCGCGTCGGGCTCTGGGCTGATGGCTCGGAGCCTGGAGCCTGTTTCCGATTCTGTGTCTCCCTCTCTCTCTGCCCCTCCCCTGTTCATGCTCTGTCTCTCTCTGTCCCCAAAATAAATAAACATTGAAAAAAAAAATTTAAAAAAAAAAAAAAAAAAAAAAAGAAAGGGTGCTGGATTTTGTCGAAGGCCTTTTCTGCATCGATTGACAGGATCATATGGTTCTTCTCTCTTTTTTTGTTAATGTGATGTATCACGTTGATTGATTTTCGAATGTTGAACCAGCCCTGCATCCCAGGAATGAATCCCACTTGATCATGGTGAATAACTCTTTTTATATGCCGTTGAATTCGATTTGCTAGTATCTTATTGAGAATTTTTGCATCCATATTCATCAGGGATATTGGCCTGTAGTTCTCTTTTTTTACTGGGTCTCTGTCTGGTTTAGGAATCAAAGTAATACTGGCTTCATAGAATGAGTCTGGAAGTTTTCCTTCCCTTTCTATTTCTTGGAATAGCTTGAGAAGGATAGGTATTATCTCTGCTTTAAACGTCTGGTAGAACTCCCCTGGGAAGCCATCTGGTTCTGGACTCTTATTTGTTGGGAGATTTTTGATAACCGATTCAATTTCTTCGCTGGTTATGGGTCTGTTCAAGCTTTCTATTTCCTCCTGATTGAGTTTTGGAAGACTGTGGGTGTTCAGGAATTTGTCCATTTCTTCCAGGTTGTCCAATTTGTTGGCATATAAGTTTTCATAGTATTCCCTGATAATTGTTTGTATCTCTGAGGGATTGGTTGTAATAATTCCATTTTCATTCATGATTTTATCTATTTGGGTCATCTCCCTTTTCTTTTTGAGAAGCATGGCTAGAGGTTTGTCAATTTTGTTTATTTTTTCAAAAAACCAACTCTTGGTTTCGTTGATCTGCTCTACAGTTTTTTTAGTTTCTATATCGTTTATTTCTGCTCTGGTCTTTATTATTTCTCTTCTTCTGCTGGGTTTAGGCTGCCTTTGCTGTTCTGCTTCTAGTTCCTTTAGGTGTGCTGTTAGATTTTGTATTTGGGATTTTTCTTGTTTCTTGAGATAGGCCTGGATTGCAATGTATTTTCCTCTCAGGACTGCCTTCGCTGCGTCCCAAAACGTTTGGATTGTTGTATTTTCATTTTCGTTTGTTTCCATATATTTTTTAATTTCTTCTCTAATTGCCTGGTTGACCCACTCATTCGTCAGTAGGGTGTTCTTTAACCTCCATGATTTTGGAGGTTTTCCAGACTTTTTTCTGTGGTTGATTTCAAGCTTCATAGCATTGTGGTCTGAAAGTAAGCATGGTATAATTTCAATTCTTGTTAACTTATGAAGGGCTGTTTTGTGACCCAGTATATGATCTATCTTGGAGAATGTTCCATGTGCACTTGAGAAGAAAGTATATTCTGTTGCTTTGGGATGCAGAGTTCTAAATATATCTGTCAAGTCCATCTGATCCAATGTCTCATTCAGGGCCCTTGTTTCTTTATTGACCGTGTGTCTAGATGATCTATCCATTTCTGTAAGTGGTGTATTAAAGTCCCCTGCAATTACCACATTCTTATCATTAAGGTTGCTTATGTTTATGAGTAATTGTTTTATATATTTGGGGGCTCCGGTATTCGGTGCATAGACATTTATAATTGTTAGCTCTTCCTGATGGATAGACCCTGTAACTATTATATAATGTCCTTCTTCATCTCTTGTTACAGCCTTTAATTTAAAGTCTAGTTTGTCTGATATAAGTATGGTTACTCCAGCTTTCTTTTGGCTTCCAGTCGCATGATAAATAGTTTTCCATCCCCTCACTCTCAATCTAAAGGTGTCCTCAGGTCTAAAATGAGTCTCTTGTAGACAGCAAATAGATGGGTCTTGTTTTTTTATCCATTCTGATACCCTATGTCTTTTGGTTGGCGCATTTAATCCATTTACATTCAGTGTTATTATAGAAAGATACAGGTTTAGAGTCATTGTGATGTCTGTATGTTTTATGCTTATAGTGATGTCTCTGGGACTTTGTCTCACAGGGTCCCCCTTAGGATCTCTTGTAGGGCTGGTTTTGTGGTGACAAATTCCTTCAGTTTTTGTTTGTTTGGGAAGACCTTTATCTCTCCTTCTATTCTAAATGACAGACTTGCTGGATAAAGGATTCTTGGCTGCATATTTTTTCTGTCTAGCACCCTGAAAATCTCGTGCCAATTCTTTCTGGCCTGCCAAGTTTCAAAAGAGAGATGAATCACGAGTCTTATAGGTCTCCCTTTATATGTGAGGGCACGTTTACCCCTTGCTGCTTTCAGAATTTTCTCTTTATCCTTGTATTTTGCCAGTTTCACTATGATATGTCGTGCAGAAGATCGATTCAAGTTACGTCTGAAAGGAGTTCTCTGTGCCTCTTGGATTTCAATGCCTTTTTCCTTCCCCAGTTCAGGGAAGTTCTCAGCTATGATTTCTTCAAGTACCCCTTCAGCACCTTTCCCTCTCTCTTCCTCCTCTGGGATACCAATTATGCGTATATTATTTCTTTTTAGTGTATCACTTAGTTCTCTAATTTTCCCCTCCTACTCCTGGATTTTTTTATCTCTCTTTTTCTCAGCTTCCTCTTTTTCCATAACTTTATCTTCTAGTTCACCTATTCTCTCCTCTGCCTCTTCAAGCCGAGCTGTGGTGGTTTCCATTTTGTTATGCATTTCGTTTAAAGCGTTTTTCAGCTCCTCGTGACTGTTCCTTAGTCCCTTGATCTCTGTAGCAAGAGATTCTCTGCTGTCCTGTATACTGTTTTCAAGCCCAGCGATTAATTTTATGACTATTATTCTAAATTCACTTTCTGTTATATTATTTAAATCCTTTTTGATCAGCTCATTAGCTGTTGTTATTTCCTGGAGATTCTTCTGAGGGGAGTTCTTCCGCTTGGTTATTTTGGATAATCCCTGGCGTGGTGAGGACCTGCAGGGCACTTCCCCTGTGCTGTGGTATATAACTGGAGTTGGTGGGCGGGGCCGCAGTCAGACCTGATGTCTGCCCCCAGCCCACCGCTGGGGCCACAGTCAGACTGGTGTGTGCCTTCTCTTCCCCTCTCCTAGGGGTGGGATTCACTGTGGGGTGGTGTGGCTCCTCTGGGCTACTTGCACCCTGCCAGGCTTGTGATGCTGGGGACCTGGCGTATTAGCTGGGGTGGGTAGGCAAGGTGCTCAGGGGCAGGAGGGGCAGGCTTAGATCGCTTCTCCTTAGGTGATCCACTTCAGGAGGGGCCCTGTGGCAGCGGGAGGGAATCAGATCTGCTGCCGGAGGTTTGGCTCCACCGAAGCGCAGAGTTGGGTGTTTGCTCGAAGCGAGCAAGTTCCCTGGCAGGAACCGGTTCCCTTTGGGATTTCGGCTGGGGGATGGGCGGGGGAAATGGCGCTGGCGAGCGCCTTTGTTCCCCACCAAACTGAGCTGTGTTGTCAGGGGGCTCAGCAGCTCTCCCTCCCTTTGTCCTCCAGCCTTCCCGCTTTCCGAGCAGAGCTGTTAATTTATGACCTCCCAGACGCTAAGTCGCGCTTGCTGTCGGAACACAGTCCGCCCGGCCCCTCCGCTTTTGCAAGCCAGACTCGGGGGCTCTGCTTGCCCGGCCAGCCGCCCCTCCGCCCCGGCTCCCTCCCGCCAGTCCGTGGAGCGCGCACCGCCTCTCCGCCCTTCCTACCCTCTTCCGTGGGTCTCTCGTCTGCGTTTGGCTCCGGCGACTCTGTTCTGCTAATCCTCTGGCGGTTTTCTGGGTTATTTAGGCAGGTGTAGATGGAATCTAAGTGATCAGCAGGACGTGCAGTGAGCCCAGCGTCCTCCTAAGCCGCCATCTTTCCGCAACTCCTAAAGGGTTTTTTTTATGTTTATTTGTTTTTGAGTGAGTGAGAGAGAGAGACAGAGAGAGACAGAGACAGAGACAGAGAGACAGAGAGAATGTTCAGGGGAAGGCAAGGAGAGGGAGACAAAGAATCTGAAGGAAGCTCCATGCTCTGATCTGTCCACACAGAGCCCAGCAGGTTGGAACTCATGAACCATGAGATCATGACCTGAACCAAGGTCAGATGCTCAACTCACTGAGCCACCCAGGCGCCCCTCAATAATCACTCAAAATGTAAATGGACTAACTCCTCCAAAGGACACAGTGTCAGAATGCATTAAAAAAGAAAACCATGATCCATCTATATGCTGCCTACAAGAGACTTAGTGTAGCTCTAAAGACACCTGAAGATTGAAAGTAAGGGGGGTGGAGAACCATCTATCATGCTAAAGGACATCAAAAGAAATCAGAAGTAGCTCTACTTATATAAGACAAACTAGATTTTGAAAGAAAGATTGTAACATATTAAGAAGGGCTTTTTATCCTAATTAAGGGATTTATCCACTAAGAAGATGTAAAAATTGTAAGTATTTATACCCTCAACTGGATAGCACCCAAATATATAAATCAATTCATCACAAACACAAAGAAGCTCATTGATAATAGACGCTAATAGTAGGGGACTTCAACACCTCATTTAAAACAATGGACAGATCATCTAAGCAGAAAATCAACAAAGAAACAATGGCTCTGAATGACACACTGGACCAGATGCACTTAACAGATATATTCATAACATTTCATCTTAAAGGAGTAGAATACACATTTTTCTCGAGTGCACAAATAACATTCTCCAGAATAGGTCATATATACTGGGTCACAAATCAGCTCTCAACAAGCATGAAAAGATGGATATCATACCTTGCATATTTTCAGACCACAGTGTATGAAACTTGAAATCAACCACAAGAAAAAATTTGGAAAGACCACAAATACCTGGAGATTAAAGAACATTCTACTAAAGAATTAATGGGTTAACCAAGAAATTAAGGAGGAAATTTAAAAGTACATGGAAGCCAATGAAAATGAAAACACGACAGACCAACACTTCAGGGATGCAGCAAATTTGGTCATAAGAGGGATGTACATAGCAATCTAGACCTTCCTAGAAGAAGGAAGAAGAGCTCAAATAAACTAAACTTACACCTAAAGATTCTGGAAAAAGAACCGGCACCTTTGTGGTTTTGGATAAAGCCCCAAAACCACAGAAGAAGGGAAATAATAAAGATTAGAGCAGAAATCAATGGTATCAAAATTAAAAAAAACCAGTAGAACATATAAATGAAACAAGGAGCTAGTTTTTTAAAATAATTAACAAAATTGATAAACCCCTAGACAAATTGATCAAAAAGAAAAAGGAAAGGACCTAAATAAATTAAGTCATGAATGAAAGAGGAGTTATCACAACCAATACCACAGAAAAAACAAGCAATAATAAGAAGATATTATGAGCAATTAATGCCAACAACTTGGGAAATCTAGAAGAAATGGACAAATTCCTAGATGCATATGAACCACTAAACTGAAATAGGAAGAAATAGAATAAATGAAAAGACCCATAATCAGTAAAGAAATTGAATCAATAATAAAAAATCTCCCAACAAACAAGTGTCCAGGGCCAGATGTCTTTCCAGGAAAATTGTACCAAATATTTAAAGAAGAGTTAACACCTATTCTTTTGAAGCTGTTCCAAAAAATAGAAATGTAAGGAAAACTTACAAACTCATTCTATGAAGCCAGAATTACCTTGATTCCAAAACCAGACAAAGACCACACTAAAAAGGAGAACTACAGACCAATTTCCCTGATGAACATGGGTGAAAAAATCTTCAACAAGATACTATCCAACAGGATCGAACAATACATTAAAATAATTAGTCACCATGACGAAATTGGATTTATACTTGGGATGCATGGCTGGTTCAATAACTGCAAGACAATAAATGTGATACATCACATCAATAAAAGAAATGACAAGAACCACATGATCCTCTCAATAGATGCAGAGAAAACATTTTACAAAATACAACATACACTCTTGATAAAAACCCTCAAGAAAGTAGGGATAGAAGGATCATACCTCAAATTCATAAAAGCTTTATATGGATGACCCATCGCTAATATCATCCTCAATGGGGAAAAACTGAGAGCTCCCCCACTAAGTTCAGGAACATGACAGATTTGTCCACTCTAATCACTATTATTCAATATAATGTGGAAGTCCTAACCTCAGCAATCAGACAATAAATAAATAAATAAATAACAAAAAATAAATAAGTAAAAGTCATCTAAATAAGCAAGAAGGAAGTCAAACTTTCACTCTTCACAGACAACATGACACTCTATATGGAAAACTCCACACACAAAAAAGTGCTAGAACTGATACATATAGTCAACAAAGTCGTAGGATATAAAATCAACATACAAAAATCAGTTGCATTTCTATATACCAATAACGAAGCAGCAGAAAGAGAAATCAAGGAATCAATCCCATTTACAATTGCACCAAAACCCATAAAATACCTAGGAATAAATCTAACCAAGGAGGTAACAGATCTGTATGCTTAAAACTATAGAAAGCTTAAGAAAAAAATTGAATAAGACACAAAAAAATAGAAAGAAATATTACATGTTCATGGATTGGAAGAACGAACTTTTTTTTAATGTTTTTATTTTTGAGACAGAGAGAAACAGAGCCATGAGCAGGGGAGGGGCAGAGAGAGGGGGGACACAGAATATGAAGCGGGCTCCAGGCTCTGAGCTGTCAGCACAGAGCCCGATGCGAGGCTCAAACTCACAGAGTGTGAGATCATGACCTGAGCTGAAGTCGGATGCTCAACTGACTGAGCCACCCAGGTGCCCCAAGAATGAACATTGTTAAAATGCCGATACTACCAAAAGCAATCTACATATTCAATGCAATCCCTATAAAAATAACACCAGGTTTCTTCACAGAGCTAGAATAAGCAATTCTAGAATTTGTATGGAACTAGAAAAGACCCTGAATAGCCAAAGTAATGTTGAAAAAGAAAACCAAAGGAGGCATCACAATTCTGGACTTCAAGATGCATTACAACGTTGTAATCATCAAGACAGTATGGCACTGGCACAAAAACAGACACATAGATAAATGGAACAGAATAGAGAAACCAGAAATGGACCTACAAACATATGGCCAACTAATCTATGACAAAGCAGGAAAGAATACCCAATGGTAAAAAGACAGTCTCTTTAGCAAATGATGTTGGGAAAACTGGACAACAGCATGCAAAAGAATGAACCTGGACCACTTTATTACACCATACACAAAATAAACTCCAAATGGATAAAACATCTAAATGTAAGACAGGAAACCATCAAAATCCTACAAGAGAACAGGCAACTTCTTTGGCCTCACCACAGCAATTTCTTACTTGACATGTCTCCAGAGGCAAGGAATACAAAAGCAAAAATGAACTATTGGGACCTTGTCAAGATAAAAAAAAAAACAAAAAAAAACTTCTGCACAGTGAAGGAAACAATCAACAAAACTAAGAGGCAACCTATGGAATGGAAGAAGACATTTTAAATGACATATAGGATAGAGGGGTAGAATCCAAAATCTATGATGAACTTACCAAACTCTACACCCAAAAAAAAACAATCCAGTGAAAAATGGGTAAAAGACATGAATAGAAGACTTCCAGATGGCTAACAGACACATGAAAAGACACATGAAAAGGTGCTCAACATCACTCATCATCAGGGAAATACAAATCAAAACCACAATGAGATACCCCCTCACACCTGTCAGAATGGCTAACATTAACAACTCAGGAAACAACAGATGTTGGCAAGGATTTGGAGAAGGGGGAACCTATTTGCATTGCTGGCGGTATTGCAAACTGGTGCGGCCACTCTGGAAAACAGTATCGTGGTTCCTCAAACAATTAAAAAATAGAACTACCGTACAACCCAGCAATTGCACTACTAGGTACTTATCCAAAGGATACAGAAATGCTGATTCAAAGGGCACATGTCCCCAATATTTATAGCAGCACTATTGACAATAGCCAAATATGGAAATAGCCCAAATATCCATTGACTGATGAATGGATAAAAAAGCACAGGAGAAAAAGAGAGGCAAACCAAGAGACAGATTCATAACTATAGAGAACAAACTGATGGTTACCAAAGGGAGGTGGTTGGGGGATGGGTTACATAGGTGATGGAGATTAAGGAGTGAATTTATCATGATGAGCACTGGGTATTGTAAGGCAGGGTTGTACACCTGAAACTAATATTACACTGTATGTTAACTAACAGGAATTTTTTTAATGGATTGTTTAATCTTTATTATGCCAACATGAAATCTTTAGAGAGACAGACCAGGGCTGGGGTTGTGGATCAAACATGCCAACAGGAATCGAGACACCTTCTAGATTCCATTTTCTCCATATTTAATGTGTAGCACTTCATCTTCATGTTGTATTTCTGGGTAGTAAATTGGATCTGGTTTTTATGCTATCAAGGAGAAGTGCAATGTATGAAGAGAATAGAGCAAAAGACATTCAGTTTGCCATTTTCTATGCAAAAGCTTCCTAAGGAATGTCTGATTTTTTCACATTTACACAACTGGCATTGATTTATAAAGGAACTGGGCATTTTCTGAGTGCATCATTCAGGGAGATAAGCTTTATTTGTTTCTCTTTTTACAATTATGCTTTTCTGTGAGAAACATAACATGTATCTGAATTATCTTAACATGGAGTGGATTCATCACTCACCTGCAACAAGCAATCCTAGGAAAAACAGGAAAGGATTGAAATGGTGTGTCAACAATACTACTGAGGACTCATTCTCTTCTTAGATTCCATTCCTCTTGTCTCAATGTCTACATGTTCCTCCTTGGTCTTCTTGAGTCACATTATAAGATGGTAGTGGTAAGTAGAAACTTCTGTCCTTTTTCAGTCTGGAATAAAATGACAGTGTGAAGGACCAATGGCAAAACCTTTCTTCTTATGGAGCTTTGCCTTCTTCTGGAAGGAAAATCCTCCTAAGAGACTTCCACCTACTTTCAATATCTCATTGGAACAACTGTCTTACTGTTGTCTTCTTGTCTTCCTGCCCACCAGGGATGTGGTTTTACCATATTACCAGCATCTTCCCTTATTAACACTATACTTGAACTAAGGCTTCTCACAAGTCAACTAACTTACTGTGTTAGTCATATTTCCTGCTTCTGCAGGGAGAGGATGACAATGCCTTAATTCCAGTGCTTCTTTAGTTGTAATTATAGTATGGCCATTGTTGAAACTATGGAGGTAAATATACCCAATTAGCTCATTGTAAAGTCTTCTTGCATGCACACTTACTAGACCTAGGAATATGGAATACTTATATAATCCATCTCACTACTTATGCTTCATTTTCTTATCTATTATATGAAAATAATAAAAATGATTACCTCATTCAATCTTTTGGGAATCAAATATATTAACAAATATAAAGAATAAACATTTCCTTGAGTATTAGTAAGATCACTGAAAATATATTGCCTTTACAAATATGCTCTCTGAAAAAAAAAGACAAATATGCTCTCTTTGTATTATTGTTTACATCATCTTTTTGTCCTATAGCAATTTATTCTTTGGGCACAACACTGAAGTATTTCACATTACTCTTGGCACTACCTAAATATCCCATGCTTTGGAACGGCCATAAGCCAAGACCAGGAATAGCAAAAGACAGGCTCTGTATTTGAAGAACTCCCATATCGTCATCACGGAGATGTCAGTGGGAAAGGAAAATTACCAGGATTTTCAAAACCAAATATGGAAGATGTTGGTAATAAAGGCTTTTTTTCTCACATAAGACCTCAATAATTAATAATAATATAACAATAATAATAATATAATAAATTCAGATATAAAATATTCACTTATAGTTCTACTTACATGGGGAAGCTTCTAAGTACATGATAAGGACACAAAGAATGCATCAGCTCTTTCCAGGTGTATTCTTTGCATAGCAGAATCATAACCTAAGTTGGAACAGGGAAAACCTGATACAGCATTAAATCACCAGCTGGTCTGATGAGACGACTAGTGTGTGTTTTCAGTACAACAGATGGTGCCTGAAGTGTATTGCCAATGGTGGAAACACTTTAGACTGACCCACAATTAGTCACACTATTATGCAATCTCATCCCCTTGAATGTGGGTGGAACCTGCCAATGTGGTAAAGGATATCACTACTGTGATGATATGTTATATGACAAAGGTGAAGAGACACTGAAGGCATAATTAAGGTCGCTTATGTTTGGAGACATGATAAAAAAAAAAACATGACCACCAAATGACCCGTGAAGTGGAACCGAGACACAGAGGCTCCCCCCCCCACACTTCCCTTCTCCTAGCCTTGGAATGTGAATTTCACCCCCCCTTTCCTGATCCCAGAGGCTGCTCCAAGTACATAGCCTTGAGATGATGATGTGACAAAATACCTGCATAATATATGTGATTGAGCCCATTTAAGGCCTCTTTATAAATTTTAAGGCTTGGTGAGTTAATGTGGGAATCAATTCATCTTGCTGTCCCCTAAGACAAGCTTCCTATGTAAGTTTCTTTATGATTATTAAAATTGCCACCTACCAACCTGGAGTGGTCTATGTGTTTCTTAAGTATTCCCTGTCTTCTACATATGGGGTCCAGTTTCAGATTACACCAGAAAATTTCCTGAGAGGGTTGTTAACCTACAATTGGTGAGCCACCAGGAAAACAAAGACACTAGACTCAAGAAAGAGGCATCCATGGGGAAATCTTGAGTTGGCCATCAACCTCTGTGTGGGGAGAGGTGGCCCAAATTTCAGATACTTGTAGACTGCTGAATGAGTACAAGGAACCCTGGACAATGCCACATAGTCTAATGTGCTTGTTGGAAAAACTGCAAATTGCACACTGCAGCAAGGAAGGAAAACACATAGTAGCTGCAGTGGGATGGCTTCTAACTATGGTCAGTTCAGCTGGCCACCAATGCCAGGCTGTAGGCTGAAGCTCATGTCTAGAAATTTTAAAATGAGGTAAGATTAGAAAAGGGTATGAGAGTGTCCACTAGGTTGATGGCTTTAGGGCTGGTGGACAAGATGGGAGAACAGGATAAAAATTTAAAGACCCTAGTGTGCTGTCTTGTAAAGCTAGGAGGGCACAAGATGCCATGGAGTAAGATCAGGGAAGTTGTGACAAATCTTAATTAGGATGCTAAGAGGTGGAATCTCTGAAAATGATAAACATTTTAAAAAAGTATTGTGGGGTGGTTGTCTGGCTCAGTCAGTAGATAATATGATTCTTGATCTCAGGGTTGTAAATTCATGCCCCATGTATAAAGTAATATATAAGTAATAAAGCTAGTGGTTTACTTGGACCTCTGCCTCATCTTTCTTCTTTTATACTTTAGTCTGTGCATTCACTTCTTCCTCCACTTGGTTCTCATGGCACAGAGGTTTCCAAAAAGATGGTACTAAGATGCCAAAGATGCCAAAGATGATACATATATTATATATATTATATAATATAACTATGTAATATATAATATATAATATTATAAATTATTATAACAATATATAATATATTATTATATAATATATTATTATAAATATATATTATAGTATATATTATATTATTTATATATTATATTATTATATATTATATAATATATATATTTATATATATTTATATATTTAGTGCCAACTTCTTGGAAACCTCTGTGCCATGAGAACCAAGTGGAGGAAGAAGTGAATGCACAAAGTACAAAAGAAGAAAGATGAGGCAGAGAGCCAAGTAAACCACTAGCTTGTGTACTCATGGAGCCACAAGGGCAGAAATAAGGAAAGCCACAGGCCAGGAATTCTGATATCAACTGTTGGACTACATGCCTACTTTCTAGAGTATGATTCAATGGATCTAAAACATCCATTGCCATCTGAACATGATGACAACCTTTGAGAGACTTGCCTTGCTCATACCAAAACAGGTCCTTTGCTCTGGACCTGTGACTTCTGGGACTAATTCCGTTTTCATTTGTGGCTGAATATAATATGTGTACAGTAAATCCCCTCTTCTCTCTTACCTGAAGAAAAAACAAAAAACATAAAACAAAACAATTTATGTAACATTTGTATATTTTTAAAAACAAAAAATATGTATAAATATAATATATAGCATCAATTAATGAGAAAACAAAATACTACATATCTTTGACTCTTAATACAAAGAAAAATTTTAAATAGCAATTATATCCACAACTCTTTGGAGAGAAAAGTTGCATCCTTTCTCTGTCTTTAAGTTATAAATCTTTTTTGCTGCAAAACAAATTGCTTTCATTGTCAACAGCAAAAAGACACTTATAGATATGTAAAATTTCAGGGACATAGTTGTTATTATTCCCTATTTTGTTTTGTTGTTTTGTTTTTTTAAATTTATTTACTTAAATTCGTGAGTTAACATACAGTGTAGTATTGGTTTCAGGAGTAGAACCCAGTGATTCCTCACTCACATGAAACATCCAGTGCTCATCCCAACAAGTGCCCTCCTTACTGCCCTTCAACCATTTATTTAGTCCATACCCCCACCCAACACCTCTCCAGCAACCCTCAGTTTTTACTCTGTATTGAAGAGTCTCCTATGGTTTGCCTCCCTCTCTTTCTCTTATTTTTGATTCCCTTCCCTTATGTTCATCCGTTTTGGTTCTTAAATTCCACATATGACTGAAATCATATGACATTTGTTTTTGACTAACTTATTTCACTTTGCATAATACACTCTAATTCCACCCACATTTTTGCAAAAGATAACATCCCATGCTTTTTAATCACTGAGTAGTATTCCATTGTATATGTACATACCACATATTTTTTATACATTCATCAGTCAGTGGACATTTGGGCACTTTCCATAATTTGGTTATTGTTGATAACTCTGTTATAAACATTGGGATGCATGTACCCCTTCAAATCAGCACTTTTGTACCCTTGAATAAATACTTAGTAGTTCAAGGTACTGGGTTGTAGGGTAGTTCTATTTTTAATTTTTTGAGGAAACTCCATAGTGTTTTCCATAGTGGCTGCACCAGTATGTATTCCCACCAACAGTGCAAAAGGGTTCCTCTTTCTCCAACTACTCACCATCATCTGTGGCTTCCTGAGTTGTTAATTTTAGCCATTCTGACAGGTGTGAGGTGGTATCTCATTGTGGTTTTGATTTGTATTTCCCTGATGATGAGTGATGTTGAACATCTTTTCATGTGTCTATTAGCCATCTGGATGATTCTTTGGAAATGTGTCTATTCAGGTCTTCTGTCTGGC
This sequence comes from Prionailurus bengalensis, assembly GCF_016509475.1. Classification (NCBI taxonomy): domain Eukaryota; kingdom Metazoa; phylum Chordata; class Mammalia; order Carnivora; family Felidae; genus Prionailurus; species Prionailurus bengalensis. The sequence goes on from NC_057355.1 coordinate 23,947,653, forward strand.
AACTGCTTTTTTATTGGGGCAAGACTGACACTGAGACAATGCAGCTGGTCTCTCCTCCAGACCAGCACAGTCACCAATCCCCAGGGACCAACACACAAATCTTTTTTTTTTTTCTTTTTTTACCTCATTTTTCTTTCTTTCTTTTAGAATCAGGTTCATAGTTGGTTTTTTTTAGTTTATTTTTTTTATTTATTGTGAAAGAGAGAGAGAAAGAGAAAGTGGGGAAGGGGCAGAGAGACAGGGAGACAGAACCCCAAGCAGGCTCTGTGCTGTCAATGCAGAGCCCAATGCAGGGTTTGAACTCATTAACCATGAGATCATGACCTGAGCCAAAGTCAATAGTTGGATGCTTATCTGACTGAGTCCCCCAAGAAACCCACCTCCCCCAGGCTCATAGATTCTTATTTGCTTTTTGTCATTTCATTTTATCTTTTTGTTGGTGGGGGAGTTATCTAGGCTATTTTATTCTTTTCTTTTTTCTTCTCTTTTTTTTCTTGTGCTCTTTCTTTCTTTCTTTCTTTTTTTCTTATTTTGCCTTTCTTTTTCCTTGAAATCAGCCTTATAGTTTTTTGATTCTCTCTTTGTCTGTTTGCTTGTTTGTTTGTTGTTCCTGTTCCTTTTATTTTTATGGGATCAGACTCCCCCCCCCCTTTTTCCCCCAGGGTTACATCAACAAACAAATAAAAGCACACCTAGTTAAAGGTCCAACCATTCCAACACTGCAAGCAAGGAGGAGCTCTGCAGAGGACTAACCTGAGGGAAAGAGCAGCCAAAACACAGCAGCAGAGTGTACACAGCATACACCAGAACCACTTCCTTGAGTGCCCTGGACAGTGTATGACCCCTTTTTAATGTAGACATAATTTTAGGTGCAGGAAACATATTGAGATTTTAAAACATACAAAACACATAAATGTAGCCAAAATGACAAGAGGGAGGAATTCTCCCCAAAAGAAAGGTCCAGAAGAAATCGCAGCCAAGGATTTTCTTAAAACAGCTATAAACAATATATCTGAACTACTAGCTGGGCTTGAAAAAAGCATAGGGCCACCAGAGAAACTCTCACTGCTGAGATCAAAGACCTAAGAACTAGCGAGGATGAATTTAAAAATGCTATAACTGAGATGCAAAATAAACTAGATGCAGTGACAGAGAGGATTGAAGAAGCAGAGGAACGATTAGGCGAAACAAGATAAAAGAATGGAAAATAATTAAGCTGAAAAAAAAAGGGAAAGAAAATTACTAGATCACAAGGGGAGACTTAGAGAACTAACTGATTCCATGAAACAAAACAATATATCATAAAAGTCTTAGAAGAGCAAGAAAAAAGGGCAGAAGAAATAACAGGAATTCAAATCGGTAAGGAAAAAGTAAAAATTGACTATTTTCAGATGACATGATACTCGATACATATAAAACCCAAAAGACACCACCAAAAAACTGCTCGAACTGACCAATGAATTCAGTAAAATCAAGGGATACAAAAATCAACGTACAGAAATCAGTTGCAATTCTATACACAAATATTGAAACAGAAGAAATATAAATTATGAAAACAATCCCATTTATAATTGTGCCAAAATAATCAAATGCATACGAATAAAGAGGTGAAAGACCTGCACTCTGAAAACTATAAAACCCTGATGAAAGAAATTAAAGATGACACAAAGAAATGGAGAGACATTTCATAGTCATGGATTGGAAGAACAAATAATGTTAAAATTTCTATACTACTCAAAAAAATCTACACATTTAATGCAATCCTTATCAAAATACCAACAGTAGTTTTCACATAACTAGAATAAATAATCCTAAAATTTGTATGGAATCACAAAAGACCCTGAGAGCCAAAGCAAGTTTGAAAAAGAAAAGTAGGGGCAACTGGGTGGCTTAGTCGGTTAAGCATCTGATTTCAGTTGGTCATGATTTCACAGTTTGTGAGTTCAAGCCTCACATCAGGCTCTGTTCTGATGGATCAGAGCCTGGAGCCTGCTTTGGAATCCCTTTCCCTCTCTCTGCCCTTCCCCTGTTTGGACTCTGTGTGTTTCTCTCTCAAAAATAAATAAACATTAAAAAATTAAAATAGAAAAATAAAAGTAAAGCTAAAGGCATCACAATTCTGGACTTCAAGTTATATACAAATCTTTAGTAACCAAACAGTATGGTACTGGTACAAAAATAGACATAAAGAGTAACGAATTGAATAGAAAACCCAGAAATGAATCCACAGCTATCTGGTCCATTAATTTTTGGCAAAGTAGGAAAAAATATCCAATGGGAAAAAGAGAGTCTCTTCAACAAATGGTGTTGGCGAACTGGGCAGCAAGATGAAAAAACATGAAACTGGACCACTTTCTTACACCATATACAAAAAATAAACACAAAATGATTAAAGACCTAAATGTGAGATCTGAAACCATGAAAATTCTAGAAGAGAGCACAGGTAGTAACTTCTCTGACAGGATCCATACTTATCACAACTTTTTTTCTAGAAAAGTCCCCTGATGCAAGGGAAATAAAAGCAAAAATAAACTATTGAGACTATCCCAAAATAAAAGCTTCTTCAAAGTGAATGAAACAATCAACAAAACAAAAAAGCAATCTACAAAATGGGAGAATATATTTGCAAACACCATATCTGATAAAGTGTTAGTATCCAAAATATATAAAGAACTTCTAAAACTCAACACCCAAAGAACAAATAATCCAAATTAAAAATGGACAGAAGACATGAACAGGCACTTTTCTAAAGAAGACATCCAGAAGGCCAATAGACACATAAAAAGATGTTAAATACTCATTATCAGGGAAATATAAATCAAACCTCAATGAGAAATCACCTCACACCTGTCAGAAGCTAAAATCAACAACACAGGAGACAAGAAGTGATAGGATGTGGAGAAAAAGGAACCCTCTTGAACTTTGTTGGGAATGTAAACTGATACAGCTATTATGGAAAACAGCACAGAGATTTATAAAAAAATTAAAAATAGAGCTACATTCTGATCCAACAATCACACTCCTGGGTATTTACCCAAAGAATATAAAGACTCTAAGATACTAATTCAAAGGGATACATGCAACCCTGTGTTATAGCAGCATTACCTACAGTAGCCAAGATATGGAAGAGCCCAGGTGTCCATCCATAGAAATATATATATATATATATAGAGAGAGAGAGAGAGAAAGAGAGAGATATAATAATCAAGTATTATTCCAACATAAAAATATATTTTAATGAGTAAAATCAAATTTGTTGATAATCTAGATTATTTTTGAATAAGATAAAGTAATAAAGCATTAAGTACTGAACATTATTTATTTATTTTTGTTTTACTATAGAAAAATTGGGGCGCCTGGGTGGCTCAGTTATTTGAGCGTCTGACTCTTGATTTCAGCTCAGGTCATAATCCCAGGGCCATGGGATCGAGCCCTGAGTTCGACTCTGTGCTGAGCATGGAGTCTGCCCAAGATTCACTCTCTCTCTCTCTCTCTCTCTCTCTCTCCCTCCCTCTGTCCCTCTTTCTCACTCTCTCTTTAAAATAAAAATTAAAAACAATTTTAAAAGAAAAACTAAAGGTAAATTTGAGTCTCTTACTAAACATGTTATGCTTTATTGTAAGATTGTACTATAAGGTATGTTTATAAAAATTATAAAATATATTCATAAATTTGCTAATGTAAAGAATTCTGGGGGCACTTGTGTGGCTTAGTCAGTTAAGCATCTGAACTCAGGTTGTGATCTCACAGTTGGTGGGTTCAAGCCCCACATTGTGCTCCATGCTGACAGTGTGGAGCCTGCTTGGGATTCTCTTTCTACCTCTCTCTCTCCCCTCTCCTGCTCATGCACCCCTCCCCCCACTCTCTCTCAAGAATAAATAAATAAATTTTTAAAAATTAAAGAAAAAAAGGATTCTGGTATAACAAACAGTTCACGATTGCTTATTACTTAGTTTAAATTAGAAATTAATGTTTCTAAGCACTAAGAATTCTAATAAATGTATAAGACTACTGGAAATAATAGGAAGAACAGCTATGTATGTGAGGAAATTAAGATCTGTGCTTCGGGGTAGGGGGAAGGATAAGGAACAAAAATACATATTTGTTGAAGGAAAAGGAAATAATTTTGCACTAAAGTAAAACTGGTTATTTATAGAGGGAAAGTTTAAGTCAAGAACTGATTGTAAAAAAGAAAGTTGTAAAAGTTTTATTAAGGTAGAGTCTTTGGAAAGAAATTTTATGTGTGATTCGTACTGGCTAAGATTAGGATAAATTTAAATAATTAATTAATTGCCATATCAAAAATACATTGGTGCAAAGTTTTCATTTTCTCTTTGTTAAAAGTAAAAAGCTTTCTTAAATTATTGGGCTGCTTTTCATAAGAAATTGTAAACAAAAGATATCTGTCTAAAAAAATAATGATTCTGTTTGCCGAATAGTTTATCATGCTTATAAGGTCTTTGATTATTTAAGGCGTCCGAGTCTTAATATTAAAAAAGCTAAACTTGGGGCACATGAATGGCTCAGCTGTTTAAACATTGGACTCTTGGTTCCTGCTCAGGTCATGATCTCCTGGTTGGTGAGTTTGAGCCCTGTATCAGGCTACATGCTGATGTACAGAGCTACTTGGGATTCTCTATCCCTCCTTCTTTCTCTGCCCCTCTCCCCAGCTTGCATTCTCTCCCTCTCCCTCTTCCTCTCCCTAAATAAATAAAAAAATAAATAAAACTTAAAAATAAACAAAAGAGCTAAATTTTACTCACAACTATTTAACCTTCCATATTTGCCTTTGATATCTTTTATTGACACTTTTGTTAAATGAATAAATATTGTTTCATAATGATTGTGATCCTATTTATTCAAATGTTCAAAACTCTTGATATTAGATTTTTTTACATACTTCCCAAAAACAAATTCTAAAGTAAAGTTTTTTGACTACACATAACTGAAATTTTCTAGCAGGCCCCTGGAATATTAAAAAAAAAAATATCTGTGTGATAAACTAAACTAATAAGTTTATTTGTCATATTAAGCTACATGAAAACATGGGTGCCTGGGTAGCTCAGTCAGTTGAGCATCTGACTTTGGCTCAGGTCATGATCTCAGGTTTGTGAGTTCCTGCACCACATTAGGATCTATGCCAACAGCTCAGAACCTGGGGTCTGCTTCAAGTTCTGCACCTCCCTCTCTCTATGCCTCCCTTCTCATACTCTGTCTCTCTCCCTCTCTCAGAAACAAATAAGCATTAATAATGTTTTTAAAACTTACATAAAAACGTTGTCAAAGATGTGGTATTAAACATTCTTAGATTATATTTATGTAGATATGTTATTAAAATAAGTATTCTAAAATTATGTGAAATTCCTAGAAATCTGAATTATTTAATTCATTATGTAATTACCTTGAAATGTTGCATGTCACAAAAATAACAAAATTTATTTGTCATTTGCATTGTAATGAACTCTAATCAGATCTTTAACCATGGCCATTTTTAAGTCTTTTATCATTTATAGATGCTTTTATCATTTACAGTGTTTTTACTCAGATGCCTCTATAAAATTTTCTTGTAAATGTGCTTCATCTTCAATGGGACTCATGGAAAAAACTCTGATAATCTTAAGATCAGTTTTAAGGGACTAAGGTTGATTTTATGGGGCAAATAAAGCCACCTTGGAAATACCAGCTTGATACTTTGTTTTCAGAGTTTCAAGCAGTTTTACCATGTGGGTAAAGAAGGTTGGTTCATGGAGGATGCAGGAATCTCAGGGTATTTTGGGGGGTCCTGAGAAGAGAATTCACTCAAATCTATAGGTATTTCAGGCAAGGTCTGATGGCAAATATTGGGCTTGGCTCTGGCCTCAAGAAGTTATTAAAAATTCAATCTAGAGATTCCTCATGAAAAGAAACAGCAATGTTTTAAACAGTCTATATAGTCGATCTCTATTCTTTTTTTTTAAATATGAAATTTATTGTCAAATTAGTTTCCATACAACACCCAGTGCTCATCCCAACAGGTGCCCTTCTCAATACTCATCACCCACCCTCCCCTCCCTCCCACCCCCCATCAACCTCAGTTTGTTCTCAGTTTTTAAGAGTCTCTTATGTTTTGGATCCCTCGCTCTCTAACCTTTTTTTTCTTCCCCTCCCCCATGGACTTTTGTTAAGTTTCTCAGGATCCACATAAGAGTGAAAACATATGGTATCTGTCTTTCTCTGTATGACTTATTTCACTTAGCATCACACTCTCCAGTTCCATCTACATTGCTACAAAAGGCCATATTTCATTCTTTCTCATTGCCATGTAGTATTCCATTGTGTATATAAACCACAATTTCTTTATCTATTCATCAGTTGATGGACATTTAGGCTCTTTCCATAATTTGTCTATTGTTGAAAGTGCTGCTATAAACATTGGGGTACAAGTGCCCTATGCATAAGCACTCCTGTATCCCTTGGGTAAATCTCTATTCTTTCTATGCCTATGTAAATAATCAGTCCACTTTTTTTTTTTTGTTTTTAACCAGACTTATTTTGCAAATTAGTGTTAAGTTGGCTATCTTTGGTAAAAAGAGAGGGTGATTATATAGAGAAATATGTTTCAGTAACATCTTTATAGATATTATAGTTTTTATGTTTATTTTTGAAAGAAAGAGAGAGACATAGACCTTGAGCAGGGGAGGGGCAGAGAGTGAGGGAGACACAGGCCCCTCAAAAAACCACCAGAGACTATGAGCTATAAACAAGGAAGATCTGTCAGATTGCTATTAACTACCATCACTCTCTGAAAATGCTTCAAGTCTGACATCTAGAAGTCTTTGTAACTAACAGCACTCAGAATTAAGAAACTGGCTATTATTTGACCCAATCATTAGCCATTGATTTTCTTTTGTTTCAGTAGAAAGGCCCCTTATGTAATCTCTAATTACTTGAACCATAGGCCTAACTTTGAAAGTATACCTACATCACTTCCTCCTGAAATGTGGAGGTTCCTCAGAAAATTAAAAATAGACCTACCCTATGACCCAGCAATAGCACTGCTAGGAATTTACCCAAGGGATACAGGAGTACTGATGCATAGGGGCACTTGTACCCCAATGTTCACAGCAGCATTCTCAACAATAGCCAAATTATGGAAAGAGCCTAAATGTCCATCAACTGATGAATGGATAAAGAAATTGTGGTTTATATACACAATGGAATACTACGTGGCAATGAGAAAAAATGAAATATGGCCTTTTGTAGCAACGTGGATGGAACTGGAGAGTGTGATGCTAAGTGAAATAAGCCATACAGAGAAAGACAGATACCATATGGTTTCACTCTTATGTGGATCCTGAGAAACTTAACAGGAACCCATGGGGGAGAGGGAGGAAAAAAGGAAAAAAAAAAAAAAAAGAGGTTAGAGTGGGAGAGAGCCGAAGCATAAGAGACTGTTAAAAACTGAGAACAAACTGAGGGTTGATGGGGGGTGGGAGGGAGGAGAGGGTGGGTGATGGGTATTGAGGAGGGCACCTTTGGGATGAGCACTGGGTGTTGTATGGAAACCAATTTGACAATAAATTTCATATATTAAAAAAAAAGATAATATACGTAAAAAAAAAAAAAAAAAAGAAAGTATACCTACATCACTTCCTCCTGAAATGAGTTTCACTAAACTGAACTATTGTCAGGACTACAAGCAGATCAATGAGATGAAACAATCTATCAGTTCAACTTTTAATATGTGAAATTTCCAATGAAGTTTCTTTTTTTTTTTTTCAACGTTTATTTATTTTTGGGACAGAGAGAGACAGAGCATGAACGGGGGAGGGGCAGAGAGAGAGGGAGACACAGAATTGGAAACAGGCTCCAGGCTCTGAGCCATCAGCCCAGAGCCTGACGCGGGGCTCGAACTCCCGGACCGAGAGATCGTGACCTGGCTGAAGTCGGACGCTTAACCGACTGGGCCACCCAGGCGCCCCTCCAATGAAGTTTCGAATGGAGAAACTGAAGGGTTCAGGACAGGACTACTACCCCCAGAATATGCAACTTAGACACGTGGATTATTTTGAGCTAAAGGTACTTGAGAGCCTGTAAGAAACTTCCATCTCTTCTTTAGTCACACAGAAAAATCTAACTTGAGGGTCTTTCCTAGAATAGGGTTATTAACAGAGATAAATTTTATCTGATTGACCCGTCTGTATAGTAGAGCAAATATCTCATTACCAAACATCTACTCTCCTTATCACCCTGTGAAGTGCATTCTTTCCTCTGAAATCCCAGACCTCTATCCCTTTATTGTTAGTTGAGAATGACATGTATACATCATTTTGTCTGTGTTTGGAATTTCCATGTCTGTGTGGATTGCCCATATGTACATACACCTATTAAATTCAATTTTCTCCAGTTAATCTGTCTCATATCAACTTGATTCTGAGTCCAGATAGAAGGACCTTTGAGAGGACAGGAATTCTTGCTTCCCAACAAGGGCATATGTGAGACTGGGGATCAAAGCAGTGAGCTATTTTTGATAAGGCAAAAATACTAGTGAATCAGATTAAAGTTCTGGACATATCCCAAGTATGCCTAGCATTTGAGTTAAATATGTCTTTGACTCCAAAAATTATGGGTGCCACTATAGCAGAAACAAAAGAAGGGAAGAATGCCCTTAGCGTTTTAGCCCTAGTTCTGGAATGAGGCCAAAATCTGATATACTTCCATATAGCAACAGATCCTAGCATTGTACACAGCACTCCACCAGGTAGGGCCTCTCACATAGCAGTCAATGCAGAAACCAATGAGCTAATATTAGAAGCAGTCTGGCTGGTAATTACTCATGAGCCCTTGCAGTTAACCCTTTGCATTGACAGCCAGGCTGTTCCAAAGGGATTAATCCTAAGGCTCAGACAATAGAAAGCCAAGAAATGGATGATTACGAATAAGCCCATGTGGGGTCAAGATATGTAGAGAGACATTTGGGCCCATCTGTAAGAACCTACCTAAGGAAGCCCTCAATGTTTTCCATGTTCCAGCTCATGAGTCACTGACACCATGTAGCAATCAGGAAGCTGATACCTTAGGCTTGGATATAAATTTTAGCTATTGACACTTCAGTAGATACAGCAGATGGGTGCAGAGAAGGAATGACCATCTAAGTGCCCTGGTGAGATGGCATATTTCCGAGGATGTCAGATATCCCTTAAGTTTCAGTAATTTAGCTAGTGCAGTTATTCTAAACAACACCCAAAGCAACTGCCAAAAGAATCTGGGGCCATTCTGGCACAAAAACAGACACTTAATTAAATGGAACAGAATAGAGATCCCAGAAATGGATCCACAAACATCTGGCCAACTAATCTTTGACAAAGCAGGAAAGAATATCCAATGGAATAAAAACAGTCTCTTCAGCAAGTGGTGCTGGGAAAACTGGACAGTGACATGCAGAAGAATGAACCTGGACCACTTTCTTACACCATACACAAAAATAAACTCAAAATGGATGAAAGACCTAATATAAGACAGGAAGCCATCAAAATCCTTGAGGAGAAAGCAGGCAAAGATATCTTTGACCTCGACTGCAGCAACTTCTTACTCAACACCTCTCCAGAGGCAAGGGAAACAAAAGCAAAAATGAACTATGGGGACCTCAACAAAATAAAAATCTTCTGCACAGTGAAGGAAACAATCAGCAAAACTAAAAGGCAACCAACAGAATGGGAGAAGATATTTGCAAACAACATATCAGATAAAGGGTTAGTATCCAAAATCTATAAAGAACTTATCAAACTCCACACCCAAAAAACAAAGAATCCAGTGAAAAAGTGGGCAAAAGACATGAATAGACACTTCTCCAAAGAAGACATCCAGATGGCCAAATGACACATGAAAAAAATGCTCAACATCACTCATCATCAGGGAGATACAAATTAAAAACCACAAGGAGATACCACCTCACACCTGTCAGAATGGCTAACATAAACAACTCAGGCAACAACAGATGCTGGTGAGGATGTGGAAAAAGAGGATCCCTTTTGCATTGTTGGTGGCAATGCAAGCTGGTGCAGCCACTCTGGAAAACAGTATGGAGGTTCCTCAAAAACTTAAAAATCAAATTACCCTATGACCCAGCAATTGCACTACTAGGTATTTATCCATGGGATACAGGTGTGGTGATTCGAAGGGACACATGCACCCCAATGTTAATAGCAGCACTATCAACAATAGCCAAAGTATGGAAAGAGCCAAATGTCCATCAATGGATGAATGGATAAAGAAAATGTGGTGTGTATATATATATATATATATATATATATACACAATGGAGTATTACCCAGCAATCAAAAAGAATGAAATCTTGCCATTTGAAACTATGTGGATGGAGCTAGAGGGTATTATGCTAAGCGAAATTATTCAAAGAAAGACAAATATCATATGACTTCACTCATATGAGGACTTTAATACACAGAACAGATGAACAAAAGGGAAGGGAAGCAAAAATAATATAAAAACAGGGAGGGGGACGAAACATAAGAGTCTCTTAAAATATGGAGAACAGACAGAGGGTTACTAGAGGGGTTGTGGGAGGGGGATGGGCTACATGGGTAAGGGGCACTAAGGAATCTACACTTGAAATCACTGTTATGCTATATGCTAACTAACTTGGAAGTAAATTAAAATAAATTAAATTAAATTAAATTAAAATATAAAAGTTAGACATAGAAAAAAATAATAAATATAAATAAATAAATAAATAAATAAATAAATAAAAGAATCTGGGGCATTTGCCAGAGCTCCTGACCAGTAAGGAATTAGTAAATTGATTATATTGGCTTCCTGTCCCTGAGTGAGGGTTCTAAATATGCTCTAATCTGTGTGGACACTACATCTGGCCTAACCCAAGCTTTACCTGACTGTTATGTAAACCAGGCTGCCAAAATTAGGGGATTGGAAAAATTAAGTACTATGTTTGGATACCCTCATGGCATAGATAGTAATCAGAGTCATATTTCAAAGGTTAGTATATGTAATACTGGGCAAAAAAAAAGCATGACATTAAATAGAGGATTCATCTTCCCTATAACCTACAAGTGACAAGGTTAATAAAAAGAAAAAAATGGGGCACCTGGGTGGCTCAGTCGGTTAAGCATTCAACGTCAGCTCAGGTCATGATCTCATGGCTTATGAGTTCAAGCCCTGTGTTCAAGCCTCTGTGAGTTCAAGCCTCTGTGCTGACACTCTATGAGTTCAAGCCTCTGTGCTGACAACTCACAGCCTGGAGCCTGCTTCAGATTCTGTGTCACCCTGTCTTTGCCCCTCCCCCACTAATGCTCTGTCTCTCACAAATAAACATTTTTTTTAAATGTGTATAAATAAATAAATAAATAAATAAAATGTTAAAACAGCAAATTAAATCGTTAACAGGTAAAACCACTTTGGCCAGATGGAGGAAAGTATTGTCCCAGCTTTTAATACATTTAAATAATCAGCCATTAGGGTCTGTTGACCCATATGCAGACTGAGGACCCCTGCCAAGGCAACCAACCATGAAAAGGTGCAGAAGCCATGGGAAATAGCCATTGCCCTGACTCTCACCATGAATCCATGTGCTATGTTGCTGAAAACTCCATAACACCAGGAAAAGGCATTATTTACTGGAATTTGCAATGGGACATCTTGCCAAGTTGGTAGGTTACTTTACACCCTTGTATGAGGGGGATCTACTCAATCTGCACTGAGATCCCATTGTCCTGCTGCAATCTGGACTTGTTGAAATGCACTATGCATGATATGGAATATCCACTTTGAGAAAGAGGAGAAATTGGGGGTCCTGGTATGGCCTATCCTATCCCCATCTCATCTTCTCATGCCTAATAATGCTTCCTCCCCTGGCCAACGTGCATGATATGTACAACCAAGTAAACTTCCTAAAGCTGCCAACCTCCCTTTCCTCGAGGCCAAGTAGACATTGCTTTTCCTTGATATAATCATTTGGTCACTGCTTTGTTCCCTCCATGGGCCTAGAGGATGCTATAGCACACAAAGAAGCCCTTACTAAATTCACTCAGCAAGCCCTGAATGGTAACCAACAAAGCCCATCCCTACTAAACACTGAAGTTACTCTATTGAGAAAAACTGTCCTCCAAAATAGGATGGCTTTAGACATTATTAGTGCCTCACAAGAAGTCATCTGTACTGTTATCCAAACAGAATACTGTGTGTTCATAACTGATGAGTCTCCTAATGTATTATCTTTATTAAATCGCATGAGGACACAAGTAAATGCCCTGAGTGATCTGACCCCCAGCCTAGGAGATTTAATAAATTAATGTTTGGATCCTTGGCTCTTAGTAGAAAAAGTTCTCACTAATTTAAAAAAGTATTCCCTTAATCAGTATTTTCTTTTACATATGACTACTATTGCCATGACATGTGCCTCCAATGCAGCCAGATAGCCACTTCCACACTAATAAAACACCTTGCTGACCACTCATAGCCTATTGCAGAAAAGAGGGGCACATAATATTGTAAGAACCAGTCACAATTGGTGGAATGTTGGGGAATGTGATCAAAAAAGACATGACCACTGATTGACCATGAACTGGACCCAGGAACTTGGAGGCTCCTTCCCATTCCTCTCCCCCTGTCCTCAGAATGTGGGTTCTGCTTGCCTTTTCTGCTCCAGAGGCTGCTCCAAGGACATGAGCCTTGAGTTGGTGATATGATGTTGAAAACACCTTCACCTTAAAAGTGACTAAGCCCATAGGGCACCTGGGTGGCTCAGTCAGTTTAGCGTCCGACTTCAGCTCAGGTCATGATCTCATAGCTCGTGAGTTCAAGCCCACATCAGGCTCTGTGCTGACAGCTCAGACCCTGGAGCATGCTTCTGCTTCTGTGTCTCCCTCTCTCTCTGCCCCTAACCCACTCGCATTCTGTCTCTGTCTCTCTCAAAAATAAATAAACATTAAAAAAATTTTTTTTAAGTGACTAAGCCCAGTTAGGGCTCTTTGTAATCTTTTAAGATTTGGTGAGTGGGTGTGATTATTATATTATTGTTTATTATTATTATTAATTAAAATTACCAGCTACCAACCTGACGTGGCCTGCATTGTACTTCAGTCTCTCCCTGCCCTCTGCCTATTTCAGTTTCAGATTATACCAGGAAAGCTCCTGAGAGGGTTGTGAACTGATGTGGGAAACAAAGGCAAAAGGAAAAAAATTAAATTTCCTTACTACTTATATCCCATTGACAAATCCTTGAAACAGTCATTCATTTTATCTACACCAGAGAAGGTAGGCAGAATGATGAAGTTTGGTTGAACTTGAATCAGAAGATGATGTAAAAATTGCCCTTTAAAAAGATAGTGAAAGCATGGGACACTGGTACATTGAGGTGTTTAAGTCCCACAGAACCGAAATGGATTGGGGGTTGAAGCACAGTGGTTCAAACAGTGCCAACACAGCCAGCAATGGCTTTGTGCAGCTTTGAGGACTCCCATCTGGATGCACCATGGAATAAATTGTTCAGTTCTTCTCAGGGTTGAAAATTGTGCCAAATGGAATCACATTGCTTGTGGACTCCGAAGGCAAGACTACAGGGGAAGCCTTTGTGTAGTTTGCATCACAAGAGTTATCTGAAAAGGCCCTAGGGAAGCACAAGGACAGAATAGGGCACAGGTATATTGAAGTGTTCAAGAGCCATCAGGAAGAAGTTAGGTCATACTCGGATCCCCCTCTTTAGTTCATGTCTGTACAGCAGCGGGGGCCCTATGACCTCCCCAGCACAACCAGGAGGTATATTGGCACTGTCAAGAAAGCAGGCCTGGAGAGGTTGAGGTCTGGTGCTTACAGTGCAGGCTATGAGGAGTACAGAGACCTCAGTGATGGCTGCAGTTTCACCAATGATCTGCTTGGGAGAGACCTCAGTTATTGTCTCTTGGGCATGTATGGCCACAGAACCGGAGATGGCGAGTTCACTGTCCAGAGTACCACGGACACTGTGTCCACATGAGAGAGCTGCCATACAAAGCCACAGAGAACAACACTTACAACTTATTCTCTCCAACTTAACCCTGTGAGAGTCCATATTGAGATGAACCCTGATAGAAGAGTGATGGGCAAAGCCAATGTTGAGTTTGCCACTCATGAAGAAGCTGTGGCAGCTATGTCCAAAGACTGGGCCAACATGAAACACAGATAATAGAACTTTTCCTGAATTCCATAACTGGGGCCAGCAATGGGGCGTATAGCAGCCAGATGATGAAATGCATAGGGGTGTCAGCCCAGTCCACTCCCAGAGGCCTCAAGATCCAGTCTGTGAGTGGTTGTTACAGGGCTAGCTATGGAGGCCAGAACAGCACAGATGGATATGACTAGTTTTGTAGGAGCATTTGGGTTATTGCAATCAAATTTTCACAGGCAGCAACAAGCAGTGAAAACCAATTATTACTCTAGAGGAAGCTATAGGACCCATGTTACACCAGGAGTTTGTGAAATCTGTATTTAAAAGTTACCTCTTCAGTATTTTCTCATGCAAACTTTCTTCTATCATGTGATATTGAGAAATTAAAACTATCAGCTTTTCTGAATTAACATTTTGGTAGTGCATAACAGAATGATATTATCCAAGTTAAAGTAGTTCATTAAATGGATCTTTTATACCACATCACTGTGAACACATGGGGAGATGTACTTTTTTGGAAAACCCAAGGTGCTAGATACCTAATTCAAAGAGAAATAATTCTCATGTTTGTTAATTCTAGTTTATTTTCATTTAAAATCTTTCAGGTTGAGTTTAAGCTTTTTTAAAAAAAATAAGTTAGTTTTGAAACTTAAGACACATTACGAATATTGTAGGAATTGGTGTCTTGACTTAAAACTTTCTTTGTACTGTGATTTTCTCTTGGGTTTATTTTGCTAAGTGAAACTTGTTAAATTTTTTGTTGTTGCTACCTAAATTTTTCTTAAAATAAAAATTTTTCTACAAAAAAAAAAAAAAAAAAGAAAAGACCGAAAAACTTGATGCCTTCTCCTTTTTCCCATCCTTATACAAAGTTGTCTGTCTTGGGAACAGGACAGAGAGTTCAGTGACTAACACAGCTACTGATCCTAACACTCCCGTGGGAGGTTTCCTCCTCATTGTTCTAATATTATTCCCTTCACATCTCTGACCTAGGTGCTTCTAGCTGTGAGACCTCCACTGAGAACTGACTGAATTTTAACCCAACTAGGGACTTCTTAGGGAAGTTGGCTATAAAAAAACATGTGTTACAATGTCACTTAGAGCATGATGGATTTCCAGCTTTTCTGTTTTCTGTCAATGTCCCCTTCTAACCACTTAAACTACAAATTTTCCCCTTATAAAACTATTCTAGTATTTTCCATGGATAAAAATGACAAGTTCTTCAAGGCAAGATAAGACATGGAATTCACGGCAGGTGAAAACCCAGGTGAAACAAAATTCAGCATTTAAACTAATTTAAATTGGTTTAATCAAAATAGACATGTCTTTAGAGTTATCAGCATTAAATATGAAAATTTTATTCTACCAAGGTTTACTAGAGGTCAAATAAGCTCATGTTATATCTTGCAATTTGTCAGCAAAAACATGACATAAAGTGATGGTTAATTTTGTCTCAAAATTTTCATGGGTAATTGTTAAGTTAGCTTTCAAAATCTTTGGTAACCTGAAGCTTTAAAGTTTTGCTTGGAAGATAAATTGGGTTGCATTTATCTGGGTCTTTTCCAAATAGGATAAAATACTAAAGCATTTATTACTAAGCATAAAGTTTATCTGCTTTTGACTTCTTATTGTGAGAAACTAAGGATATTTGGGTCTGTTGGAAACATGCTTTGTGCTTAAATGTATCCATAAATTTGTCACCTAAAGAATTCTGGTGTAACAGTTCACAATTGGCTACTACTTAGTTTTCACTGGGAACTAATGTTTCTAAGAGTTAAAATTCTACTAAGTGTAATTAAGACTAATGGAAATGAGGGAAGGAACTCTGTATGTGTAAGAAAGATATAAGGAATGGACATACATTTTTGTTGAAGGTAAAAGAAGGTAATTTTGTCCTAAATGAGACTGGTAGTTTGGACAGTAATGGCTTGGGACAAAATATGAAGCAAAGGAATGTTGAAGAAGGTTTGTGAAGGGAAATCTATGGAAAGGAATTTTATGTGTGGTCAGGATGGACTAAGATTAAAATGAATGGATTTTAAAAGTACACTGGTATATAAGATTGAAATTCTGCTTTCTCTTTGTTAAAAAAAGACAAGATTTCTTGGATTGTTTGTCTGCTTTTGATAAGAAAATGTAAACAAAGTTATTTTCTCTTTTCTTTGTCTAGAAAAACCAGTTTCTATGTTTTGCCTTTATCAGGTCTTTGGTCATCTGTAATCCTATTTAAGCATGTGTTTTAAAACTTTCTAAGGTTTTAACAAAATTCCTCAAGATTCAAATCATAAAGAGACCTCTTTGACAAATTAGGCTTGATGATTTGGTATGTTACCTTCTGGTAAAAGGTTGTAGAAGGTTTGGTATAAGGTCATCACTTGTTACTATTGAAGTGTTATGTGTCACAGAAATAACTGAATTTCCAACTCTCATATTATATCTTTAACAATGTTCATTTCTGAGTTTTTGTCATTTATAATTGTTCTTATTCTATTGTGAAATGTGTTTTGTCTTCAAGGAGATTAAAAAAAAGGACTTTTTTGACAAATACTGGTATTTGATATCTTTAAGATTAAAACTGAAATGGGTAAGAATTTCTAGAACCAAAAAGGTGCATTCAAACTGAGCAAGAGGGACACCTGGCTGGCTCAGTTGGTTTAGTGTCCAACTCTTAATTTCAGTTCAGGTCATGATCTCATGCTTCATGAGTTCAAGCCCCATGTAGGGCTTTGCACTGACATCCCTGAGCCTGCTTGGGATTCTCTGTCTTGCTCACTCTCTGTCCCTCCCCCTAGTGCTCTCTCACTCAAAAATGAATAAATAAACATTTGCAAAAAACTGAACAAGAATTAGTAACATGGGACTAAATGAACTGAGAAAAATGATTATAGTTTTTGTGACTCTTGTTTGAAATATTGCTGGTTCTCTAATGTTTGCTCTTCAAGATAAAGAAAACTTCCTATGACTTACAGAAATGTGATAAAGTATTCATTTGTGAACACACTGAAGTGTTTAACTTTTCTCTCTTACCTGAAACCTGTGAAATTCAAAAAGTCTCAGTGAGTATTATTTCTTCCACGGCAATCATAACTATTTTTCACAAGTTCAAGAAGAATCTTTTCTTCTTGCAACAGGACACCATTGGAACATTGGTTATTTTACCAAGGATTTAATTCAAATGTCATATTTGAGAGAGACGTGCATCAACTCAGATATGACCAAATACCTTTAATAAACTAAGATTGACTTTATAAAACATGGAGACAATACAGCCCCTTGGTACTGTTGGCCTGATACCTTGATGACAGAGTTCCATAGCTCTACCAAGTGAGTAAAGAATGTCACTTCCTGATAGGTGCAGAAACTTTAGGATACTTTCAGGAACTCAGGAAAAGGAATTTGCCCAAATCTACAGGTATTGTAGTCATGTCTGATGGCAAGTACTTGGCTTGGCTTCAGGACTGGAAAGGCTACTAAATTATCAATTTAGATTTCTTTTGAAGAGTTCCAGCAAACCTGATTTTGAAAGATATATATGATCAATCACTGTTCTTGCTGAGCTTATGTAAATAATTAGGTCATTTTGTTAAAATTGGACCTGTTTTGTAAATTAGTTAGTCTTGATTTGGCTATAAGGGCAATTAGGCTTGATTTGGAAATAAGGGTAATTATAGAGAGAAAAATTGTTTCAATAGCACATCTTTGTGGATGTTAAATTCTAGTTATGATTGTCTTTGAATGTTGTTTGCCTAAGCTAGATAACTTGAGGTAAACTTCGGACATTGACACATTATCTCATGTATAGACAATATTTTTTCTTGTTGTGTGGGGACAATAACAGGACCCTATGGGCATATGATTATTTGAACAACTGGAAAATAGGATGAATTCTCCAACAATTGTACAACTCAACTATCACCTTGACCAATTCTGTGTGACTGGGATGACAAAATTGCAGAGTACTCCACTCCATGAAGTTAACTATGGACTTGTGAAGTTAATGAATAGCTCCACTTACCTTATGCTATCAGGTTGGATGCACTTGGGAATGCTTTTATCTCCTGAGACAAGCCTTTCCCCACTTGCCAGTGATTCCTTGTATTTAGATTAGGGTAAACCTAGACAAAGAGGCTTTCTTGATGGTTTTATTAGACTTATCTGTCCCAGGAGCCACCTCTGTTGTTGTAAAATTGCAAATAGAGGCTTTGACCAAGCACACAACAACCATCTTTAACCAGTAACCCACATATTCAAAAGGTGGCCCTCCATAACCAAATAGCTCTTGATATCCTGACTGTAATGCAAGGAGGTCCAGAATTAGATGACTGGCTCCTAACAAGATCCAATGGCTATGCGGCTCTAACTTGTGTCCATAGTTTCCCCCAGGCTAGATAGGCTCCTATTCTCTGGGTTTTGCATGGATGCACGGACACATTATTAAAACCATTACCAGCCTAGCCAACCTTCCAAATTTAAAACAATAGTGGACATGTCCTATGTTTCATTGGCATGACCACCTAGCATCCATCTTTATTCCCTCTTTAGGAATGGAGGATATAGTTAGGTACATGGAAGTTCTTACTAAGCACACGGTGAAAGGCTTAAATGACACTTAAAATAACATTTCTCTATTAAATACTGAAGTAACACAAATATGTAAAGCAGTTTTACAAACTAGAATGGCATTACATATTTTAACTGTTGCACAAGGTGGAACTTGAGCTATCATAAAAACAGAATTCTGTGTATACATTCTAGATTATCATAAAAATATTTCTGGATTTCTAAATAACATGAATACTCAAATTGGTGCTTTAAATAGTCTCTTTCCTTTAATAATAGGTTAAACTCCTGGATTAGAAGAGGACTTTTGTCAACTGTCAAAAGACTCTTATCTGGGCTTCTTTTTCTTTTTGTTGTCCTAATTGTGTTTTGTTGTTTTCTCTCATGTCTCTACACCTGATGCAGAGACTCCTTCACTACCATAGCATCAAGCCTACAGATGACCCTTTCCATTCTGGAAGATCCATACATGCACTCTCTCTTGGATTCAACTACCTCTCAACCCCAAGTGATCAATGTTGACCCATAAGTAAGTAAGGACATCTCTATGCCCCTATTCAGCAGGAAGAAGTTAACAGAAGATAAGACCTTCCACCCTCAGAAAACTTAAATATTTAAGGGTCAAAATTGTTCAGGGGAGAATTATGTGGGGAACAAAGGGAAAAAATGAAATTCCCTTAATACTTGCAGCCCATTGACACATCCTTGAGACTGGCAGAGTAAATTTCCTCTAGGAACTAAACTGCCTCAAGCTGAAACTTTGATGAGGGCAAAAGGCAATCTTAGCCCAACTCCCCAGGATCCTGTGAGTCTACTTTAAACATACAGAATTTCCTTTGGAAGCTTCCTTTATCTCTTCCCACAAAGATGTATGTTAGCAATCATAATCCAAGCCTATGGCCCACTGATATATATCTGAAGGGTCTCATTATAATAGGGAAAAATAGGATAAAATAGGCAGAGAGATAAGATAGGAAGAGAGGGAAAGGTTAGGACCCGAGGTCGCTGGGTGGGGAAAACACATATTTTAAAACAACGATGGGAGTATCTGACCAGGAGCAAACTCCCTCAGGCATAAGGTTTCTCTTAAGAATGTAACAGACACCACCTGCTCCCCCTCAGGTTCCCCTAAGGAATTTGACAATCAAAATACCTAACTAAAATAAATAAACCATAAAACTTACGTTATACAAGGGACAGTACGATCAAAGTCTGACTCCTCACACAATGGAATCAGGCCATTCAGAAATGGACAACCCAGTACCTAAAATTGCCAAGCCAATAAGGGTAGAGCCTGAGAAGGAACATGGGGAAGGTTGGGGTCAACCAAAATTCTATAAAACAAAGTCCCTTGCCTATAGTCCCCAGCATTAACTTTTGAATGCCCCCACTCTGCAATGAGAGCTTTCATACTATTCTTACTTTCTAATCTTATACTCTAAGAAACTTTTGACTGCTGCTCATTTTATTTTGTGTCCACCTCTTCATTCTTCAAAGTGGTGAGACACATAATCCAGGGTATTGAGGCAAAAAAAAAAAATCCTGCAACATCATGGCTGATTTTTTACTAAACAGTAATAAATTACCTTTCCTAACAATATCTAGCCCCACCATGATCCTGGGAACCTTGTTTCCAAAATTCCTTGGAGGCTTGCACTGTCTCTATCCTCCTCCCAACTCAAGAGTACATAATAGTCACCCATCACAACCCCATTACTGCTCTTTCTGCCCACAGGTCTTATCCCTGTGCTTTAATAAAACCTCCTTTTTGCACTGATTAAGACATGTCAAGAATTCTTTCTTGGCCATAGGCTCTGGACTCCAACATATCCACACCATGAACCAACACTTCATCATTGATTTTGAATTAATTAAATGGCGATTATCTTTTGTGAGCTTTGTCTAATCAGATGAGCCCTTTAAAGGGGATACTAGGCCTTCTCTGATACTACTGCATGTTTGGAGGTGGATTCTAAGGTTGTTATATCAAAGAGGCTAAAATATAACACCTGATTGGGTTGAATTCATGATATCATTACAACTACCAGGGAATCAAGATTTATTGTGTTGTCTTATGAAGCTCGTGAACGGTTAAACAGTTTGTACTTGTGAGAGCTTAATGGCCAAAGAAATTGTATATGATTTACCCTAAAGTGGGGATATACCAGTAATAAAAATGTTTTAGCACACAGGGATCTATGATCGAGCTAACTGATCAGAGTGTCCCTAGAACTAGTTGGAAAGCCTACTGGAGTATTGTTTGAACTATATGAGTTCAACCACAAAGTTCAACCACAAAGGATTCCTAGCTTCCAGACTTCAGTCAATTCACAGACTCAGAGTGGCACTAAATATATCATGAAAAGAACACTTGAACGTGTCACAAATATTGATTTTGGTGTCACAAATAAATATTAGTAAGTAAATTGGCAAATATTGAATCCACACGTAATGAGGATCAACTTGTACATTAAAATAACAAAAGATGTGAACATTGGTTTCAACACTTCCATTGTGACTCCAATATATTATATATTCTTTACAGAATCAGTTTTAACTTGTTCAGCTATTCTTTCTAAGGAGTGGCAAGATATGACTGTTGATGACGTCATTGGTACTTTGAGTGGCTTCTTTACAATCATTGTGGGAGTATTCTTATTGCATGCCTTTAAACACATCAGCTTTACTCTAGCAAGTCTCCCTGTGTCTTGACAAGATGAAAAAGCAATGAATGGCAATCTCTCTAACATGTATGAAGTTCTTAGTAATAATGAAGAAAGCTTAACCTGTGGAATTTAACAACACAGTGCTGAAAATATCTCCCAAAGAAATGGAAATCTCACAGCTTTTTAAGAAAAATGTAATTAAAAAGTTAATCTATAAAAAAAAATGTATATAGTGACAGGGCTCAGGATACCACCCCAAAATATGGCACCTTGGCATATTATTTTAAGCTGAAGGAATTTGAGAAAAAGTAGTTGCTAAAAGGACTCCCTAACCTTCTTTCCTGAAGCAAGTGCTAAGACACTCATGTGAGAGGCGCCCTCCCTATACTTGGAGGAAAGGAGCATACTTATCTCCTAAGACAAATACCAAGATAAATCTGAATAAACAGACCTTGCCAAGTTTCCTCCAGTTTACTATACTTAGGCCCATACCCTTTTGTCCTATTACATTTTTCTATGGTGTTCCACTGTTACTAAACCTTGTATAAAAACATACAGGTTTAATGTTCCTGTAGGTCCTTTCATTTCATAATGAAGGCTCCTGTATTACATAAAACTTAAATAAATTTGTACACTTTTCTCTTGTTAATCTGGCTTTTGTTACAGAGTCGCAGTGGACAATCTAGAATGGCAAAAAGAAAATCTTTTTTTTTTCCTTTCCTATTGTAGAAACCTGTGATTTCAGTACTGAAGGATTTCAGAGGTATAGATGAGCATGTAGTTTAGATTTAATTGGCCAGAGAAGGCTCCCTGGAGGAAGTAAATGATGACTAGAGACAAAAAAGTAAGTAGTAGAAACTCAAGGAAAATAGAACAGGGAATACAAAAATAGGACTTCTGTTCCAGGTAGGAAATAGGATATGAACAGATGACAATCTATTTGAGGCACCACAGGTAGATAATATTTCATCTACCTGAATCAAGTGGAATATACATGTAGAGGCTAAATTTTAAAGGAATGACACTTTGATTACTTGATCGTATGCTGTTCTTTTCTTATACATTGATTACCTACATCTGACATCTTCTCAATAGGAATACTGTTGGTGTGCCTATAAATTTAAAATTTTGGTTTCTTGTTATCTAAAGGCTTGCTAATGCAAACCCTTGGTTTTAGAGAGAGAGTCTATGCAGGCAAAAGGATAGAGCATTTAGCAGAGAGGGAAAAAAAAATCCTGAAGTCCAAGGGAGAGCTCACAAGGAATTATCCCACCATTTTTTTCATCTACTTAGGCTTTCCTGTGTGAGACTCCAAACCAGTCCGTGAATATTCCATGCACAAATTACTTGCATGCCTTTATTGCTCATGTTTCAGGAATAGAAACTTAATTTCATTTCTAGGATTTAGGATTGCAGCGCCATCTGGCATCAAGAAAATGAGAAGTCAAAGTCAGTCTCATTCTAAAGCTCACAGTATGTTACCAGCAGCTGCTGGGGATAATGCTGAGTTGTTATGGAAGGGATAAAGTCTCACAAGGCTGAACAGAGAAAGAGTCATAAGGAGGAAAACAGGGGCCCAAGAACCAAAAATAACTTCATTCATTTGAGTAGGAACCTTTTTAAAATCTTTATTTCAAAATTGAAACATAATGCTATGTTTTGCTTCCAGGGAAACAACACAACTCAGAATTATTTACAGTAAAAACCACAGGGAAACCTGGCTCCATATCTACTTTTTAATGCCACTTTCTATAGTTAACTGTTGTTCAGGTTGGTCTAACCCTATTAGACTGATAGATTTCATTTACAAACATGGATTACAGGAGTGTGCTTCCATGGACACACATACATAGCTGTATTTTATTAAAAACCTGTTCAGTTGTGTTTGTTCTGGGTCAAATTCATCCTTCCATAAATGTGTGTGTGTGTGTCATTTTCCTAATCATTTGCAATGTTCTTAAGATGGTTCAATAGATGAATGTAATTTCACAGACTAAATCCTTGCTAGGTTGTTTTTAAAAAGTATTCCAATATGACTGAGAAAAAATTATCATTTTATTTTCACCTTGTTGGAGTTTCTCTAGCTGCATTATATTATTTCTTGTTTTGCCAATTTTTCATTTTAAGGAGTCCAGTTACTAATTTTGAATTTTTCTATTCTTCAAACAAGAAGAAAAAAGGTGGATTCTTTATCCACTTTTTTCTATAGCTCTTTGAAATCATCGTTATATAGTCAAAATGATCTTGATATCCTATCATGTTTGAAAACGTACTGTTAGGTTAGAATATATTGTCTGTGTATTGGAATTACAACATTAGATTTAAGTTAGCTATTTTATTCTCTAAGAAATAAGTCAGATTTTTTTTATCCTCCACCCAACCAAATAGACTACTATACTGAAAATTAGCTGGGATTTAAATTAAAATCAGTTAATATCAAGTCAATTTACCGAGAATTTGAAATTTTTTTATAATATAGGAAATTTATTGTCAAATTGGTTTCCATACAACACACAGTGCTCATCCCAAAAGGTGCCCTCCTCAATACCCATCACCCACTCTCCCCTCCCTCCCACCCCTCCCCCCCATCAACCCTCAGTTTGTTCTCAGTTTTTAACAGTCTCTTATGCTTTGGCTCTCTCCCACTCTAACCTCTTTTTTTTTTTTTTTCCTTTTTTCCTCCCCCTCCCCCATGGGTTCCTTTTAAGTTTCTCAGGATCCACATAAGAGTGAAACCATATGGTATCTGTCTTTCTCTGTATGGCTTATTTCACTTAGCATCACACTCTCCAGTTCCATCCACGTTGCTACAAAAGGCCATATTTCATTCATTCTCATTGCCACGTAGTACTCCATTGTGTATATAAACCACAATTTCTTTATCCATTCATCAGTTGATGGACATTTAGGCTCTTTCCATAATTTGGCTATTGTTGAGAGTGATGCTATGAACATTGGGGTACAAGTGGCCCTATGCATCAGTACTCCTGTATCCCTTGGATAAATTCCTAGCAGTGCTATTGCTGGGTCATAGGGTAGGTCTATTTTTAATTTTCTGAGGAACCTCCACACTGCTTTCCAGAGCGGCTGCACCAATTTGCATTCCCACCAACAGTGCAAGAGGGTTCCCGTTTCTCCACATCCTCTCCAGCATCTATAGTCTCCTGATTTGTTCATTTTGGCCACTCTGACTGGCGTGAGGTGATATCTGAGTGTGGTTTTGATTTGTATTTCCCTGATGAGGAGCGACGTTGAACATCTTTTCATGTGCCTGTTGGCCATCCGGATGTCTTCTTTAGAGAAGTGTCTATTCATATTTTCTGCCCATTTCTTCACTGGGTTATTTGTTTTTCGGGTGTGGAGTTTGGTGAGCTCTTTATAGATTTTGGATACTAGCCCTTTGTCTGATATGTCATTTGCAAATATCTTTTCCCATTCCGTTGGTTGCCTTTTAGTTTTTTTGGTTGTTTCCTTTGCTGTGCAGAAGCTTTTTATCTTCATAAGGTCCCAGTAATTCACTTTTGCTTTTAATTCCCTTGCCTTTGGGGATGTGTCGAGTAAAAGATTGCTACGGCTGAGGTCAGAGAAGTCTTTTCCTGCTTTCTCCTCTAAGGTTTTGATGGTTTCCTGTCTCACATTCAGGTCCTTTATCCATTTTGAGTTTCTTTTTGTGAATGGTGTGAGAAAGGGGTCTAGTTTCAACCTTCTGCATGTTGCTGTCCAGTTCTCCCAACACCATTTGTTAAAGAGACTGTCTTTTTTCCATTGGATGTTCTTTCCTGCTTTGTCAAAGATGAGTTGGCCATACGTTTGTGGGTCTAGTTCTGGGGTTTCTATTCTATTCCATTGGTCTATATGTCTGGTTTTGTGCCAATACCATGCTGTCTTGATGATGACAGCTTTGTAGTAGAGGCTAAAGTCTGGGATTGTGATGCCTCCTGCTTTGGTCTTCTTCTTCAAAATTACTTTGGCTATCCAGGGCCTTTTGTGGTTCCATATGAATTTTAGGATTGCTTGCTCTAGCTTCGAGAAGAATGTTGGTGCAATTTTGATTGGGATTGCATTGAATGTGTAGATAGCTTTGGGTAGTATTGACATTTTGACAATATTTATTCTTCCAATCCATGAGCAAGGAATGTCTTTCCATTTCTTTATATCTTCTTCCACTACCTTCATAATCTTTCTATAGTTTTCAGCATACAGATCTTTTACATCTTTGGTTAGATTTATTCCTAGGTATTTTATGCTTCTTGGTGCAATTGTGAATGGGATCAGTTTCTTTATTTGTCTTTCTGTTGCTTCATTGTTAGTGTATAAGAATGCAACTGATTTCTGTACATTGATTTTGTATCCTGCAACTTTGCTGAATTCCTGTATCAGTTCTAGCAGACTTTTGGTGGAGTCTATCGGATTTTCCATGTATAATATCATGTCATCTGCAAAAAGTGAAAGCTTGACTTCATTTTGCCAATTTTGATGCCTTTGATTTCCTTTTGTTGTCTGATTGCTGATGCTAGAACTTCCAACACTATGTTAAACAACAGCGGTGAGAGTGGGCATCCCTGTTGTGTTCCTGATCTCAGGGAAAAAGCTCTCAGTTTTTCCCCATTGAGGATGATGTTAGCTGTGGGCTTTTCATAAATGGCTTTTATGATCTTTAAGTATGTTCCTTCTATCCCGACTTTCTCAAGGGTTTTTATTAAGAAAGGTGCTGGATTTTGTCAAAGGCCTTTTCTGCATCAATTGACAGGATCATATGGTTCTTCTATTTTTTTTTTTTTTGTTAATGTGATGTATCACGTTGATTGATTTGTGAATGTTGAACCAGCCCTGCATCCCAGGAATGAATCCCACTTGGTCATGGTGAATAATTCTTTTTATATGCTGTTGAATTCGATTTGCTAGTATCTTATTGAGAATTTTTGCATCCATATTCATCAGGGATATTGGCCTGTAGTTCTCTTTTTTTACTGGGTCTCTGTCTGGTTTAGGAATCAAAGTAACACTGGCTTCATAGAATGAGTCTGGAAGTTTTCCTTCCCCTTCTATTTCTTGGAATAGCTTGAGAAGGATAGATATTATCTCTGCTTTAAACGTCTGGTAGAACTTCCCTGGGAAGCCATCTAGTCCTGGACTCTTATTTCTTGGGAGATTTTTCATAACCGATTCAATTTCTTCGCTGGTTATGGGTCTGTTCAAGCTTTCTATTTCCTCCTGATTGAGTTTTGGTAGAGTGTGGGTGTTTAGGAATTTGTCCATATCTTCCAGGTTGTCCAATTTGTTGGCATATAATTTTTCATAGTATTCCCTGATAATTGTATCTCTGAGGGATTGGTTGTAATAATTCCATTTTCATTCATGATTTTATCTATTTGGGTCATCTCCCTTTTCTTTTTGAGAATCTGGCTAGAGGTTTGTCAATTTTGTTTATTTTTTCAGAAAATCAACTCTTGGTTTCGTTGATCTGCTCTACAGTTTTTTTAGATTCTATATTGTTTATTTCTGCTCTGATCTTTATTATTTCTCTTCTTCTGTTGGGTTTAGGCTGCCTTTGCTGTTCTGCTTCTATTTCCTTTAGGTGTGCTGTTAGATTTTGTATTTGGGATTTTTCTTGTTTCTTGAGATAGGCCTGGATTGCAATGTATTTTCCTCTCAGGACTACCTTCACTGCGTCCCAAAGCATTTGGATTGTTGTATTTTCATTTTCGTTTATTTCCATATATTTTTTAATTTCTTCTCTAATTGCCTGGTTGACCCACTCATTCGTTAGTAGGGTGTTCTTTAACCTCCATGCTTTTGGAGGTTTTCCAGACTTTTTCCTGTGGTTGATTTCAAGCTTCATAGCATTGTTGTCTGAAAGTATGCATGGTATAATTTCAATTCTTGTAAACTTATGAAGCGCTGTTTTGTGACCCAGTATATGATCTATCTTGGAGAATGTTCCATGTGCACTCGAGAAGAAAGTATATTCTGTTGCTTTGGGATGCAGAGTTCTAAATATGTCTGTCAAGTCCATCTGATCCAGTGTCTCATTCAGGGCCCTTGTTTCTTAATGACCGTGTGTCTAGATGATCTATCCATTTCTGTAAGTGGGGTGTTAAAGTCCCCTGCAATTACCACATTCTTATCAATAAGGTTGCTTATGTTTATGAGTAATTGTTTTATATATTTGGGGGCTCCAGTATTTGGCGCATAGACATTTATAATTGTTAGCTCTTCCTGATGGATAGACCCTGTAATTATTATATAATGCCCTTCTTCATCTCTTGTTACAGCCTTTAATTTAAAGTCTAGTTTGTCTGATATAAGTATGGCTACTCCAGCTTTCTTTTGGCTTCCAGTCTCATGATAAATAGTTTTCCATCCCCTCACTCTCAATCTAAAGGTGTCCTCAGGTCTAAAATGAGTCTCTTGTAGACCGCAAATAGATGGGTCTTGTTTTTTTATCCATTCTGATACCCTATGTCTTTTGGTTGGCGCATTTAATCCATTTACATTCAATGTTATTATAGAAAGATACGGGTTTAGAGTCACTGTGATGTCTGTATGTTTTATGCTTGTAATGATGTCTCTGGGACTTTGTCTCACAGGGTCCCCCTTAGGATCTCTTGTAGGGCTGGTTTAGTGGTGACAAATTCCTTCAGTTTTTGTTTGTTTCGGAAGACCTTTATCTCTCCTTCTATTCTAAATGACAGACTTGCTGGATAAAGGATTCTCGGCTGCATATTCTTTCTGTTTAGCACACTGAAGATCTCGTGCCAATTCTTTCTGGCCTGCCAAGTTTCAAAAGAGAGATCAGTCATGAGTCTTATAGGTCTCCCTTTATATGTGAGGGCACGTTTATCCCTTGCTGCTTTCAGAATTTTCTCTTTATCCTTGTATTTTGCCAGTTTCACTATGATATGTCGTGCAGAAGATCGATTCAAGTTACGTCTGAAGGGAGTTCTCTGTGCCTCTTGGATTTCAATGCCTTTTTCCTTCCCCAGTTCAGGGAAGTTCTCAGCTATAATTTCTTCAAGTACCCCTTCAGCACCTTTCCCTCTCTCTTCCTCCTCTGGGATACCAATTATGTGTATATTATTTCTTTTTAGTGTATCACTTAGTTCTCTAATTTTCCCCTCATACTCCTGCATTTTTTTATCTCTCTTTCTCTCAGCTTCCTCTTTTTCCATAACTTTATCTTCTAGTTCACCTATTCTCTCCTCTGCCTCTTCAGTCCGAGCTGTCGTCCTTTCCATTTTGTTTTGCATTTCGTTTAAAGCGTTTTTCAGCTCCTCGTGACTGTTCCTTAGTCCCTTGATCTCTGTAGCAAGAGATTCTCTGCTGTCCTGTATACTGTTTTCAAGCCCAGCGATTAATTTTATGACTATTATTCTAAATTCACTTTCTGTTATATTATTTAAATCCTTTTTGATCAGTTCATTAGCTGTTGTTATTTCCTAGAGATTCTTCTGAGGGGACTTCTTCTGCTTGGTCATTTTGGATAGTCCCTGGAGTGGTGAGGACCTGCAGGGCACTTCCCCTGTGCTATGGTGTATAACTGGAGCTGGTGGGCGGGGCCACAGTCCAACCTGATGTCTGCCCCCAGTCCACCGCTGGGGCCACAGTCAGACTGGTGTGTGCCTTCTCTTCCCCTCTCCTAGGGGCGGGATTCACTGTGGGGTGGCGTGGCCGTCTGGGCTACTTGCACACTGCCAGGCTTGTGATGCTGGGGATCTGGCATATTAGCTGGGGTGGGTAGGCAAGGTGCACGGGGGCAGGAGGGGTAGTCTTAGCTCGCTTCTCCTTAGGTGATCCACTTCAGGAGGGGCCCCTCTTCCGTGGGCCTCTTGTCTGCGCTTGGCTCCAGAGACTCCGTTCTGCTAATCCTCTGGCGGTTTTCTGGGTTATTTAGGCAGGTGTCGGTGGAATCTAAGTGATCAGCAGGACGCACAGTGAGCCCAGCGTCCTCCTACGCTGCCATCTTCCCTCTCTCCTCGCCAAAATAATTTCTAAAAGAAAATACATTGAAACGAGGATTATTTTCAGTTCCCCATATAGGGCGATCTGGAGAGGAGAGCTTGATCCAGTGAGACCAGATAGAATGTTCTAACAAAACCTCCAGAGTAATTAACAGGCGTTATCTACCCAAGGAATAGAACAAATAGGAAGTTCAGGTTCTAAGGAGCTGCCTTGTTTGTGCCAGTGGCCCCACGCTAGCTCTTTATTAATTGTACCACCTGGGATGCTGATAGCGAACTGAGCTTTGGAACATTTCAGGCCTGGCATGGAATGCAGTTTTTACACAAGTGTCTTGTGGTTCAGAAATCCGATTTCACAGCTTATCTTCCGTTAGATGAAAGTGTTTACGGTGTGTCTGGAGCTGGAGTAAGTTTCTGCGGGTGCCCAAGAGCAGGGGCCTCCTCTCTCCTCTCATTAATTTGCTGATGCCTAACTGCACTGACGCAGCAGTGAGATACCGGGGAGAGAGCGAGAATTTGAAATTTTAAAACAGGACAAAAGTGTCTTCAAGTCTGTGGTTTCCTGATAGAATGTTGCTACATATTGCGTTTTGATTTCTAATGCTTTTTCTGGGGCACCCCTGGGTGGTTCAGTCGGTTAAGTATCGGACTTCAGCTCAGGTCATCTCACAGCTCCTGAGTTTGATCCCTATGTTCAGCTCTGTGCTGACACCTCAGAGCCTGGAGCTGTCCTAAGATTCTGTCCTCTCTTTCTGCCTCTCACCTGGTCACCTGCTTCTCTTTCCTTCAAAATAAATAAACATTAAAATAAATTTTATAATGCTTCTCTGGAAGATTAAATTTTATGGTATGCCAATTTTGAATTTTCTGTATTAATCAGAAAATCTTACTTGTGGACCATCTACAGGGAAGCCGATAATGGGAAACCAGAAACAATGCAGCCATTGTCCCAAATCCCAGAGTCCAGAAGTTTGTTGTTCCAGGTTCCACCAGTGTGCCAGGACTGTGACCTCCAGCAGAAAATGCGCCACCTTTCCACGCTGTAGAGTTTCTCGCAGGGCACCAGGGATGGTCCAGAATGGAAGGGAGGGCAGTGGCCCACAAGGGAGGATCTCATGAGCAGCTGTATTGCATAGGGGAGAGGCGTCCCACGTGACTTCCTTCCGCCTCCTCACTTCTGTCTTCCTGGCATCTGTTGTATTCTTACCTTAGGGGAATTTCCATCAGTAGTTTACTCCATGGAGAAAAAGACCATCTATAAGGGGGGGGGGGGAGAAGTGGTTATTCTTGTGTTTTGATTTGGGAATTTATGCATATGGAGGTTATTAGCCTCCAAAAATTAATTCTATGGCTACAGAAAAATAAAGTGGTGTTTTTAGGTCCATAGAATTTTTGTTTTATGATAATCGTCTGTAAAACGTGACTTAGAAACATTTATGTTTTTACTTCTCTTTTATCTATTTCCATTGGTCTGAATTTTCAAATACTTTTAAAATTATATTGAAGCTATTATGCTTCATTCATTTATTTAAATGGGAATACCATATTTACTAAAGTGAAATTTTAGGTTTTGTCTTGCATTCTTTGGTATTTTCCTTTAAAAAAAATCGAATTAACTCAAGAACATTTGCTTGACTAGGACAAAATTTCATCTATCTTTCAAGATTTCTGTTAAAAATAACAAAATTTTGACTTTTAAAAATGTTCTTTGACAATTTTTGTGTGTTCTGCAAATTTTTGAAATAAGTAATTCTGAATCCTCTTAAAAGTAGCTACTGAACTTTGTTTATTTTCACCCTTACTGAATGCATCACTTCTCCCTTTCCTTCCTCTCACCAGCTTGCACTGGAACTCACTTTTCTGCCTTAACATTATTGTCCAATGGACCCATTTCCACAGTACTGGTCTTCACTTTACCATTTCAATATATATTAGAAAAATATAGCAGAAACTTTTATCTATTGCATTCCACAATTTTAGCAAATTAATATTCCAAATCAGTCCAAAACTATGATTTCTTATTTTCTTTACTCTTAATTATTTGGAAGTTGACTTTTAACTTTTTTAATTCTATTATTTATTTATTAATTTTTATTTATTTTTTTAATGTAATGATAGAAAATTTAGGACTACAGAAAAGCTAAGGGGAGGAAGAGAATAATTACAACAGGATAAAACTCCTAGTATCATATTTAGGAATGATCCTCAATTATTCCCAGGGTTTTTTTTAAATTATATATATATATACATACATATATATATGTATATATATGTATATATAAGATTATATATATACACATATATATAAGATATATATATACACATATATAAGATTATATATATATATACATATAAAGTAAGATTGTATATATATGTATGTATATAGCCATGTTGACTTTATTTTTTTAAGAAGGAATGTGCTAGGGCACCTTGGTGGCTCAGTCGGTTGAGTGTCTGACTTTGGTTCAGGTTGTGATCTCGCAGTTTGTGGGTTTGAGCCCAGCATTGGGCTCTGTGCTGACAGTTCAGAGCCTGGAGTTTGCTTCTGTGTCTCCCTCTCTCTCTCTGCCTTTCCCTCATTCATTTCCTGTCTATCTCAAAAATAAAAATAACCATTAAATAAAAAAAAGAAGGAATGTGTGCTAATGTAAGAAATTGAAACAATAATCAATTCAAAAATTGGTAAATAAAAGTCCACCTCAGTGTTCTGAGTTGTGCAGTTACACCTTGCAACATCGCATTTTGGTTTCTTTCTATTCAGATATCCACTGAAGAAATACAACTCGTGCTTCTATATGTGCCTCATTGTATGTGTGCATATGTATTATATAGGTCATATAATGTTAATATTGTAAATTTAGTCAGTAGCAGCATGTATTTGTTCAGTATGTAATATATGCCAAGATCGAAATTTTAATTAAGAGCACATTTTTTAAGGTAAAAAATCTCTGAAAAATAGGAATGTATAAAAATGAAGGATAATTTCATTTGAAAAAATATGGTGTCCTTTTTTTTGTCAATGATTTAATTTCTCTGAATCAAACACTTTTTAAAGGAACATATGTTGTATGGTGGTGTTATGTTCTCTTAATTACTTAAAACTTGTACTTTCAGAGCATCTTGAGGGAATGAACCTAAGTAGTAATTTTGAAGTTTTTTTTTTCAGACCAATGTAGCCTATTTTGAATATTAAAATCATTTAAAAGTTATGATTATTATTCAAATCATTATAAAATATTACTAAAAGTTTCTCTAGGGGTTCCACTACTAAGCTCTTGTGATGCACATTGTTTTCAGCAAACCATTCCAGGACAATCTGCCTGAGGAAAAAAGCCTGCACAGCCAGCTGGTCTCCGTCCCCCATCCCTGAGCACTGCAGGAAGGTGACTTAGCTGTTGGAGGCCCATGGGGGTCAATCCTGCCTGCTTCTGTGCTCTTCCACTGCCTGTTTTCTTTTCTGCAACCCTGGGAAACCTACCTGTTTCATATTTGCGTGTTTTCGTGCTTTCATCATTATGTTTAGGATTTAGATTTTTAAAACATGAGCTTGCAGGGGTGCCTGGGTGGCTCAGTTGGTTAGGCGACTGACTTCAGCTCAGGCCGTGATCTCACAGTGAGTTTGAGACCCAAGTCGGGCTATGTACTGACAGCTCAGAGCCTGGAGCCTACTTCAGATTCTTTGTCTCCCCTCTCTCTACCCCTCCCCTGCTCACGCTCTGTCTCTCAATAATAAATAAATGTTAAAAAAAAATTTAAACATGAATTTGCAGCGACACTCCAAAGAGGTCCCCTATATAATACACACTTTAAATGATCTAATTTTACCCATTTATCTTTTATCTTTTTCATTTAGTTTTAGCTTTACAAATGTGGCCTAAAGAGAGCTTTGAATTTTACACAAAACAATATGAAAATATTTTTGCATTAATTCTATGGCTACAGAAGTCATCTGAGAGCAAATTTGTTTAGATGCCTTCCTTTCAAAACAATTTTTTTGGTTTGGTTCTTAATATACTTCTCAAAATGTTTGGGATATTTTTCAGTAAGTGATGATAGAATTAATTTTGTTTTTAGGTTAATAAGACTCTGATTATAAGAAATACTCAGTTTTCATTTGATTTCATCACTCTATCACTTTTCTATGAAGTCTGTCTCCTCACATAGGGCAGAAATAGGGGCTTCTTGGAGCAAATTTGCCAAAGTGCCACTTGCTTTATCTTAAAAGATTATGTGGGTATTACACAACATAACAGTATATATTTGTTTGTTTCAGTTTTGTGTGTGTGTATATGCAAGAAATCAAGTTTTGTGAGTTTTTTAAAGTAATGTCTACACCCAATGTGGGGCTCAAACTCACAACCCCAATATCAAGAGTCACATGCCCTACCAACTGAGCCAGCCAGGCACCCTGGATATCAAGTTTTTGATAAAATGTTCCCTTTCTCCCATATGTATCTCCCCTTTCCAAGGGATACAAATCATATTTATGCATTATCTTCAGATTCATATACTTGTATTTTGAACAATATGATACAGCTTTTCTCTTTGTAATTCTCAACTTCAGTCTATATGAAGCTGTCTTAGAATTTGCTGCCCCTTTATCCAGTCACTGAAGGTAATATCTCTTATGTGAGTAGAAATCTTACATCTTTAGCTTCTCACTCTTTACCCTCCACTTGCATGCATACCCTGTCTAGTTCACCACCTCCTGTATCAGTTAGAGATCCTTAGAAAATTTTTCTTAATATCAGAAACATTTTTCATATCAATAAAGTAATTATCTCAATTATAATTTTACCTCATAATTTAGCTCTTTCCTCATTTTTGGATATTTTGTTTTTTCCGGTGGTTCTGCTTGACTCTGCTATATCCCTCTGGCAAAGGCAATGGTTCTCCTACTTGAGTGTTCATGAGCATAATCTGAGGGCTTGTTAAGACACAGGGTGAAACCCCCTGCCCAGGTTTCTAATTTACTAGGTCTGCTTTGGGGCATGAGAATTTGTTTCTTACAAGTGCCAGGATTGATCTGAGGACCACACTCTGAGAGAAATGATAGTGTAAGCAGTGCAACTGAAGGTTCACTAACTGGGATAGAGAAAATCACAGAAATGTACCAAATATGAGAGTGCAGAACTGAAGCTCAGTCTAATATGTAAATGAGTGCTTTAAACTCAAACTTTATCAAGGCAAATGTGGGAGGGGGGTTAGTCATAAACTCACCTCTGGAGGGAAAGGACTTGTTCAAGATCCCACATAAGTTTAGTTAAAATTAGGATTCTATCGGGGCGCCTGTGTGGCTTGGTTGGTTAAGCGTCCGACTTCGGCTCAGGTCATGATCTCACGGTCTGTGATTTCGAGCCCCGCGTGGGGCTCTGTCCTGACCGCTCAGAGCCTGCAGCCTGTTTCAGATTCTGTGTGTCTCTCTCTCTCTGCCCCTCCCCTGTTCATGCTCTGTCTCTCTCTGTCTCAAAAATAAATAAACGTTAAAAAAAATTTTTAAAAATTAGGATTCTATCAACATACATGTCCCTGACAAGTACAACCTTAAGCAGGAGGCTAAACCTTTGTTACTCTAAGTGAACAAACACCAATTGGCATCAGCTGGAGTCTTGTTAGAAATGCAAATCTGAGTTCTCATCCCAGACCTACTGAATCAGAATCCAAATGGTAATATTGTCTCCAGCGATTCCTATGCTCCTTATAGTTTGAAAAGCACTGGACTAGGCTCTCCTCCAAAGCTCAAGTCCCTGAAGCAGAGCTCAGCTCAGAGAGCATTTAGATAGCTAATGCTTTGTGGTTATGTTGTAAATCAGCTGCTGTTTAAGATTTGTTTGGGTGTATTACCCAGGTGTGGCACCCTTCCAAGTAGGGATTTAACAAGCATGCCCTAAAGGTATACTATCTTCCCTTCCTATCTCAGAACAGCTTCTAACTGACAGCAGACACATCCCACAAGTTGGCTGGTGGGGACATTCACAAATTCTTGGATTGGCATAGATGCAAAGACAGTTACAGTATTACAACTGTCAACTATTAGTCTCTTCTGACAGGATTGCCTTAGTGCAGGACTGGATGTGATCCAAAGTCAACAGAACTGGAACTACAAGTTCAGATTGTGAAGGTTCCTGATGCAACCATGTTTAAGAAGATTGACATTAGCAGGTGATCAGAGTTTTTCCCTGAGGCTTATATGGGGAATTAAAAAGAAGCAGGTGAATGTTTTTATATGCTTTAAAAACACTGATCCTAGAGGAGTTGTAGCCCCTTCCAGAAAGTATTGCTACAAAGCAAGCTGGGAATCACTTCTATTTGCACTCAAGAAGAGTCTTTTTTCTATTAGTCTGAGGAGAACCCAGCTAAGTTTCCAGGTAAGGGAGTGAGAGAGAAACTTGATGTAGAATCTTAAGGCATGGTATTTATTGCAACAGGCAATAAGCAGGGTCAATTTCTCCAAGTCATGCTGTGGTTAAAGAGCTCCAGCCAGAAATACGAGTTGAATGCCAAGGTAAGTGAACAGCCTAGGACTTGGTAAACGACGTTTATGTTCTGCCCTGATCCTGTCAGCATGTCAGAAGGAGGATTCAAGACTTAATTCGTGCTTTGCATTTCTAAGTGGCCAGTGCGGAAAAGGGGACAGCCATTCAGGCCAACTCACAACAGTTCTCTTTCGTCCATTAAAACAATTTTGCTTTTGAACAGAACCTAGGATTGTCAGGCATTGCATTTAACAGATGATGTGAATATAACCACTATCAGCCAGCATCTATAGAATACTTTCCTTTATTGGCCAGTGTTCTTCTTGCTTTCCATAGAATATTCCATTTTTTTTTTCTGAAATTTATTGACAAATTGGTTTCCATACAACACCCAGTGCTCATCCCAAAAGGTGCCCTCCTCAATACCCATCACCCACCCTCTCCTCCCTCCCACCCCCCATCAACCCTCAGTTTGTTCTCAGTTTTTAACAGTCTCTTATGCTTTGGCTCTCTCCCATTCTAACCTCTTTTTTTTTTTTTTCCTTCCCCTCCCCCATGGGTTCCTGTTAAGTTTCTCAGGATCCACATAAGAGTGAGACCATATGGTATCTGTCTTTCTCTGTATGGCTTATTTCACTTAGCATCACACTCTCCAGTTCCATCCACGTTGCTACAAAAGGCCATATTTCATTTTTTCTCATTGCCACATAATATTCCATTGTGTATATAAACCACAATTTCTTTATCCATTCATCAGTTGATGGACATTTAGGCTCTTTCCATACTTTGGCTATTGTTGAGAGTGCTGCTATGAACATTGGGGTACAAGTGGCCCTATGCATCAGTGCTCCTGTATCCCTTGGATAAATTCCTAGCAGTGCTATTGCTGGGTCATAGGGTAGGTCTATTTTTAATTTTCTGAGGAACCTCCACACTGCTTTCCAGAGCGGCTGCACCAATTTGCATTCCCACCAACAGTGCAAGAGGGTTCCCGTTTCTCCACATCCTCTCCAGCATCTATAGTCTCCTGATTTGTTCATTTTGGCCACTCTGACTGGCGTGAGGTGATACCTGAGTGTGGTTTTGATTTGTATTTCCCTGATAAGGAGCGACGCTGAACATCTTTTCATGTGCCTGTTGGCCATCCGGATGTCTTCTTTAGAGAAGTGTCTATTCATGTTTTCTGCCCATTTCTTCGCTGGGTTATTTGTTTTTCGGGTGTGGAGTTTGGTGAGCTCTTTATAGATTTTGGATACTAGCCCTTTGTCTGATATGTCATTTGCGAATATCTTTTCCCATTCCGTTGGTTGCCTTTTAGTTTTGTTGGTTGTTTCCTTTGCTGTGCAGAAGCTTTTTATCTTCATAAGGTCCCAGGAATTCACTTTTGCTTTTAATTCCCTTGCCTTTGGGGATGTGTCCAGTAAGAGATTGCTACGGCTGAGGTCAGAGAGGTCTTTTCCTGCTTTCTCCTCTAAGGTTTTGATGGTTTCCTGTCTCACATTTAGGTCCTTTATCCATTTTGAGTTTATTTTTGTGAATGGTGTGAGAAAGTGGTCTAGTTTCAACCTTCTGCATGTTGCTGTCCAGTTCTCCCAGCACCATTTGTTAAAGAGGCTGTCTTTTTTCCATTGGATGTTCTTTCCTGCTTTGTCAAAGATGAGTTGGCCATACGTTTGTGGGTCTAGTTCTGGGGTTTCTATTCTATTCCATTGGTCTATGTGTCTGTTTTGGTGCCAATACCATGCTGTCTTGATGATGACAGCTTTGTAGTAGAGGCTAAGGTCTGGGATTGTGATGCCTCCTGCTTTGGTCTTCTTCTTCAAAATTCCTTTGGCTATTCGAGGCCTTTTGTGGTTCCATATGAATTTTAGGATTGCTTGTTCTAGTTTCGAGAAGAATGCTGGTGCAATTTTGATTGGGATTGCATTGAATGTGTAGATAGCTTTGGGTAGTATTGACATTTTGACAATATTTATTTTTCCAATCCATGAGCAGGGAATGTCTTTCCATTTCTTTAAATCTTCTTCAATTTCCTTCAGAAGCTTTCTATAGTTTTCAGCATACAGATCCTTTACATCTTTGGTTAGATTTATTCCTAGGTATTTTATGCTTCTTGGTGCAATTGTGAATGGGATCAGTTTCTTTATTTGTCTTTCTGTTGCTTCATTGTTAGTGTATAAGAATGCAACTGATTTCTGTACATTGATTTTGTATCCTGCAACTTTGCTGAATTCCTGTATCAGTTCTAGCAGACTTTTGGTGGAGTCTATCGGATTTTCCATGTATAATATCATGTCATCTGCAAAAAGCGAAAGCTTGACTTCATCTTTGCCAATTTTGATGCCTTTGATTTCCTTTTGTTGTCTGATTGCTGATGCTAGAACTTCCAGCACTATGTTAAACAGCAGCGGTGAGAGTGGGCATCCTTGTCGTGTTCCTGATCTCAGGGAAAAAGCTTTCAGTTTTTCCCCGTTGAGGATGATGTTAGCTGTGGGCTTTTCATAAATGGCTTTTATGATCTTTAAGTATGTTCCTTCTATCCCGACTTTCTCAAGGGTTTTTATTAAGAAAGGGTGCTGGATTTTGTCGAAGGCCTTTTCTGCATCGATTGACAGGATCATATGGTTCTTCTCTCTTTTTTTGTTAATGTGATGTATCACGTTGATTGATTTGTGAATGTTGAACCAGCCCTGCATCCCAGGAATGAATCCCACTTGATCATGGTGAATAATTCTTTTTATATGCCGTTGAATTCGATTTGCTAGTATCTTATTGAGAATTTTTGCATCCATATTCATCAGGGATATTGGCCTGTAGTTCTCTTTTTTTACTGGGTCTCTGTCTGGTTTAGGAATCAAAGTAATACTGGCTTCATAGAATGAGTCTGGAAGTTTTCCTTCCCTTTCTATTTCTTGGAATAGCTTGAGAAGGATAGGTATTATCTCTGCTTTAAACGTCTGGTAGAACTCCCCTGGGAAGCCATCTGGTCCTGGACTCTTATTTGTTGGGAGATTTTTGATAACCGATTCAATTTCTTCGCTGGTTATGGGTCTGTTCAAGCTTTCTATTTCCTCCTGATTGAGTTTTGGAAGCGTGTGGGTGTTCAGGAATTCGTCCATTTCTTCCAGGTTGTCCAATTTGTTGGCATATAAGTTTTCATAGTATTCCCTGATAATTGTTTGTATCTCTGAGGGATTGGTTGTAATAATTCCATTTTCATTCATGATTTTATCTATTTGGGTCATCTCCCTTTTCTTTTTGAGAAGCCTGGCTAGAGGTTTGTCAATTTTGTTTATTTTTTCAAAAAACCAACTCTTGGTTTCGTTGATCTGCTCTACAGTTTTTTTAGTTTCTATATTGTTTATTTCTGCTCTGATCTTTATTATTTCTCTTCTTCTGCTGGGCTTAGGCTGCCTTTGCTGTTCTGCTTCTAGTTCCTTTAGGTGTGCTGTTAGATTTTGTATTTGGGATTTTTCTTGTTTCTTGAGATAGGCCTGGATTGCAATGTATTTTCCTCTCAGGACTGCCTTTGCTGCGTCCCAAAGCGTTTGGATTGTTGTATTTTCATTTTCGTTTGTTTCCATATATTTTTTAATTTCTTCTCTAATTGCCTGGTTGACCCACTCATTCGTTAGTAGGGTGTTCTTTAACCTCCATGCTTTTGGAGGTTTTCCAGACTTTTTCCTGTGGTTGATTTCAAGCTTCATAGCATTGTGGTCTGAAAGTAAGCATGGTATAATTTCAATTCTTGTAAACTTATGAAGGGCTGTTTTGTGACCCAGTATATGATCTATCTTGGAGAATGTTCCATGTGCACTCGAGAAGAAAGTATATTCTGTTGCTTTGGGATGCAGAGTTCTAAATATATCTGTCAAGTCCATCTGATCCAATGTCTCATTCAGGGCCCTTGTTT
Source organism: Prionailurus bengalensis (assembly GCF_016509475.1). Classification (NCBI taxonomy): domain Eukaryota; kingdom Metazoa; phylum Chordata; class Mammalia; order Carnivora; family Felidae; genus Prionailurus; species Prionailurus bengalensis. Next base: position 23,987,387 of record NC_057355.1, read on the forward strand.
CTTTATTGACTGTGTGTCTAGATGATCTATCCATTTCTGTAAGTGGTGTATTAAAGTCCCCTGCAATTACCACATTCTTATCAATAAGGTTGCTTATGTTTATGAGTAATTGTTTTATATATTTGGGGGCTCCGGTATTCGGTGCATAGACATTGATAATTGTTAGCTCTTCCTGATGGATAGACCCTGTAACTATTATATAATGTCCTTCTTCATCTCTTGTTACAGCCTTTAATTTAAAGTCTAGTTTGTCTGATATAAGTATGGCTACTCCAGCTTTCTTTTGGCTTCCAGTCGCATGATAAATAGTTCTCCATCCCCTCACTCTCAATCTAAAGGTGTCCTCAGGTCTAAAATGAGTCTCTTGTAGACAGCAAATAGATGGGTCTTGTTTTTTTATCCATTCTGATACCCTATGTCTTTTGGTTGGCGCATTTAATCCATTTACATTCAGTGTTATTATAGAAAGATACGGGTTTAGAGTCATTGTGATGTCTGTATGTTTTATGCTTATAGTGATGTCTCTGGGACTTTGTCTCACAGGGTCCCCCTTAGGATCTCTTGTAGGGCTGGTTTAGTGGTGACAAATTCCTTCAGTTTTTGTTTGTTTGGGAAGACCTTTATCTCTCCTTCTATTCTAAATGACAGACTTGCTGGATAAAGGATTCTTGGCTGCATATTTTTTCTGTCTAGCACCCTGAAAATCTCTTGCCAATTCTTTCTGGCCTGCCAAGTTTCAAAAGAGAGATCAGTCACGAGTCTTATAGGTCTCCCTTTATATGTGAGGGCACGTTTACCCCTTGCTGCTTTCAGAATTTTCTCTTTATCCTTGTATTTTGCCAGTTTCACTATGATATGTCGTGCAGAAGATCGATTCAAGTTACGTCTGAAGGGAGTTCTCTGTGCCTCTTGGATTTCAATGCCTTTTTCCTTCCCCAGTTCAGGGAAGTTCTCAGCTATTATTTCTTCAAGTACCCCTTCAGCACCTTTCCCTCTCTCTTCCTCCTCTGGGATACCAATTATGCGTATATTATTTCTTTTTAGTGTATCACTTAGTTCTCTAATTTTCCCCTCATACTCCTGGATTTTTTTATCTCTCTTTTTCTCAGCTTCCTCTTTTTCCATAACTTTATCTTCTAGTTCACCTATTCTCTCCTCTGCCTCTTCAAGCCGAGCTGTGGTGGTTTCCATTTTGTTATGCATTTCGTTTAAAGCGTTTTTCAGCTCCTCGTGACTGTTCCTTAGTCCCTTGATCTCTGTAGCAAGAGATTCTCTGCTGTCCTGTATACTGTTTTCAAGTCCAGCGATTAATTTTATGACTATTATTCTAAATTCACTTTCTGTTATATTATTTAAATCCTTTTTGATCAGCTCATTAGCTGTTGTTATTTCCTGGAGATTCTTCTGAGGGGAGTTCTTCCGCTTGGTCATTTTGGATAGTCCCTGGCGTGGTGAGGACCTGCAGGGCACTTCCCCTGTGCTGTGGTGTATACCTGGAGTTGGTGGGCGGGGCCTCAGTCAGACCTGATGTCTGCCCCCAGCCCACCGCTGGGGCCACAGTCAGACTGGTGTGTGCCTTCTCTTCCCCTCTCCTAGGGGCGGGATTCACTGTGGGGTGGTGTGGCTCGTCTGGGCTACTTGCACCCTGCCAGGCTTGTGATGCTGGGGATCTGGCATATTAGCTGGGGTGGGTAGGCAAGGTGCACGGGGGCAGGAGGGGCAGGCTTAGATCGCTTCTCCTTAGGTGATCCACTTCAGGAGGGGCCCTGTGGCAGCGGGAGGGAGTCAGATCCGCTGCCGGAGGTTTGGCTCCGCAGAAGCGCAGAGTTGGGTGTTTGCGCGGAGCGAGCAAGTTCCCTGGCAGGAACCGGTTCCCTTTGGGATTTCGGCTGGGGGATGGGCGGGGGAAATGGCGCTGGCGAGCGCCTTTGTTCCCCACCAAACTGAGCTCTGTTGTCAGGGGGCTCAGCAGCTCTCCCTCCCCCTGTCCTCTAGCCTTCCTGCTTTCCGAGCAGAGCTGTTAATTTATGACCTCCCAGACGCTAAGTCGCGCTTGTTGTGGGAACACAGTCCGTCAGGCCCCTCCGCTTTTGCAAGCCAGACTCGGGGGCTCTGCTTGGCCGGCCAGCCGCCCCTCCGCCCCGGCTCCCTCCCGCCAGTCCGTGGAGCGCGCACCGCCTCGCCGCCCTTCCTACCCTCTTCCGTGGGCCTCTCGTCTGCGTTTGGCTCCGGGGACTCTGTTCTGCTAATCCTCTGGCGGTTTTCTGGGTTATTTAGGCAGGTGTAGATGGAATCTAAGTGATCAGCAGGACGTGCGGTGAGCCCAGCGTCCTCCTAAGCCGCCATCTTGCCGCAACTCTAGAATATTCCATTTTAAAGGTAAAAATATCATAGAGGCTTATTCAGGCTCATAACCAAGTGAAGGAAGATCCCTGGCTTTCTCATAACTATTGGGTATCCCTTCTTTTTTTTTTAAATATATGAAATTTATTGTCAAATTAGTTTCCATACAACACCCAGTGCTCATCCCAAAAGGTGCCCTCCTCAATACCCATCACCCACCCCCCATCAGCCCTCAGTTTGTTTTCAATTTTTAAGAGTCTCTTATGCTTTGGCTCTCTCCCACTTTAACCTCTTTTTTTTTTTCTCCCCCCCCCCCATGGGTTCCTGTTAAGTTTCTCAGGATCCACATAAGAGTGAACACATACGGTATCTGTCTTTCTCTGTATGGCTTATTTCACTTAGCATAACACTCTCCAGTTCCATACACGTAGCTACAAAGGGCCATATTTCATTCTTTCTCATTGCTGCGTAGTACTCCATTGTGTATATAAACCACAATTTCTTTATTCATCAGTTGATGGACACTTAGGCTCTTTCCATAATTTGGCTATTGTTGAGAGTGCTGCTATAAACATTGGGGTACAAGTGCCCCTATGCATCAGTACTCCTGTATCCCTTGGGTAAATTCCTAGCAGTGCTACTGCTGGGTCATAGGGTAGGTCTATTTTTAATTTTTTGAGGAACCTCCACACTGTTTTCCAGAGCACTGCACCAGTTTGAATTCCCACCAACAGTGCAAGAAGGTTCCCGTTTCTCCACATCCTCGCCAGCATCTATAGTCTCCTGATTTGTTCATTTTGGCCACTCTGACTGGCGTGAGGTGATACCTGAGTGTGGTTTTGATTTGTATTTCCCTGATGAGGGCCGACGTTGAGCATCTATGGGTATCCCTTCTTTTTTGTTTTTGTTTTTGTTTTTGCAGGGTGGGGAGGAACAATTTACAGCATTTATTGAAGATCTGAATATAGTATGAAACAGTAAAAAAAATGATATGAATGCAAAGCAAGATTTTTCAGCAAAACTTCTCTGATATTTCTTATGAGGACTATGAAATTTCCAAGACTATTTAGAACACATTTGTTAAAACATTAACAATTGTGGTACACGTAGGGAAATTTCTCCTCATAAAAAGATTTATCACCTTCTTCCTCCTTCCCTTCCCAATCTTGATGTCATCTTCCAATGGAGATGAATCCTCCAAGCTGCTCTTTATAGTTTTATCCCTTGTGATTACATACATAAGCTATACAGTTTATAGCGTTTACTTGCTCTTAACTGCCTGTTTTATTGGTTTGTTTTTAGCTTAATATAAGTATACTACATTTATTGTGCCTCACAGACACTGCATTTTTTAAAAGTTTTATTTATGTATTTTTAAATGTTTGTTTGTTTTCAGAGAGAGTGTGTAAGCTGGGGAGGGGCAAAGAGAGGGGGAGAGAAAATTTGACAGTGCAGAGCCTGACGTGGGGCTCAAATTCATGAACCATGAGATCATGACCTGAGCCAATATCAAGAGTTGGAAGCTTAACCAACTGAGCCACCCAGGTGCTCCTTTTTTATTTATTTGTTTGTTTTTAGTAATCTACATCCCTGGAGCTTGAACTCACAACGCCAAGATCAAGAGTCACATGCTCTTCTGACTAAGCCAGCCAGGAGCCCCAAATATTGCATTTTTTTACAGTATGAATGTTTACAACAATCCTGAATTAACCAAGTGTACCTGTGCCATTTTCTGACAGCACTTGCTTATTTCATGTCTCTGTGTCACATCCACAATATTTTAAACTTTTAAATTTATTTATTATAAAGATTTATAACAGTGATCATGATTCACCAAAAGCTAAGTTGATGGGTAGCATTTTTTAGCAATAAAGTATGTTTAAAATAAGGTATGTTCTTTTTTTTTTTTAAGACATAATACTATTACACACATAATAAACTACAGTAGTGCAGTAGAGTGTAAACATAACTTGTATATGCACTGGAAAACCAAAAAATTCATTTGACTCACTTTGTTGCAATAGTCACTTTATTTCAGTATTCTGGAACTGAACCCACAGTATCTCCAGAATATGGCTGTGTTATGTTTTCAATATTTATCTATGCTGTATGTAGTTCCAGTTGTTCATTTTCATCTCCAGATAATTCTATTAATCTCTATGTCTATCACTACTGTATATCTAATACTAACACTTGTGCATATTTGTGTACATTAAATATATGTACCTATGTGTGAGTGATACCATTTTATATGGAATACAAAAAAATCCACAATAGATAGGGCCCTTCTATACCTGATGATTGCCTGAGTCATGTGTAGTGATCATTTATCACCAACACTACTGCCATGATCTTTTAAGTGTGTATATCCTTAGATCCTTACACTTAAAAGTAGGAGTAAACCAGATTCTTATATTCAGCAATGTGAAAAGTGATAAATGGATATTGTGAATAGATATGTGCATGTCTAGCTAGAGGTTTGGCTGGGGAATGAGGGACTAAGAACTCTTGTTTATCTGTAGTTATTTTATTACTACTTAAATTCAAATTTCAGTGTGGTTTAGTCACCACTGGACCTAAGAGTCTGACTTCAGCTTAGGTCATGATCTCATGGTTCATGGGTTCAAGACCCGCATTGGACTCTGTGCTGACAGCTTGGAGCCTGGAGCCTGATTTGGATTCTGTTTCTCCCTCTCCCTCTCTCTCTGCCTGTCCCCTGCTTGTGCTCGCTCACTTGCTAGCTTGCTCACTCTCTCTCTCTCAAAAATAAATAACCAAGAAAAAAATTTTAATTCCATTAAATAGTTCTAATTCTTTATTGGACTGTGAACATGGTAAGGGAAAAATCCACATGATTATTCCTTTTACTGACTAACATGGAATTGTGTATGAAGGCTTGCACTGAAGTTATTCAGGAGTGAGGTAGGAAAAGTTAAAATTTCAGTCATTTATTTATTTATTTAGGCCTATGCTACCATGGTGTATGTGTTAGTCATTAAGTTTATAAAGGGCTGCTGGGAGAAAGGATATTTTCAGTGTTTTATGTCAATCACAGATAAGTCAGGAGGTACATAGATGCTTTTGTAATTCTTTGATTCTCAAAATTAGGATTGCAAGCCTTCCTTATGCGCCCCCACCCCCCACTCTACTGCTTTAACACTCCCTTTCCTCTTTTATCATTTCTGCCAGTGTCCTACTTCATAAAGTTTTCAATATTATCCTCTTGGAGTCTTCTTTTGTGTATTAATTTTCCCAAATAATTTAAAAGGTGGAGAAAGGAAGGGGCTGGAAACTACAATCCAGGTGAAAATGATGGTAGCTCAAAACATGACAAACCAAATATGGCAAAATATTTAAAATCAGTGAGTTGCCATTTCTATATACTATGTAAATTTGCTTCAAAATAAAGTTAACAGTAGCCATTTCTTTAATATATATGTATGTATTTACTTATATATGCATAAAATTCTTCCAGAAGTATACATAGACAGTGATAACACAGGTGATTCTGTATGTCTTAGAGTGGCAGCATGGCAAAGGAAGAGGGATCCAACTAGAGTGTCTATATAACTTATCCAAAATAACATACTTCTGAGAGGAAGAAGAAACTATTCATCATCATGCCAGGACAGTGGTTGTAAACTGAGTCTTCACCAGGAAAATACAGCTATATGGTCATCAGGGATGGAAGGCAGACTTGCCATTACATGTCATTTTGTACATTATGATTTTTCAACATGTGAATATATTAACCATTCAAATTCATAAATTAAAAATAGGCACAGGGGAAAGGTGTTTAGAAATCAAGGTCTTGGTGCTATTAAAATTGATTTTAGGTCCTTTCAGGTAAAAAAAAGTATAGATATTGGGGCACCTGAGTGGCTCAGTTGACTCTTGATTTCAGCTCATGATTCATGAGATAGATAGAGCCCTGTATCAGGCCCTGCACTGACAGTGTGAAGCCTGCTTGGGATTTTCTCTCTCCCTCTCTCTCTCTGCCTCTTCCTCACTTGTGCTCTCTCTCTCTCCAAATAAATAAACTTAAAAAAATATGTAGTTCTATATAACTATGATAGTCCCCAATTTATAATGGTTCAAGTTATGATTTTTCAGCTTTACAATCGTGCAAATGCAATACTCATTTCGTAGAAATCATGCTTCAAATTTTTTTTAAGTATAAACTCCATGTTTGTTTGTTTGTTTTTTCCAGAGAACAATTTCTCTTCAGTACTTAAGGACTTACTTCCTTACATGGACTTCAGTGGAGGTTGTGGGGAAGCACCAGCTGGTCTAAATGTAGGATTTGGGGATGTTTCGGAGGTTCATTTGGTTGAGCTTCTAACCCTTGATTTTAGCTCAGGTCATGATCTCATGGTTTGTGGGATGGAACTCCATGCCAGCTCTGGGCTGAGCATGGATCCTGCTTAAGATTCTTTCCTCTCTCTTTCTCTGCCCCTCTCCCATGCATACACACATTCTCTCTCTCCCTCTCTAAAAGAAAAATAGAAAAGAAAATTTTAATCTGGGTAGGGGTGTTTGGTCTTTTTGTGCTTCACCAGAGCAATTCCTGACCATTTTGCTGTGAATGGCACAACTCCCACAGTAATGTAGCTTCACATACAGCTTGGGAAGCACATAGGCAACTAAGATATTCACTTTGGAAATGTCCCTGGCAGTGGTGGCCTCTACTATGTTCTGAATAAAAGGAACTTTTTTGTTTTAATGTTTTTTTTTTCTTTTTGAGAGAGTGTGTGTGTGAGCAGGGGAGGGGAAGAGAGGAAGATACAGGATTTGAAGTGGGCTATGCGCTGACAGCCTGATCTGGGGCTGGAAGTCATGAACCATGAGATCATGACCTGAGCCAACAGAGCCACCCACATAAAAGGAACTTCTTAATGGCCCTGTCCTTGGGCATGCAGTGGGCATAGCTGGTGCCACAAATAGGCTACATGTGACCCTTTTTGCAACATGGCCATTATTTCTTCTTTTCTTGGTCATCTTGGAAGCAAGGACCCAAGAGAGCAATACTGAAAATTTAATTTTTTTTTTTTTTTATGTTTTCTCAGGCTAGTGATCTAAGGCATGATACTCTTTCTTGATGCTGGACAATAGCAGGGTGCCACAGCTACCAGTCAGCCATGCAGTCTGTGCCCATGCAACCATTATATTTTTCACTTGCAGTACAGTATTCAATAAATCGCATGGGATATTCAACACTTTATTGTAAGATAGCCTTTGTGTTTGATTTTGCCCAACTGTAGGCTAATGTAAGATTTCTGAACACATTTAAGGTAGGCTAGGCTAAGCTATGATGTTTGGTAGGTTAGGTGTATTTAACATTTTTGACTTTTAATATTTTCAACTCAGGCTTATCAGAACATAACCCCATCATAAGTTGTGAAGGATCTGTGTATAGATATATAGATCCATAAAAACTGTGTGTGCATGTATTTTTCACATGTAATTATAATGATACTTGCAATCCCAATCTAGGCACACAGGGTTTGATTTGCCTTCCTCCATTCCCTATCTGTATCACCTTCCTCCACATTGAGAACCCTCTTTCCCAGAGTCTCCCTTGTTTTGTTTTCTCCTCTCCTCCTCTCTTTTCCCCTCCCATTGTTCATTCTTCTGTTCTTCCTTCCTTACCATTGGTTGACAGAGGAACACAATGTAGGCATCATAGGTTTAATATCAAGCTTTCAAAAATGTCACAGAAAATTCAAGCAGTGTTCTGGAAAGAGAAAGGGCTCTTGATCTAGGAGGATGAGGAATATTTGTAGGTACACAGGGCCTGAATTGACAGTGGCTTAGGGAAGCTGTAGGGACCCTGTCAAGTGGGTGTCCCCTCATGAGTGTGGCAACTTATCTGTTTGAGCCTTGGGTGACAGAAGAAGCCCAGGGCCATGGCCAACCCCAGACAACCTTCCATGGGGCTGCCACACAATTTCCTATAAAAGGCATATGTGAATTTTTTTTCCAAGATGGGTCCAATATTTCTTTTCCTATGGAATAGTGAGCATGAGGTCAAAGTCTATGTGATACTTTTTATGTTAGTAATCAGTCTCTGCCACAGGAGAAAAATACATGTTTTCAAGTAAAATTGAATAAAGGAGGTAATAAGTTATATTGTGACATTGTTTTCTTTAAGGGGGCAAAGGATATTTTATGCATAAATATTTTTCTTTCATTCTGCTTATGTCCTCACTTTAGATTCTCAGAAGATACTCCAGAAATCTCTGAATCTGTGTCCTGTTCCATCTGCACATTATTAGTAATGAGTTTTTTTTAATTTAATTTATAATTAGTTAACACAGTGTAATATTAGTTTCAGGTGTACAATATAGTGATTCAACACTTCCATACATCATCCAATGCTCATTTCAAGTGTACTCCTTAATCCCCATCATCTATTTCACCAATCCCTCCATCTACCCACCTCCCCTCTGGTAACCATCAGTTTGTTGTCTACAGTTAAGAGTCTATTTCTTGCTTTGTCTCTCTTTCTTATTTTTCCCTTTGCTTTCTTGCTTTGTTTCTTAAATTCCACTATGAATGAAATCATGTGGTATTTGTCTTTCTCTGACTTGTTTCACCTAGCATTATACTCTCTAGGTCCATCTATATCATTGCAAATGGAAATATTTCATTATTTTTTTCTTAATGTTTATTTTTGACAGAGGGAGAACATGAGCAGTGGAGGGACAGAGAGAGAGAGAGAGGGATAGAGGGTGCTGACAACAGAGAGCCTGATGCAGGCTCAAGCTCAGGAACTGTGAGATGGTGACCTGAGCCAAAGTCAGATGCTTAACTCATTGAGCCACCCAGGTGCGCTGACTTCATTCTTTTTCACTGTTGAGGAATATTCCATTCTATACATATACCACTTCTTCTTTATTCATTCAACAGTTGGTAGACAGTTGGGCTTTTCCCATAATTTGGCTATTGTAGAAAATGTTGCTATAAACATTGGGGTGCATATATCCCTTTGAATTAGTATTTTTGTAATCTTTGCATAAATACCTAGTGGTATAATTACTGAATTGTAGGGTAGTTCTATTTTGAACTTTCTGGGGAAACTCCATACTGTTTTCCAGAGCAGATGTACCAGTTTGCATTCCCAGGAGCAAACAGTGCAAGAGGGTTTCCCTTTCTTCACATCCTTACCAACACCTGTTGTTTCCTGTGTTTGTGATTTTAGCCATTCTGACCAGTGTGAGGTGATCTCTAATTGCAGTTTTGATTTGCATTTCCCTCATGATGAGTGATGTTGAGCACCTTTTTATCTATTCGTCATTTATATATACATAAATTATAATATAATTCCTAAGTATAAAAGGATTAAGCACTAAATGGAAGTCAAATGCATTAAAAAAAAACTATTGAAATTTAAATGGAAAATATTACATTAGCAATATCATAAATTATTTTCCAAAGAATATTGTAGGAAGTAAGGTACATTAAATATTATATAATGACTAAGTCTAGAATATTTTTACTTGCATTCTTGTCCATATAGTTTAAAATTCTAGAGCACTGACTGAATGAGAAGATCATTTTAAAATAAATAATAGAGGAGCATGTGAATAGCTTAGTCAGTTAAGCCTCCAACTCTTGATTTTAGCTCAGGTAATGATCTCAGGGTTTGTAGTTTTGAGCCCCACATTGGGCTCTGTGCTAATAGTGCAGAGCCTTCTTGGGATTCTCTCTGTTTCCCTCACTCTCTGATCCTCTCCCCAGTTGTGTATGTAAGCGCGCACGCTCTCTCTCAAAATAAACAAAGGTAAATTCTTTAAAATAAACAATAGATTGTGGCATATGCCTTCTTTTTTATTCAGAAAAAAATTTAAGATTATTTATTTTGAGAGAAATAGAGCAAGATAATGAGCAGGGGAGGGGCAGAATAGAAGGAGACAGAGAGAGAGAGAGAGAGAGAGAGAGAGAGAGACTCAAGCAGGCTCCATGCCATCAGTGCAAGCCCAATATGTGGCTCTGTCTCACAAACTGTGAAATCACAAGCTGAGCTGAACCAAGACTCAGATGCTTAACTGACTGAGCCACCCAGGGGCCTCACAGTTTTGTTTTGTTTTTAATTTTATTTTTATGTAATGTCTATACTCAAGGTGGGGCTTGAATTTACAACCAAGAGATCAAAGATTCATATGCTCTACTGAACTTAGCCAGCCAGGGCCCCCGGGGTATATGCAATTTTCAGGATAAAAGGAAGATGGCCTTTGTGCTTTTATATGCAAATAATGTTCTTATGGAGATAGTCCTCAGAGTTTCCATTAGCCTTGAGTGACAAGATTCTTTAAGTATTGTGTGAAAAAGAGACAATCTTTTACTGATAGGAGTTTTCCAATTCTATCTGGGTTGGATCTTCTAGATATCTCCAGGAGTAACAGCAATTCATTATAAGGTGGCCAAAGGGTGTCACTAATTTTGAACTGGATCCTGTGGAACATCAAATAGTTTATTTATATGAATCTGTAACGTTTTATGTAGTGCTATCAGCTATGCAGTTGATTCTTTTTTTTAATTAATTTTTTTAGAAAGAGTGTGAGAGGGACAGAGAGAGAGGGAGAGAGAGAAGCTTAAGCAGGCTTCTTGCTCAGTGTGGAGCAATATGTGGGACTTGATCTCAGGACCCTGAAATCATGACTGTTATGCCCAGAATTCGTGATCCCCAAATACCGCTAGGGAGCTGAGTCTGATGTAAAAGCAAAAGAGCCTTTATTCGAGCTAGCTCGAGCTCAATCCCCTACCTGCACCGATGCAGCGGTGAGATACCAGGGAGAGAGACTGACTTTCAAAAGGACAAAGGTTTTATTGGGGCCTAGGGGCAGTTGGTGAGGTAATGGCTATGGCCTCAGCCGATTGGCTGGGGAAGGGTCCGAGTCCTGTTAGGCAGGTGAGGGGGGGGGGTTACTCAAGGGCAGGAGGTGTAGTCAAGGTGAAGGACACAGAACAAGATGGAGTCAGCCGGCATAGGCCCGCCCTTTCATTCCCCCCTTGTCATGTAGCTTCCGGACCCAATCATGGGACCGGCTGCATTTATGGTGACAAGGGGAACAGAGTTTGGAGGTTTATGCAAAGTTCTGGGAAGCAAGTGTCCCTGGGGTGGCTCTGGGAGGTCTGATTAAGTATTGTCCCTGAGCTGGTGTCTATGATCTGCCAGGTGATGTTTTGGGGGGTGTAGGGACTTCCGGCAGCATGAGCAATGACAAGCAGAGTTAACAGAGTTACCAATATTAGGTGGGTCGAATGTGCTGTAGCTTGAGCTTGAGCAGGTTGTGTTGGTCCCGACTGATGGCCCATCGCGTGACGAAGTCCTTCCGGATCGAGGAGGGGTCCGCTGGCTGAGCGTGGGTGTGATGGACCCAGGTTGCGATGCCATCTACCTTGAGAGCAGTGGGGGTTGTCAACACCACGATGTAGGGTACCTTGCAGCGCAGCTCAAGAGTCTCTCAGTGGTGCCTCTTGACGTAGACCCAGTCTCCCGGCCTGTACTGATGAGGTGTCGGGATTGGGCCAGCCTCATAGATGGCACGGAGGCGCGGCCAAATGTCCTCGTGCGCCCTCTGGAGCATGCTCAAGGAAAGAAAAAGTTCTTGATCTTTAAACTCAGCAATAAGTTCAGCTCGAAGGCTGGGAATAACAGGGGGTGGCCTGCTAAACATGATCTTGTAGAGAGTAAAACCCAGAGTGTAAGGAGTGTTTCTAACCCGGTAAAGGGCGTACGGTAGGAGAGTCACCCAGTCCCCACCAGTCTCCATGGTTAATTAGGTAAGGGTCTCTTTTAGGGTTCTATTCATTCTTTCTACCTGTCCTGAGCTGTGGGGCCTATAAGCACAATGTAATTTCCAGTTTGCCCCCACCGCCTTGGCTACTGCCTGTGTTACCTGTGAGATAAAAGCTGGTCCATTGTCTGATCCTACCATGGCAGGAAAGCCATACCTGGGTAAGATGTCTTCTAGTAGCTTCTTAGCCACCGTCTGAGCCGTTTCATGCTTGGTTGGGTATGCCTCCACCCAGCCAGAGAAGGTGTCTGTAAATACTAAAAGATATTTAAAACGATAGTTTCCTGGTTTGACTTCAGTGAAGTTGACTTCCCATTGGGCTCCCAGCCTGGTGCCTCTGAACCTGGTTCCTTTTTTATTTGCTGTGGCTCTCGCGTTGGTGAGTTGGCAGGTCTTGCAGGCAGATACAACTTGCTCTATTTTGGTGTCCTGTTGGTGAATCTTGATTCTGGCATGTCGGATTAAGTCTTTTAATTTTCAGGCCCCCATGTGAGACCGATGCATGTGCTCTAATATTGAGACTGTGAGCTGGTCTGGCAGCACGAGCTCCTTGTTAGGTGTATACCACCATCCTTTTATCTCCTGGGCCATGGGGAGTTTCTTGATCCACTGTAACTCCTCCTGGGAGTATTTGGGCTGGTCTGGTAAAACTGGGTCTCCCAGGTCCGGTAGTTGTACGGTCATGATGGGGACTGGAGTAAGGGCTACTGCCTTGGCTGCCTGGTCAGCCTTTCGATTATCTCTAGCTACTGGGTTATCAGCTTTTTGGTGCCCTTGGCAGTGGATAATGGCTAGTATGGCAGGAAGCCATAAGGCCGTAAGCAGGTGAAGTACCTCCTGCTTATTTTTTATAGTCCGTCCTTCTGCCATCAGTAACCCCCTCTCCTGATAAATTGCCCCATGAATATGAGCTGTGGCAAATGCATAATGGCTGTCTGTGTAGATGTTAAGCCGTTTTCCAGCTCCCAGCATCAGTGCCTTGGTGAGGGCTATGAGCTCTGCTTGCTGGGCTGACATTCTGGAGGGTAGAGCCTCCGCCCATACGGTGTCCGTTTCAGTGACCACCGCTGCACCCACATACCTGTGTCCGTCTCGCACAAAGCTGCTGCCATCAGTGAACCAAGTGCCTCGGCATCGGGGAGGGGCCGGTCGGTCAGGTCCGTCCGGAATCCATGTACTTGTTCCAGGATTCCTGCACAGTCATGTAGTGGAGCACCTAGGTCAGGGTCGGGCAGCAGGGTTGCAGGATTGAGGGCTGCACTGGGGTGGAACCGCACTCGTGGAGGGTTGAGTAGGAGGCTCTGGTAATGAGTCATACGTGTATTGCTCATCCATCTATCCGGAGGCTGTTTCAGGACCCCTTCAATGGCGTGTGGGGTCATGATCCAGATCTCCTGTCCTAGTGTCAGTTTGTCTGCATCCTTGACTAGGAGTGCTGTCGCTGCAATAATTCTTAGGCATGGTGGCCAGCCGGCAGCCACTGGGTCTAGTTTCTTAGACAGGTAAGCCACTGGGCGGTTCCAGGGGCCTAAGGCTTGAGTTAGAACCCCTTTTGCTATTCCCTTATGTTCATCTACAAAGAGGTGGAAGGGCTTTGTAATGTCTGGTAGGCCCAGGGCTGGGGCACTTAGGAGGGCCTTTTTTAACTGATTAAAGGCAGTTTCTTCTTTTTCAGCCCATTTAAATGTGTTCCCCTCTTTGGTAGCTTCATAGAGGGGCCTGGCGATCTCAGCAAAACCTGGAACCCAGAGGCGGCAGTAGCCGGCTGATCCTAGGAATTCCCTCACTTCTCTTCGGGAGGTGGGAGTAGGGATCTTTAGGACAGTTTCTCTTCTGGCATCTGATAACCGCCGCTGTCCGCCCTCCCTGCATATCTGAGCCTTCTTCGCGGATGCCCGGTACCCTAAGGCCCCCAGGTAGCCAGCAGGTCCTGGGTCCCTCACTCACAGTCTTTGGCCATGTCGGCAGCAATCAGGATGTCATCTACATACTGTAGAAGGGTGAGGCCAGGGTGCTCCCTTCTGTACTCACCCAGGTCCTCGTGTAGTGCCTCATCGAAGATGGTGGGTGAATTTTTGAATCCCTGAGGTAGCCGTGCCCACTGTAGCCCTCCTCCGGATCATGCCACTCAAAGACGAACGAGGGTTGGCTCTGGGGTGCCAGCAGCAGACTGAAGAAGGCGTCCTTTAAATCTAGTACAGTATACCAGATCCTGGAGGGCGCCAAGGAGCTCAAGAGAGTATATGGGATGGGAACAGTTGGGTGTATGTCCGGGACCCTCTTATTTACTTCCTGGAGGTCTTGTACCTGTTGGTAGTCATTTGTGTGAGGCTTTTTGACCAGCAGTAAGGGGGTGTTCCAGGCAGACTGGCAAGGAACTAGTACCCCTAGTCTTCGTAGTCTCCAGATGTGTGGCTGAATCCCCTTCCAGGCCTCCTTAGACATGGGGTATTGTTTGATCCTTACCGGACTCCCCTCCTGGCTTGAGCTCTACCAGGACTGGGGTCCTGTGAGCGGCTAGTCCCATCCCCCTCATCTCTGCCCGAACTGAGGGGAATTCTTGTAGCCATCTGTCTATATTATTCTCTCTCGGGAGCGCCTCCTGGTGGAGGAGGTATTCATCCTCCAGTTTCATGGTCAGGACCTGGATGGGGTGGCCCTTGCCATCGGTGACCTGAGGCCCCCCTTGTCTGAAAGTTATCTGAGCTCCAATCTTGGTCAGTAAGTCCCGTCCTAACAGCGGGTAGGGGCATTCTGGTATTACCATAAAGGAGTGGGATACCTGGCCCGTTCCCAAATCTACTGTTCTTCGGGTAGTCCATGAATACTAGCTCATACCAGTTGCCCCTTGTACCCAGGACTTCTTGCTAGCTAGTTTTCCTTGTGGGGTGCAAAGGACCGAATGTTGTGCTCCGGTGTCGACAAGGAAGTCAATAGGGGTCCCCTCCACTTTAAGAGTTACCCTGGGTTCGGGGAGAGGGTCCGAACCCCGACTCCCCTAATCACTTAGTTCATCTAGCTCTAGGACTTTTACTCAATCAGGCTTGCTTCCCTTCCCGCCGGCACTTTTTGGACAATCTCGAGCCCAATGCCCTATCTCCTTGCAGTATGTGCACTGATCCTTCTGCAGCCTCTGCTTCCCCCCCTTGGTGGTTCCTTTACCTTTTCTTGCACCAGCTGCCAGCTGCCAGAGACGGCGGTCTCATTCCTCGGGGAAGTCAGCAGTGGTAGCTAGTAGTATTCTGGCCAGGTCTCGAGTCTGCTTACTGCTGGCAGCCACCATGGCGTGAGTCTGCTTGTCCTCAGGAGGCTCCAGGTTATTATATACTTTTTCAGCTACCACCAGTAACTCCTGCAGACTTTTTTCTCCTAGTCTATCTATTTTCTGTAATTTTCTCCTAATGTCTATGGCCGATTGGTTTACAAATGCCATGATAACAGCTGCCTTGCTTTCCGGAGCCTCTGGATCCATGGGGGTATAGGTACGGAATGCCTCCATGATCCATTCTAAAAAGGCAGCCGGAGATTCATCTTTTCCCTGTTGTACATTTCCTACCTTGGCCAAATTGGTTGGCTTTCTAGCAGCCATTCGGAGACCCCCCATTAGAGTCTGGCGGTGGACCCGGAGCCTCTCCTTACCTTCTGCTGTGTTGAAATCCCACTGGGGCTGAGTTAAGGGGAAGGAGGCATCTATCTGAGCCTGGTAGGTGCTGGGATTCCCGTCTGTGCCCGGAACTAGTTTTCGAGCCCCATTGAGGATTCTTTCTCTTTCTTCAGTTGTGAACAGGACCTGCAAAAGCTGCTGGCAATCGTCCCACGTGGGCTGATGGGTAAAAAGAACAGGGTCTAATAAATCAATAAGCCCTGCCGGTTTCTCAGAAAACTTAGGATTCTGAGCTTTCCAATTGTAGAGGTCACTAGTGGCGAAAGGCCAATAGTGATGGGGCTGATTCCCCTCCGCGTTTGGGGTCCAGTGGCTCGCAGGGTCAGAATAGTGGAGTCGGCGGAGGCGGATTGCTCCCTCTGAGCCCTTTGTCTGGTAAAGGGCGGGCTTCTCACTGGAGCGTTTCCGCCTCCCGCTCTCGGAACAGCGTCTGCCTCCCCCGAGGGGGAGGATGGTGTTCTTCCGGCATCCTAGAGGGGTTATACGGGGGAGGAAAAATTAATTCTTCTTCAGTACCCCCCTGTAGGACAGGGTAGAGGGGTGCTGAAGGCTGGGTAAGACTTTTCTTCTTCTTTGTCCCCTGCAAAGCAAGAATGGGTTTTGGTTCTAGAGGGAGCGGGGCTAGGAAGGGCTTAAGCCAAGAGGGTGGGTCTTCTACAAGGTCCTGCCAAATGATAATGTAAGGGAGCTGGTCAAGATGGCCCGTCTTAGGCCAAGAGATGATACTCCTTACTCGGTGGATGGTAGGGAGGTCGAAGGTCCCCTCTGGTGGCCATCCGACATTGAAAGTTGGCCACTTGCTAGAACAAAAAAACTGCAACCGACCCTTTCGGACTTCCACACTGAGGTTGTTAGCTCTTCCCCTCACATCCTTAAAGTGATCAATCATAATACTTAGAGGAGTAGTCTGAGTCTGTCCCATAAGGTCCATCCAGTAAGTCCACAGAACAAAACAGAGAAACACAAAAACAAACAGAGGGCCCCTAGAAAGTCTTCCAACTCCATGGAAGCAAAACTGAGAGCTAGCTTAGACATTTGAGGGGATTCCATGTCCCTCCAGAAGGGAGGATCGGAACGTCTTCCAAAACTCCCAGCCCGTGGTCCTCCAGTGCGTCCACTTAGACCGCGTCAGACACTACCAGAATTCCAGAAGTGAGCTCACACAGAAAAGACAGAACAAACAGACACTAACCGTGGCCACTCAGGCTCTCCGGGTCGGGGGTCCCTCGGGGGTCTTGGGGATCCCGGGCCGAGCCCCCAAATGTTATGCCCAGAATTCGTGATCCCCAAGTACCACCAGGGAGCCGAGTCCGATGTAAAAGCAAAAGAGCCTTTATTCAAGCTAGCTCGAACTCAATCCCCTACCTGCACTGACGCAGCGGTGAGATACCAGGGAGAGAGACTGACTTTCAAAAGGACAAAGGTTTTATTGGGGCCTAGGGGCAGTTGGTGAGGTAATGGCTATGGCCTCAGCCGATTGGCTGGGGAAGGGTCCGAGTCCTGTTAGGCAAGTGAGGGGGGGTTACTCAAGGGCAGGAGGTGTGGTGAAGGTGAAGGACACAGAACAAGATGGAGTCAGCTGGCGTAGGCCCGCCCTTTCAATGACCTGAGTCAAAATCAAAAGTCAGATTCCTGAACAACTGAGCCACCCAGGCGCCCCCAGTTGATTCTTTTGTTTGTTTGTTTGTTTTTTAGTAATCTCTACACCCAACGTGAGGCTTGCATGACACCAAGATCAAGAGTCACAAGCTCTTCCGAGTGAGCCAACCAGTTGCCCCTATGCAGCTGATTCTTGAATTTTTTTTTCTTTTTGCTGTATCTATCAGGTAGAGGGAAATGGTCTCATAGATACTCATGAGATACTCTCATATACTTTTTTTTTTTTTTTGAGGCATTTTTTTTTTTAAGTAGGCTCTATGCCCAACCTGGGGCTTGAACTCATCACCCTGAGGTTAAGAGTCACATGCTCTACTAACTGAGACAGCAGGGCACCCTCTTTCAACCATTTTTGTTTTCAGCTTATCAAACTCTCAATTCAGAAAATGTCACTATGTGATGCTTAAATTCATTGTGTATTACATGAAGAGATTCAGTATCTGTTGTTGTTTATCCAACCCTTTATTCTCTTTCCAAGTCTCCCTTTAACCTTTTGTTCTTTGACTAAATGGTAGAGTATCATTTCAAGATCAGGTATCAATTTTTGGAACACTTCCTTATGTTACCAGATCATCTTCATTCAGTGGAATTATTTCAGGAGTTTCTGCCATTAACTGAGTTCAGTGGCCAAACATTTCATCTGAATAACTAATGTTTATTGAGCATTTGAATTGGTGACTGTCTCCATTCCAACAAGTGATAATGTATTCTAACATTCTGTCATATCATTACATGTTCCTTCATATTCTTTTTTTAAGTAATCTCTATACCCAATGTGGGACTCAAACTCACAACCCTGAGATCAAGAGTGGCATGATGTTCTACAAACCAAGCCAGCCAGGTGCCTCTCTTCACATTCTTTAATAAGCTCTACTTACCCATCTTAAAAAAAAAAAAAAGTTTATTTATTTTGAGAGAGAGGGAGAGAAAGCACAAGTAGGGGAGAGGCAGAGAGAGGGAGAGAGAGAATCTCAAGCAGACTCCACACTGTCAGCACAGAGCCCAACATGGGGCTTGATTTCATGAACGATGAGATCATGACCTGAGCAGAGATCAAGAGTCGGATACTCAACTGACTAAACCACCCAGGTGCCCCATATTCTTCTTAAGCATCTTAACATCTTCCACATCTGTTATACAATCTGGATCTAGATCTTGCCAATTCACTGGCATATGCTTGTGATATTCTTAGCCTTATGATGAAAATAATAATGATAATAAAAAAAAAGTGTGGGAACTTCAGTCAAATTATCTGTGCATCAGTTTTCTTACTCTTTTCAGAGAATGTTATAGAAAATAAAGAAGTCCATATATTTAAAAAAAAAAGTTTCGAGTACTTGAAGCCCACAAGTTAACTAGTTCTTTTGTCTTTCTCTCCTAACCAGTGGGGTTCTGGAACTGGCATTGGTGTGGGAGCTAGAGAAGAGTGGTACTCAAGGCTAGCTGAATATTGAGTATTAAGTTTTCTGAACACGATTCCAATGTGTGGGGAGTTTTTCCCCATACCATCAAGCAATTCTTGGAGACCATCTGGGTGACCTATAATTGAACTCCATTCTGACACCATCTATCCACAGATAACATCAGATTCCACAGGTTAAGGATTCAGACCCACAAAACTACCCCTTCATTCATATGCCAATTTCCAAATTCAGGTTGTTACCTGTGCTTCTTACCAACTGGCTGTAATTCAGATTCATATGGCCTCCTCCTTAGGTGGGATTAATTTGCTAGATTGACTCCTAAGACTCAAGTAACCAGTTTATTCACAGATTACAAGTTTATTACAAAAGATATAATGAATAGCTAGATGGAAAGACACACATGGCAAAGTCCCAAACAAAGGAACTTGTTTCTCCATGGAGTTTGGGTCCAGAACGTTGCACATGGAACCATTGTTTCAGCAACCTGGAAGCTCTCCTAACCCTAACTTTGTGGGGTTTTATGGAGGTTTTATTACATACGAATGGTTGATTGGATCAGTTTACAATGGCTAATAATTTAATCTTCAGCCCATCTCCCCCTCCCACAATATCAGGGACATAGGACTGAAAATTCCAACCCTCTAATCACATGGTTCTGGCAACCAAACCAGACCCCTTCTTTCCAGACCTTCTAATGTTACCTCATTAACATAACCAAAGGTAATTTTAGCACTCTCATCACAGAAAATTCCAAGAATTTTAGGAGCTCTGTGCCAGAAAGGGGGTGAAGATATATATTATAAATCACAGTACAAAGGTAGCAAGTTCCCCAGAGGTAAGGTCTCACCTTTAGGGTTGCAGCTCAATATTCTGTGACCCATGAGCCAGCCCTGGTAGCAAGTTTCAACCATTGTGGTACTCTCCCCAGCCTATCTCTTACCACCACAGAGCCACTGCTACTTCTATTTTTTTTTAGTTTTGCCTGGTGACAATCCTCTCATAAGCTTACTATACTGTACTTATCCCTGTCTTTACTAGCAATGACGTCGCATATACCAAATGATTTCAAGTTTGTTTGTTTGTTTTTTTTTTTGAGTATAATGTGTTTCCCAGCAGTGAGAGTCATTGATTCTAAAACGATGATTGAAAATTCACTTTTTGCCAGCTCATTTGTGGAATTGTTGGTAAGAAATCTATGGCTCTTATGGGGAGCTGATTTGGAAAAGAGAGAAGGCAAGCAGTCAGACAATCTACTGTTTATGAAAGGATGATGAGCTAAGTACAGTGTGTTTGTGAATGTACTGTTTCAGACCCTAGCAGAAGACACCCAGGTAGGGATTCTTAAGGAAGACATGATTGGGTTAGGGCTCCAGGGTATGGAAAGGGGGTGGATTTTATGGAGGTTCACAGGCCAGGAGACTAAGCTTGGAGATACTTCCAAAAAGGGAAAATATCTGTTTCACAGACATAGGGAGTGAGAAGAGAGAGACAAGGTATGGGGTTTGATGGGTTATTAGGCCCCATGGAATGGAGGATACATGGCATGCATTGAAGGATTGTTACTGGGTTAGTCTTCTGGTAAGATATGGAGAAGTCTACAGGATAACTGGAAAAACAGAAAGAATTGGATCATAAAGACACATTTGGTACTGGTTCAAACTGCATTTATACTAGCAGTCAGTAAGTACAACCTGTGGCCAAATCCAGACTTCTACCTGTATGTATGTGGCATGTGGGCTAAAATTGATTATGTTTTCAAGTAGCTGGGAAAAATCAAGAGGATACTATTTCTTCAAATTTCAGTGTCCATAAGTAGAATTTTATTGGAATACAATTATGTCCATTTGGTTATGCATTGTCTTTGGCAGCTTTTTGCACTGTAGCAGCAAAGTAGTTGCAACAGAGACCTATGGCTCTTAAAGCCTAAAATATTTGCTACCTGGCTCTTTACAGAAGAAGGTTGCTAACCCCTGATTTATATAATTAAACTATTGTTGAATGTCCATGTAGGTGTAGTCATTCAATTACTTGTGTGTATGTTGTGGGAGATCACAAGTTAGGAACATAAAACCCCTTTATCTTAGAGGTTACATTCTGGTGGACATTAGATTAATGTTTAATTGGTGTGTTTATTTGAAATGCAGATAGAAGTACTAGCATATGGAATGTGCTTTGTGTTAAGGTGTCTCTACCTCTGAAAACCTCCTGAAAGGCTTCCTGAAGTTTGTACTGTCCAAACTAAAATAAGGAGGGAGAGAAAAGCCCTAGGCTAGATGCAAGAGTCTGACCTGAGATTCAGATGTGACAGGACCATGGAGGAATGGGGACTGTTTCTTGTCTTGAATGTGAAGTAGGGAGTGTTTTGAGGACAGTATTGGGAAGAGAGAGAAGTCATGAAACATCTCAAGGAGAGTGACCTATACCAAGTTATTTGGATTGGAGGTTGCTTTGCTCCCATACTTGAACATGTGGCTTGTTTGGTGCAAATGTAATCAAGGGAAACTTCAAACAGGAGAGCTTTCAGACCAATGGAATCTGAGAAGTTGCCCCCAAATAAGGTGAAGTATGAGAAGGTTCCTCCTGCTTTTAGGAAAAGTGAACTGTAGATGTTCATTCTTTGTGTTGGTTATATTATTTCTCCATTTTGCAGCCTTTCTGCTTCTTCTGACTGAAAATGTCTGTGACTATCTTGTGAATTGTGTAATAATGAGTCAGTATCCTCCTAAAACATATAATTATTTATATTCTGTTATTTTTTGCTTAAAACTTGTCTCTAAGAATCAGGGATAGCTTAACAAGCCCTTTGTCATCAAGGCCAATCTTGATGACATATTAACTTTCAGGGAGCCCAGATTCCTGATATCTGGTAAAACCGGTGAGAGGGTTGGAAACCAGAATCTCAGTGGAAACAGTCAGATTTGAGTGTAGCATAAGTTTGGATCAATGGATTAGTGGCAATTAAGGCCAGGGGAGTAGTGACCAAAACAACTTTAGTTAGTATTAATAATCAATAGAATTAATTGTTTTTTTTTTTTCAGAATTGTTGATAGAAAAAATAAATGTTTTACCAGTCACTTATAAAGTAAAATCCAAAACAATGTCCCTGGAAATGTATAACAGAGTGACATTTTTTAGTACTTTAAAATTTGCATCTGGACTTGATTTTCATGAATCTCCTAACTTTCTAATTTGTCATAATGCTTTGTACTATCTGTGTGTGTGTGGTCAAATACATATAAAATAAAATTTACCATCGGAATCACTTTTAAGTATATAGCTCAGTAGCATTAAATGTGTTACATTGCGGGGCGCCTGGGTGGCACAGTCAGTTAAGCGTCCGACTTCAGCCAGGTCACGATCTCGTGGTCCGTGAGTTCGAGCCCCGCGTCAGTCTCTGGGCTGATGGCTCAGAGCCTGGAGCCCGTTTCTGATTCTGTGTCTCCCTCTCTCTCTGCCCCTCCCCCGTTCATGCTCTGTCTCTCTCTGTCCCAAAAATAAATAAAAAACGTTGAAAAAAAATTTTTAAATGTGTTACATTGCTCTGCAATCATCAACCATTCATCTCCAGAACTCTTCATCTTGCAAAACTAAAACTCTGTACCCATTAAACAATAATTCTCCTTCCTGTCTATCCTGAGCCCCTGGAAATGAGTATTTTATTTTTTTGTCTTTATAAATTTGACTACTCTAGATACTTCATATAAGTGGAATCATACAACATTGTCCTTTGCTATCTGGCATATTTCACTGACATAATGTCTTCACGGTTCATCCATATTGAAGCATATGACAGAATTTTCTTCCTTTCTAAAACTAATATTCCATTGCATTTATATGCTACATATGGGTAATAGTGTTTCCTAAAAAATATATATATATATGTATACATATATATGTAATGTATATATATGTAAGTAATGTGTATATATATGTATTGTGTATATATGTAATGTGTATATATGTGTGTGTGTATGTATGTGTATATATATATGTGTATATATATATGTGTATGTGTGTATGTGTGTATGCATGTGTGTATATATATACATATATATATATGTGTATGTGTGTATGTGTGTATGCATGTGTGTATATATATATATATATATACACACATGCAGTTGTCTCCCCGAAGGGCTGAGTGGAAGGCACAAGGGAGGGTGCCATTCAGGATTAGTATTTGGGATCCAAGGCCAGACAACTGTATGGGCCACTGGTCGGGTAGGCCTCAGGAATCCTCTCTGGCAGCTACAGCTGGGCCTTGAAAATAACATGGTGATGTTCCAGGTTCTATGCCGAGTGATCCTGCACTGCTTCTGGACCCCAGGCACATGGTGTTGTCAGACTTTGGTATTGGGTCCCCATGGGGAGAGAGCCTTAGCTAGGGTTAGGGTGTGTGTGTGTATATATATACATACACACATTAGGAAACACTATTACCCATAGCAGATGTACCATTATACATTTCTTTTTTTTAAATATGAAATTTATTGTCAAATTGGTTTCCATATAACACCCAGTGCTCATCCCAACAGGTGCCCTTCTCAATACCCATCACAC